>NC_090265.1:826940204-827277704 GCF_040414725.1 Anabrus simplex
TAAGCGATTCCAGTGTAGATGTCCTTAATGTAGGTCTCAATTCTTTCTATCAACTGTCCGGTACACTTAATATAGAAATACATTACTTAAGGATTTATAACAGAGAGCGTATGGGTAGCAAAAGGAAGTGACGACAGAATAAGTATCGTTGTCTCACAAGCACTGAAACGAGGAGAATTTAGCAGAAATGCTGAAGGATTTAACATTTTTCCTTCTTTTCTTTTCTCCGTAGAAAATGATTTTCGTGTGAATGTCAGCTTTTCCGTAATAATTTCCCCTTTGACCGTAATGCCGTAATCCTGAGGTGAAATCCGTAATAATTACGGACAATCCGTAATAGTTGGTACCTCTGCATTGTCTTGGATTCTGAGAAATACGGTATATAGACTTGGAAATGCGTCAGCAATAGGATGATGGTTATGAGAATCCAGTTTGAAAATGGCATCAAATATCTATTTGAGTTGTATGCCCCACAAATGGGTTGCATAGATGAACATCTAGAGGACTTTTTAGAGGAAGTGAAGAGACAGATAAAAGATAAGGAAGCGCTTTTGATGGGAGGTCTGAATGCACAAGTTGGAATGCAAAGACAAAGAAAGGAAGATGATGTAGTGCTCTTTGGATATGGAAATGTAAATCCAGAAGGCGAGTTGGTGGATTTTTGCATGAATAACCAAATGATTGTTGGAAACACCTGGTTTAGGAAGAAGGACAGTCATAAGATTACAAGGTATGGTTGGGGAGACAGACCAACAAAGACCATGATTGATTATATAATAATCTAAAAAGAACACCAGAAGAAACTTATAGATGTTACAGCCATGCCTGAAGAAGCCTTTGGTGGAGATCATAGAGTGGTGATAGGAATATTGAAAGTGGGAAAGATTGAAAAAACCTTAATAAGAAGGGAGAAAATAATTAAAGTATGGAAGTAGAAGGAGAAAAGCATACAAGAAGAATTTCAAAGGGAAATAATACCTTTGGTACCCAGGACGGATATGGGGAAGGTTGAAGAAGAATGGAACAGATTTAAGGAAGCACTGATTGGACGTGCAGAAATAATATGTGGTAGAACATCATGATATGCGAGACAAAGAATGTTGGAATGATAGGATAAAGATTAAAGTGAAGGAAAAGAAAATGGCATGGAAAGCATGAAAAACATCTAAGACTGAAGAAAGTAGAAAAAAATTTGACCAAGAAAGTAGTGGAGGAAGAGAAGAGAAAAAGCTGGACCTTATTCACACAGAAATTGAGAGATGATATGCAGGGCAGCAAAAATTATTGTATGCCATCTTAAGAAACAAAAAGAGAGATCAAGTAAACCCCAGATTTATGAAGGATGACGACTGCATAATATTAACAAAGCCAGAAGAAATAAGAAATAGATGGAGAGAGTATTTTCAGAAGCTGCTGAACAGGAGAACTAATGACAGTCATTCAATGAACCACCAGGAAAGGCAATCAGTTGATGAAATGGATAACGATATTACAATGAATGAAATTGAAAGGGCAGTAAGAAAAACTGCTGGAATAGATGAAATTTCAGTGGAGATGATAAAGGCAGCTGGTGCTGTAGACCTGCAGTGGACATACCGAGTTCTCAGGATTGTCTGGGAGAAATAAGGAGTTATTTGAGGATTGACAGAAAGGAATAATCATCCCAATTTCAAGAAAGGCGATAAGAAAGTATTTAAGAACTACAGGGGAATTACTCTGATATACCTTGTTGCTAAGATAATGGAGAGGATAACTGAAAGCAGGAAAAGGTTGAGGGTTGAAAATCAGATACAGGAAAATCAGTTTGGTTCAGAAGTGGAAGGTCAACAACAGAGCCAATTTCATTATGAAAACTAATGGAAAAGCAATGGGAGTATGTGAATGATATGGTGATGACATACATTGACATTGCAAAGCCATATGACAGTGTCCCCAGGACTAAAGTTTGGGACAACCTGGTGCAAAAAGGAACTGGACAGGGATTAATAAAAATGATCATGGCAATGTACAAGGGATGTTGTAGTTGCATGCAAACACAAGTTGGCAGGACAAGTTGGTTCAAAATCACTAGTGGGCTGAGACAGAAGTGTTCTATCACCAATCCTGTTTACAATAGTAATGGATTGCATGAGAACAGCAGAAGCAGCATATGGAGGAAGAGAAATGAACATGTTATTTGCAAATTATATTGTGATTAGGGGAGAAGACTACATGAATGTTCAAGAACAGTTGGATGTGGTGAATGGGAAGATCGAAGAATGTGGATTGAAAATGTGTGTAGAAAAAAGTAAACTCTTTTTATGACTAGAGGGGAGAAAGAAGGGAATGGTCAGATTAGACTTGCAGACAAGCCCCTGAAAGTAGTGGAGATGTTCAAATACCTCGGGAGTGAATTAATGGAGAATACTTGACTGGATGCTGAAATTAAGAGGATTCAAGCTGGAAGCAGTTTCAATCATAGTGTACGAAACATGTTATGGGACAAAGATGTGCCAATGGAAGCAAAGGAAACTATGCACAAGATGTATTACGTACCCATAACAAATTACAGAGCAGAAACTTGGACAATGACAGAAAGATGAGAGTCGAATACAGGCAGCCGATATGAAGTTCTTGAGGAGTTTGAGACAGAAGAGTAGAAGAGAAAATAAGGAATGTGAAAATCTGGGAAGAAATTGGAGTGGAAAAATTGAATGATAGAATAGAGAAGAGCTGATTAAGATGGTTTGGGCACGTAAAGCGAATGAGTGATGAAAGAATGCCAAAAAAAAAAAAAAAAATGAAAAAATGCAAATGTAAGAAAGCAGAGGCCATGTACGACCACGATTGAGATGGAAGGACACAATCCAACGCAGTATTAGAGAAAGAAACCTGGACTGGGACACAGTGTTGGAGGAGTGGTGGAAAGACCCAAGAAAGTGGAGAGGAACCATATTTGTCTCTACCCACCTACAGCTGGTTAATGGGAAATGATGACGATACTTAGAAATAAGTAGTGTTTTTATTGCGGTATATATTTTTATCAAATAAGGTTCATCAGCAGCCGAAGATGGCCTCTATTAGAGGCCAAAACCAGTACTGCTTATTATACTTGTAAATACATCAGAAATAAATCAAGTATTGATTAGGTGGGAAATCCAAGTGGATAATTGTGAAGAACCTCGACTCAGCACAGGACCACTTAGAAGAAATTATACAGGACAAATATGCTTTGGCGCTTCAAGCAGAAAGCTCGGCACCTGGAGGCTTGTAGCCTTGGTTATATAGTGTGACTAGCTGATGTACCCGTACTTGGCTACGGAATTCCACACTGTTTACAGAATTCTAGCTTAGGTAGTGTACACGTTGTAAGATTGTATTAGATTGCATAGCTATTACCGTTACCCCAGAAATGCGAAGGGGGGGGTCACCAAAAGTCTTTTCTCATGTAAAGACTGGGTTAGGTAATTTTCATTGTAATGGTAGGCCCTCTTGCCTACCATCAGTAACAATCAAATTGGAAAATTTTCATTATAATGGCAGACATTCACTCCCCACCTGCATTTTTACATCCTTAGAACTGTCTTAGTGGTTTTCCCTGCTGAAATCAACACAGGTCATTACAATGTCAGTAGGAATGCCGCGCTTACAAGCAATGCTATCATATGAAATAATCTATCAAATAAAAAACCACACATTTTTTCATTTTTAACGAAGAGTACTACGCTGCATATCTAACAGTCCAAACTTCCAGAGCTGGAATCACCAGGCTGCAGACAGCTGTGAACACTTCTCTGCTGTATTCCGTTAAGTTTTCCTTCTGTTCATTCAAATCAGTGCATCTGAGTAGGGACTGAATTTCTGGAATACCATGATGAACCAGTGAGTTACATACCAATAGTATCAGAAAATATATGAACCAGAGGAAAGGCATGCTAAAGAAGAAAATCATCTAACTCCCCAGCTATTTCCTGCCAATATTCAGGCAGGCTGTTATATATGATACACAGCAGTAATCCCATCTATCGGAGATGAGTGGCAGCATAATAGACGAACATCACGACAAACAATGGTCAATGTAATGTTATTGCTGATCAATTTTATGAGCTTTCGACCCTGTAGGCCTTCACATTTAGTTTAATTCCGACTGAAATACCATTCCTACCATAGTTGGTACGGCAAAATTGAATAAAACATAACTGATTGGAAAGTGTATTCTCTAACTTTTGTTATGTAGTATTTTCGATAGTACCAATAACACAGGTATTTAAAATTTAAATTTTAAAGTGCCTTCCAATAAAATACCATTTTATCCAGAGTGAATAACATCATTTATAGCCTAGACTGTAGTTTCTTATTCCCCAACTCTACATACCGATTTTCATTACATTCTGTTAACACATTTGCTCATGGCTCGGCGTTTATATAGACTTAGCAACAAAAATACAAATTCATGAATGAATCGGTCATCACAGTCGGTACGGTAAAAAAGGATAAGACAAATAATCGTAAATTTAATTCTATATAACTTTAGTTATGTAGTATTTATTGATAGGACTACTAATAACATAAATTTGAGAATTACATTTTAGGCCTTCCTCTAAACTACCATTTCACTCAGCGTGAATAAAATGATTTATAGCCTAGATTTCAGTGGCTCATTCCCTGACTTTACACACCGATTTTCATTAAGTTCTCTTCAAGCCCTTTTCTCGTGATGCGCGTACGTACAGACATTACGGAAAATAAAATGTATTTCCTTGTTACTGTGAATTCCACCAGTACAGAAATACCATTCTTTTTAAATTCTGAGCAGTGTACAGACGAAACTTTTGATTTTTATATATATAGATTGTGCAAGATTAACCTGCACACTGCACTCTAGCCTAGCAACTAGGAATTGCTCGTACATTCTCGCATAACATTTTGCATTTATTCTATGCTGGAGTACTGAACTGTCACTAAATTCAAAAACACTTTTGCGTATATCTCACAAATGATCAATGCGAGAAAATTGTGGCCGATGACAAATATTTAACATTAATTTATATGATCATATTTGGGACTTAAACTATGTGTATGGAAAAATGACAGATCCGGGAACAATGCATTGAGGTTCTACTTATTGTACGTACATTAAACATTCTTACACATGAATTAGCACTGTTCCTAGTGCTTAACACATTTTTAATATAAAATTGCTTTAACAACTGATCACAATATAGTGTAATCCTGATTATTCATGACAATGAAAAATTGAAAAATTCTTGATAATTCAACTTCGTGAAAAATGTATTGGCATCAGAAAAGGGCATAGGCTATACAGTATTTCTAAACAGCAAGAAAGAATTCATTTTTTAAAATGCAGTGTAATATTCAATACTATGATAGTTTCAATATTTATCTCATGAAACTACACGTTTTCCTTGCTAACAAAGTCATTGTCATTCAAGCAATATTTCACAACAATGTTATTATTATTCGTATGGAATTTACGTAATGGACAAGTATATACAATATAATACAAAAGAAAAACATGCAAAGATTACATGGTACTAAGTAGGGAATGATTACACGTGGATATCTAAATTATTTATCCACTGCACTAGGGATACTGTGAGACATCAGCAAAGTCTTTCCGGTCTCCACCACAAGCACCATGTAACACACTGCTATTGCACATAGCACAATAACTATCTTCTTCACCGACTAGGCTGTTCGTAGTCATTGAGCGCATATTGTCATTGTCAGTTGTGTGTTGGAAGCTGGATTCACTACAGTTTGATGATGGTGATGCTTGTTTAAAGGGGCCTAACATCAAAGGCCATCGGTCCCTCACTACAGTTTGTTCAACCACTCCTTGATATTTTCCTTGTGTAACTCTTCCAATCCTTTCATACTGGAGGCTATATCTGAATTACGCAAATTATCTTCTGTGAAGCCTACATCTTCTCTTCTACATCTCGCAGTACTTTTCACCATGACCTCGATAATGTCTGTAATTTGACATACTGCCAAGCATTTGATATCCCATACATGGCATCCAACAAGGTTAATTTCTTCTAGCATGTCACCATGTTCTCATCTTCTTCCATTATTTTTCTCGGGAGACCAGTTTGATATCTTCTTTCAAGGAATACTATTTACACCTTGTTCCATGGATTGGATTAAGTCACATTAGGGGGCAAAAATTTGGTAAAAATAAGGCGATCATTGGACACAAGTTGCCTTCATCATGATGTGATAGGCCTTTATCGAGGACTAACACCATCCTTAGACCGATCCCCTTCTCTTGGAGATGACATCACATTTCAGGCATATCAGGCACACCAGCCCAGTGCTCTACCGGCACGGTGGTGAATGTCTCTTTGATCACTCCTCGGCAGTCCAGTGTTCTAATGGAACTGTGGGTAAGCATTTGGTGAAGGACAGTGTTTTTGGTTTTCTACTCGTCCAATGAAAGCCCCCCACACTGTAATCTGATACTGCATCCTAATGGTGACTAAAAATGTGGCCAGACAGGAGGATTCAGCGGCTTCTTTTTTAATGGGCAGTTTGAGGTGACCCCCAGGCCCCCTGGGCTCACTGAAGGACCCTCAGGGGGGGGGGGGGGGGGGGAACAACCTCTCAAGATACTCATAAATTATTAATGAACTTAAGGGAATATAATTCCCATTTTGTCTTTGCTGGCAGGACCTAGTGTTTACAGTGCATTATGTCTTCTGATTTGGGCTAGAGCGATTTTGTTACTTTCACTGATCTGTCTATGCCTTATCCTTGGCTTTGATAATATGAAAGTGACTGAAGCATGAGCGATGCTAGTAATGCCATTCCTTCTGCAGCCAATCGAAGCTATAAATGGTGTGAAAATGTTGCTATTAGGGTCAGTTGGTGCATGCATTTCCGTGGGCTTGGCAGACATATCTAGAGCCCGGATTTCCATGCACTATCAAATCTTGAAATATGCATGCATTCATGCACACTCATATAGAAAAACATGGACAATAAACTGGAAAATATGCACTATCAAAATCCAGTTCCTTTTCAAACATTGTACAACAAGTATATCTACAAATTGTCTTCTTTTAACCTCATCCATTTATTTGTCAGCACATTCTTAAGCACAGACAATGGCCTTCCTTCATCACAAGAAGTGACAGGTGCATACATAAATGAAGAGATTTGGGACAAACTGCACGGCAATGCATTTTCACAACAATACTCTTTTATAAGCTTGATGAATTCAAAATCAGGACTTGAACGGATCATTTTGTTCAGCTTACCTCTAGGAGCCGCAGCTACTCCTCCGTACGATTGCAGATGTATTAAATAACTGCTAAAGATTGAAGCTGCAATAACGTGAGACTTCCGGGTAGGAAATTCCAGGATAACAACAGAAGAAGATTCAGTGCAAAACCAAGGTATGTAAGCTGCTATATCAGTGTGGCAGCATCACAGAAGTTTGCTTTTTTATCACACCGACACAGATAGGTCTTCACAGAAGTTTGATACAAGTTTTGTTTTGTTCATCTAACATAGAAAAAAATTAAGCCGTCATTCAGTAATGGACAATTTATGGTTATATTTATAGCAATTTGTAACTGGCACACCTTAGTCCTATATATTACAGGGATCGACATGGGGCCTTCCTGCTTACGACAATGTTTATTCAAGCAACAGATAAGAAAGTGTTCGGTTAATTAGTTTATAGCATCTCTACCTTATGTACTAATGTGCTAACGTTGGTTGTCAGATAGGATGCTAGGAACACACTCTCTCCGTCTCAGTAACAGACATACTGTATAACGTGGAAATATGGTCCTAAATTCTGCAAACCAACATTCATAAAAGGCCCTACCATGCAAGTTAGCATTACATGAGCCAAAGTCAGAAGAAGTCATATTATGCTACATAAACGTCCAAATCTTCGCTATTAAGTAAAAAATCTTCAAAATATGCATTCTTCTTCTTCTTCTGTTTAACTTCCGGGGTCGGTTTCTCTCTCTGACTCAGCGAGGGATTCCACCTTTACCGCCTCAAGGGCAGTGTCCTGGAGCTTGAGACTCTGGGTCGGGGATACAACTAGGGAGGATAACCAGTACCGCGCCCAGGCGGCCTCACCTGCTATGCTGAACAGGGGCCTTACGGGGAAAAGACAAGGAAGAAGGACGGAAGCGGCCATGGCCTTAAGTTAGGTACCATCCCGGCATTTGCCTGGAGAAGTGGGAAACAATGGAAAACCATTTCCAGGATGGCTGATCTACCAAGGCCGAGTGGACCATATTCCAGCACTCTTACCACTTTTCAAATTTCGTGGCAGAGCCGGGAATCGAACCCAGGCCTCCAGAAGTGGCAGCTAATCACACTAACCACTACACCACAGAGGTGGACCAATTTATGCACTGTGGATGAATTTTCTTCTAAAATTACCAAAATATGCAAACATGCATGGAAAAAGAACTTATTTGCAATCATTAAGTCATAAAACGAATATTTGCAAAGTTTGAGAAGTGTAACTAGCTTATTTAAAAATATGCATTTGCATGGAAATCCAGGCTCTACTGATATGTAATAACTTCCGGCTCAGTGAGGAATGCGACGGGAAACTAGCTCACTCCTCATTTCCCTAATACGCCTCTTCAGTGATGCCTAGACCATCTATGACATCTGATGGCAGAGCTACCGAGGATTCAACCAGCCTTAGGGCTAGACTGAAAAAACACACACACACACACACAAAATTCCCATTACTGTGGAAAGTGTAGAACAGTGCCTAGTGCTCAGTGCATAGTGAATTGTGTTAACCCACCATGCACCGCCCATTGCCGCTACCACCAGTACTACCCTCACCACCACTACAACCACCGAAACTGAGGCCTCCACAAGCCTGTTTAATATACAGCCAGGTTCACTCCAAAGCTGTAATGTGTCCCAGTACTGATGAACCACAGTTTCCATCATCTTCGCATTAGCAACCCACAACCCCAGCTCCAGAGATTCTTCTCAAGTTGTGGCCAAGCGCCCCAACTCCAGCCCCGCCAAGAACTCTGCAACCAGGTTAAAGGTACTTGCCACAGAACATCCAAACACCTTCAATTCTTCCGACTCCGACATGGAGGCAAACTGCCCCCCACCAAACACAGAATCCCCCCGCCGCCTCTCAAGAGCCAGCCTATCCATTACTAACCCCAGAACTCTCCAGAAAGTTCCCTCAGGTACCCACTCTTCCTGCTCTAACAACCATCCCTAGAATTTCAGAACCTCCAAATAATCTTCCAGAAACTCTTATAATTCAACCTCAAAGGGGACATACACCCCACCAACAATGGGGTCATAATCAAGACCAATGGGGAGGATGCCGCAAGACTGCTCACCAGCTCTGTGGATGCAGTCCACTTCGGGTCAACAGCTCCTGTCAAGCCCCCCCCACCATCATGGCCTCTTCAGCTGCGCAGTATGTGCGGATGACCCGGAAATCTCAAATTAAACCAAATCTAGGAACTGAATGCGGAAGGCATTCCAGTAAGGAAGGCCTTCTGCACCAAAAATTTCTCAGGGCTCACCTCCACACTGCCCAAGACATGGAAAGCGTCCTGGCTAGCAGGGTGTCCATTTTTTGGCACCACCACTGGGTGGAACCCTCCCGTGCCCCAGCCCATCAGATGTGAATGTTCCCTATCCTGTAACCAGCACGACAACACTGTGCAATGCACCGCAGAACATCCGCAGCCACTGCTCATAATCCCACCCCACGTCACAAAGCCCCAACATCCACCTCCTCTCCAAATGCAAACCTGGGCCGAACCCCACCCCACCCCACCATCTCCCTTAAAAGCAAGGCCAGCCCCCAACATTCCGAGAACCAACCATAATAGATGGCACCTCGGCAATAGTTTCTCTTTCCCCTGTGTACCGGCATTCCCATCAATCTGACTTCCTGCCGGCCCGTTTACGTAGGGTAAGTGAGAATTTACTGAATTCAATTTTCATTTCAAAGCTGTCAATGAGAACAGGAGGTCTGCTCACAATGGCAGTTAATGAAGTTATCTGAAGTTTCCTGCCAAAATCGGGAGAAATGTCAGGTATGTCAGACCATCAGTAGTTGCTTTCCTCTGAATAGCAACAAAGGGAGTTTATTGAGTTTTGCAATTCATGTGATTAAATAACACTCACTAATTGCCAGTTACCTTAAACAGAAATTTCAATTTAGTCAGTTCTGCACTGAATGGAAACTTCATAAAATAAGCTTGACCTGGACTCGTCTTCAAATTTTAAACCAAAACCAAGTATAAAAATCACATCGTATGTAGTTTTAAGTGCACTTTTCAAATTTTATAGGGCATATTATTGAGGTGCTTTAGGTCATTTTTGCATTTTTCAAAATTTATCTTCATATTTCATACTGCAGAAGAAAACTCTCTCTACAGATAAAAAACAAAAGACAGAAGTAAACTTCACATATGAAATAAACTTTCCTTTCACAATTAAGTTACTTTATTAGTACTCCATTAACTTACTTTGATTATCTATACGTCAACAACAAATTCCCATAAAGTTACATGAAATATGGGAAACTTAAAGAGCAAAACAAAGCATATGTGGCATAAAAGCACTGACTCCAGCCCACACTACAATAAATTAGACAATTAGTATAAAGGAATAAAATATATTTAAAATATTACTTACAATGCGGAAGATAGAATGTGAACGAGAGCTTTTTTCATTCATTGCCGTCTCACCAACACGTCTTTTCAGCTCCCCTTTCTTCATGAGCTCTATTGTCTGAAATCAAAGGAATGTTCAAGATTCTGAATGCAGGCTAAGGAACAAGAAAATTAAGAAAATTTCTACATAAACATTGTTTCAATAAGAAAGAGGAAATGACATACTTTAAAAGGATATCTAGCAGACACATTGAATGTTAGATTACACTAGACTGGTTGTAGAAGACACAGCTAAAGCAAAAGTATTGTAATTCAGTTTTTGATAAACTGGGACATTTTTCAGATACTATTATTATTATTATTATTATTATTATTATTAAAAGTGTAATTTGATAGAATCTGATTACCTCCTTTCAAGAATGAAACAAGTCATTCTGTTTTTAATTATACAACTTTTTCGAGTATAATCTGTCATTACACGTTTTCTTAACGGAACCAAGTTTTTCAGTCTGCTAAACACTAAATATGCAATCCTGTACCTGTACAAGCCATTATTAAACATTTTTACGGGTATGTTATATTTGGTGTTCGACAGACTGGAGAACTTACATTAATGAGACGACGATGCAGTTGAGAGCATTAGCAAAAACATTGCGAACACAATTCATACTACTTGGATTTTACAATTCTTTAAAAAAAAAAAAAAAAAAAGTAGCACATTAAATTTAAATGTTGTAAAACTTACTTTTGAAACGTCAGCTACAAGTTCCTCCTTCAAATCCGAGACAACAACATTTCCTTCCACTTCCCGAATTTGAAGATTAGTTTTGCTTGATCCTAGAAGGTCTTTCACTTTCTCATTGTATATTTCCAAATGTGAAGCTCTGAAATGTACATTAACAGCAACAAAATCAATGACACACGACAGATTCCTTAAACCAAATACATATAAAAATGTGGAAGGAAGACTCACCGAGCCAAAAATTCACGGCCACTTGATTGTTTCATGGCTTCAAACATGTATGATATAGCCATCTGTATAACACCACATTCTGTTTCATCTCCTGACATAGTATATGTTTTTCCTAGACAGACACACAAACAAACAAAAACAATTGAGAACAGAAAATTCTCAGATTTATAGCATATAGAACAGCTGGGCATGTGGCTTATTACTGACCTACAGGATGTATAGTTGTAAATATAATAAGATGAAAACAAAGACACTACTTCAATAATGCCTTCTATTACTGTATTCTTAAAAAAAGAATACTTCTCTAGTTTTCTGAATACAATGGCAATGTAGTTTTAGCTTTTGGTCATGTATCTTTACACATACGAACAAAAAAAAAAACACAACATACTGTAAATATTGAAAGTATGTATGTAATTGGCCAAATAACTTTAGCAGTTAGAATAGTTTTGGAAGGGAATGATTACTAAAGGTGGTTTATGACCCTGTCCCTGTGGTGCCTTTATGCTGATGATATGATTTGGGGTAAAACAGAATAAGTAGTATAGACCAGACTCAACATACGGAAATCCCAGTTCCAGGAATATAACCTCACATCAGCGAAACCAAGACAGTGGTGATGGCAGTCAACAGAGATAGGCGTCCAGCAAGTGTAAAACTAGGACACCACTAGCTAGAGTGTGTGGATAGTTTGCCTTCCCTTGGAAGTGTAATGTCCAGTGATAATTTTATTGGAAGGGAAATTACAGAGTGCCATAGGGATCAGAATTCTACCAACAAGAACACTTATAGGACAGCATGATTCCAAAACCAGACAAACTGATTATGTTTAACAGCTATTTCATACCAATATTGACCTATGGTATTGAAGCGTGCACCCTCACAAAAAGAGATTCATCAAGACTGCAAACATCAGAGATGAAATAGATCCACCATTCAGAAGACAGACAAGTTAAGAAATGAAGAGGTGAGGAAAAACCAGAATAAGGATATCCCTATTAGACCGAATCGGCACATCCAGACTACAATGGTAGGGCATGTGATGACGATGGAGCCTACAAGAACAGCCAGAATAAATTTGGAAAGACAGATGAAGGGGAAAAGAGAAGGAAGACCTAAAACCTCATGGATGGACATGATCAAGGTTAATCTACAGTAGTTACCAGAATGGACAGTGGATGATGTCTTCCATAAAAAGTTTTGTATGGACAGGAAGAAGTGAAATAGGCTCATTAAAACTACCCGGGAAACTGGTACTGTACAATGATGATGACCGCAGTAACCACATTAATGAGGCTGTAAAGAAAGTATACCATCCAGCTGCAAATCGAGCAGGTAGGCCACTACACATTTATCACACCCAGCACTCATGCCCCCCCCCCCCCCCTTTTAAGAGGTTTCCAATTTGACCAAATGATTGTTGCAGACCAAAGAAAGAAATACATACTGTAATTCTAAAGAGGAGGAGTTCCACGTACATTTGTCTCTCACTTGTGCCAAGGTATTGGGAATTCTTCAGACTACATTCTACTGAACTGGGTGAGAAAATTTAACAACTGCTAAGGCATTAGATTATGGACTACTGGTCCAGAACATGCAGTCCTACATAGCACATAAGCCTAAGTCTCCTTCCTTACAACTATGGGTAGTCTCCCAGAACTAGAAATATCAGTAAGGAGTGACAAAATGATTGCTGTTCATGAAAAATGTTCTAAGTTCATTAATTGTTCCTATTCCCTAGTTTTGGGGTTAATCAATGTTACAGTACCTTGCCATTTCATGTCTTCTCTTGTCGTAGCTTTGTTCATTTACTTATTCACTATTGAGTTTATATTTTCACTTGCATCTGCACTTCAGTGTAGTATGTGATGTACCGTTCTGCCTTTTCATTTAAAATTTCTTCCATTCTCAACTTTCCTATGTTTTGAATTTGATAAGTCTACCTTCCTGTGTACTGGGACGTCTTTTGCTATGTCATTTTCTTCATTTCTAATTTGACTGTTATTAAATTTTGTAAAGCACTGTAACCATATTATATTTGTCATCATTAGGTACATTTAAGTACCATTTTTGACTCATTCTTTCTCTAATATGTATACTCTCCGTTACCCTTCTAGCACCGCCCATTTTTCTCAGCATAAAATGGGCCAAGTCGCTGCAAGCACGGACCAGCCAGAAATCTATGTCATTTGCCTTCTCCAAGCTTGCCGGGCAAGCTTACGTCTACATGCATCTCAAGCAAATGGCTATACTTTACATCCCTCAAGGTTGACACACTGAGCGTGTTAGCACTTCAAAAACTTTAAAGCAATAACTTATTTAACTATTGTGTTAACTTCAAGCCCCATCGATGGTATCTTTACCTTGTTGTGGTGGTGGGGCTTGTGTGGTCAAAAGATTCTGAGAGCTATGTCGGCAGTAGCTTAGCTTAGTTACTGGTAGAGCCTCCCTTGCCGGACAGGTCGAAGGTGATGATCCGGACTAAAAGGGGTACCCTGGTCCTCCAGGTTGGGGGTTGGGCATAGGGTTGACAACTCTATCCCGTTAAAAAATAACTGTTGAGAAGCCACAAAGAGTAAGAACAAACCAGGCGGATAAAACTGATAAACGACCTAGGCGAGGAAATGGTTATGGATTGGTATTAGCGACTTGGAATGTGAGAAGCCTACTCCAGCCAGGGAAAATCAGAAAACTAGAAGAGGAACTAAGAAAGTATAATGTTGAAATCGCTGCTCTACAAGAAATTAGATGGCGGGAAATTGAGATGTTCGATTTACAGGATTATACTTTAATCAATAGTAGGAATAGCGATAACATCTGTAGAATAGGCTTTATGATATCTAAACAACTGAAGCATACCTTAATGTCTTCCAAGGCAGTAAATGAAAGAATCTGTAACATGAGAATCAGGGGCCGTTTCTTCAATTATACACTTATAAGTGTACATGCACCTACGGAAGAACAGGAGGATGAACTAAAGGATAAGTTTTATGAAGAACTAGAGAAACAGTACAATGAGGCACCTAGACATGACATTAAAATAGTAATTGGGGAATTCAATGCAAAAGTGGGACAAGAGGAAGAATTTAGACCCACAATAGGGTTATGGCTTATTGACTTCGCTACAGCAAAGGATATGGTAATCAGTAGCACTACATTTGAGCACAAGAGAATTCATAAAGAAACTTGGGAGGCACCAGATGGGAACACCAAGAATCAAATCGACCACATACTGATTGATAAAAGACATGCGTCAGATGTACAGGATGTGCGTACTTATAGAGGTGCGGATATAGATTCAGACCACTATTTAGTGAAAGCTAAATTGAAACAAAAGCTTACGGTAAGAGTCAGAGGTAAAGCAGAAAGGAGGAAAGGATTTAACCAAGAACAACTTAATGAATGCAAGGAGGAAGGAGTATGAAAGACAGATTGAAGGAGGTTTGAAAAACCATAAAAATGCAGTAACAGTGGATGAATCATGGCGGGTGATTAAAGAAGCCATCACGAATGCAGCCCAGGAGATACTAGGAGAAAGAAACAGCCAAAGAATAATTGGTATGATGAGGAAGTAAAGCTAGCCTTGGAGAAAAGAAATAAAGCAAGGATGATATATATGCAACGGGCAACAAGAGCTACTCACCAAACATATGTGGAATGCAGAAGGGAAGCCAATAATCTTTGTAGAAAAAAGAAAAGAGAAATGGAAAAAGATCTGATAACAGAGATGCAACAAGATTATGAGCATAAGAGAAGTAGAAAGTTTTATAGAGAAGTAAAGCAGAGAAAAAGTGTCTTTCAACCAAGAATAAGCTGCATACAAAATAAGGATGGACAACTACTTGGAAATACCCAGGAAATATTAGATAGATGGGTGGAATATTTTGAGGAGGTTTTGAATCCAGTTAAAATACAGAATGAAGAATATGAATTAAAATTGCCAAATAGTGAATCTAATGAAGATGAATATGAGGAATGCAATAGTGAACCACCCACTTTGGAAGAAGTAAAAGGTACAATGTAATTATTAAAGTCCACCTTTCAATACTATAATATGTAATATTCTAAATTACATTAATTAGGGACTAGTTTCAGCCTGGGCTGGCCATCTTCAGCCTTAATGTAAAACACCTAATAACTAAACAAATGTACATGCACACAATTGAACTAAAAACAAATAAAAACAAATATATACAAAGTGACATTAAAAACTGGGATGGAATATGAATAAATTTGAAATTGAACTAGGTTCTAACATCTTGAGTATGTTCATCATTGAGAATAATTTCAAGTATTAAGTATTAATTTATATATACAGAACTGTTAGTTCTAATACTGCTGATCATTTCAATAGGAACTGGTGAATGTTGATCCTGTAGTTTGTCATCAAATCTATATGTGTGGTGTTAGCTATATGTAATCCATTGGACACTGCTGTAAATAACCACTAGCTGACAGGGAACTGTTAGATGTTGTTTCATCTTCAATCAAAATAATAAATGAGATGCTCTCATGGTGCTTGTTAAATCTTGCTGAAATGTTGTTGGGCATTGTCAGGACAGCACATGAAGATGTGGTTAACACAGATACATTGTGTCTGGTATAAAATTTTTGCGATTCATTGCGGTGCCCATGAAGTTAACCTCTCAATACAGCATGAGGTGTGTGGTCCATTGTTGAGTTGAGCAAGTGGTCTGAAGCACACTCAACAATGGACCACACACCTCATGCTGTATTGAGAGGTTAACTTCATGGGCACCGCAATGAATCGCAAAAATTTTATACCAGACACAATGTATCTGTGTTAACCACATCTTCATGTGCTGTCCTGACAATGCCCAACAACATTTCAGCAAGATTTAACAAGCACCATGAGAGCATCTCATTTATTATTTTGATTGAAGATGAAACAACATCTAACAGTTCCCTGTCAGCTAGTGGTTATTTACAGCAGTGTCCAATGGATTACATATAGCTAACACCACACATATAGATTTGATGACAAACTACAGGATCAACATTTACCAGTTCCTATTGAAATGATCAGCAGTATTAGAACTAACAGTTCTGTGTATATAAATTAATACTTAATACTTGAAATTATTCTCAATGATGAACATACTCAAGATGTTAGAACCTAGTTCATTTTCAGATTTATTCATATTCCATCCCAGTTTTTAATGTCACTTTGTATATATTTGTTTTCATTTGCTTTTATGTCAATTGTGTGCATGTATATTTGTTTAGTTATTAGGCGTTTTACATTAAGGCTGAAGATGGCCAGCCCAGGCCGAAACTAGTCCCTAATTAATGTAATTTAGAATATTACATATTATAGTATTGAAAGGTGGACCATTACTACATTAATTTAATAATTACATTGTACTTGCAATTCAATACGGATCAGAACCGTGAAGTTTATAACCTATGAGAAGTAAAAGGTGTCCTTATCGATGAAGAATTATAAGTCACCAGGAAAAGATGGAATAACAGCTGAGTTGTTAAAATATGGTGGAACGGTATTGATAAAAACATTGTATAAGTTGATACTGGAAATCTGGCGAACAGAGAAATTACCAGAAGAATGGGAAACAGCTTTGGTGTACCCAATTCTTAAGAAGGGAAATAAATTGAAATGTGAAAATTACAGAGGGATATCTCTGCTTTGCATAGGCTACAAGATCTTTACCATAATAATAGCTAAGCGTCTAACACACAAAGCAGAGCAGGATCTTGGAGAATATCAGTGTGGATTTCATGCAAACCGTTCAACAATAGATTATATCTTTACAATGAGGATCATCCTGGAGAGGTGCTATGAATATAACATACCACTGTATCAATTGTACGTTGATTTTAAACAAGCGTACGATTCAGTACAAAGAGGAAAACTACTCATCGAAATGAAAGCCCTTGGTTATCCTGGGAAGATGATTAGGTTGGTAAAAACAGCTTTAAGTGGAAGTAAATCTAAGGTATGCGTACAAGGGAAAGTATCGCGAACCTTCGATGTAAAAGTGGGTTTGAGGCAAGGAGATCCAATGTCTGCTGTCCTCTTGAATATTGCTTTAGAAACAGCTGTGCGTACCATCACTGCAAATCGTGAAAGGAACATATATCATAGACTAATTCAAATATTGGCATATGCAGATGATTAAGGGTTATAAATTTCATGTTGTTGGTCCGTATTGAACTGAGAATAACATACGAGTAACAACACAGTAAAGGTTTCCACCTATTCAATACAAAATATATTCACAATATTTTAAAATTACATGGAACTAGTTTCGACCCATCTAGGGGTCATCACCAGCCACATCAAAGCAAAGATCACTCTTGACGTAATCCTAAGAACATGTTAATTTTAACAGTAAGATTATTATGGCATAACAAGTGAATGTGGTAAATGAAAAGAGATGTTAGTATGGGACAGATGAGTATTAGCTAATAAATATATTTATTATTATTATTTATAGCTAATAAATATATTTATATTTATTACTCACCTGTCCCATACTAACATCTCTTTTCATTTACCACATTCACTTGTTATTCCATAATAATCTTCCTAGATGGGTCGAAACTAGTTCCATGTAATTTTAAAATATTGTGAATATATTTTGTATTGAATAGATGGAAACCTTTACTGTGTTGTTACTCATATGTTATATGCAGATGATGTGGCCATAATTTCTCGTACAAAGAATGCACTTCTTGAAACCTATGAAGAATTGGAGAGGGGAGCACAGCAAATTGGACTGGTAGTGAATAACTACAAAACTAAGTTCCTAGTGAGTTCCAGATCTAGTCAACATCCAAATGCACTTAGGTGTGGAGAAAAGTGTTTTGAAGGGGTACAGGAATTTAGATATCTAGGCTCTCCGATTACTTCACAAAATGAAACAAAAAAGGAAATAAGCTCTAGACTGGCTGCAGGAAATCGATGCTATGCTGCCTTAATTCCAACATTAAGAAACAAACAAATATCCAGGAAAGCTAAGTTGACCATTTATAAGACTGTCATTAGACCAGTGGTTACATATTGAGCTGAGACCTGGGTATTAAATATAGGTTAATGACATGGGAAAGAAAGGTATTGAGGAAGATTTTTGGGCCAGTTAAAACTGAACTGGGATGGTGTATTAGATCTAATCAGGAGCTTAAAGACCTGCACCAAGAGCAGGATATAGTATCTTTGATGAAGACTGCTAGAGTGCGTTGGCTAGGACGTGTCCATCGAATGGAGACTACAAGAGAAACTAAGAAAGTGCTGGAGGGGCATCCAGGTGGAAGACGATGTAGAGGTAGACCAAGAAAGCGATGAATAGAAGAGGTGGAGGCTGATCTATGTACCATGGGAGTCCGGAGATGGAGGACCAAGGCAATCGACAGAGAGCTTTGGAAGAAGATTGTTGCGGAGACCAAGGTTCTGCAAGGACCGCAGCATCAAGGAGTAAGTAAGTAAGTAAGTAAGTAAGTAAGTAAGTAAGTAAGTAAGTAAACTTCAAGCCCTTAAAAGAAAATCCTGGACAATGAGCCTGCGACTTCTTCTATTTCGGTGTCAATATTATATATTATTTCAATTAACCTTATTTAACCATTGTGGCTTGCAAGACATCAACTGCAAGCACTTCAAGTAAATTTGGGACATAGAGTCTTTGACTCTCTTTTCTGTGTCAGCATTCATATTTATGCTTTAAATTTTTTTTCTATTAATTCAAACCAATAATTGCTTGTGAATTATTTTAACGCCAAGTATTTCAAAGTTCTGTGAACCCTTCCAGAATTATTCTTTCAACAAATTACAGTTTAGTAATGAAGTCAAATTTCACGTCTTTATTGTTAATAGTTGAATTGTTGAACATTTATTTTAAGATAATTTTCTCAATATAGCATTGAAATATAAGCAGAGGTGCCAACCTTTGAAGTGGATTATCAGTAATCGCCCTCCGCCCCCGAGAAGAATTTCGAGTCAAGTCCAAAGAATGCTCCTTCCTTGTCGATAATGACACCCCCTTTGCCCTTCCTTCTAGCAATCTATTCGAAAGTATACCATATTACACAATAACATTTGCACACAACCTGTCAGTTCTGTGATAAAACATTAATTGTAGCTTGTTTCTCACGCAGCAGCTGCTTTTCAGTGTAGTTTTTCTTGAAGCATCCTTCCCACTGTGATGGCATTTTCGTCCCCTGAACCATAAGCGATTCCAGTGCTAATGTGCTTAATGTAGGCCTTACTTCTTTCCAGGTACACTTAACACAGCAAATATGACATTACTGAAGGATTTATAGTGGAGAAGGGCAGCGCCTGAGCTCCTTCATTCACAATGAATTTTACAGCACTTGTGGGTACAAAGGAAGTCACGATCGAATAAGTATCGTTGCCAACTCACAAGCATTGAAACGAGGACGATTTAGGAGAAAGACTCGAAAGTATTGAAAATTTTTCCTTTTATTTTTACCGTTCAAAATTATTTTTTCGTGATGTCTGCTTTTCCGTTATAATTTCCCCTTTGACCGTAATTCCGTAATCGTGAGGTGAAATCCGTAATTATTACGGACAGTCCGTAATAGTTGGCACCTCTGTATAAGTTATAATTTCTTGGGTTTCTTCCCATCCCACCTTTATGTTACCACCTAAATTCCTGAGCATGCACGCCCATACACTAAGGGTGCAAACTTACTTTCTCTCCTGCAATGTAAAGGTAGTGATTTATAGTTACTTTTTTAACTGTTGGATTTCTATTCAGTGTTGCTAACCACACAGTTTAGGGACCCTACTTGCTGATACGTCATCTTACAGTTACCATTAATCTGGCACATTGGCACTATACATTCATGATTTATTTTGTGTATTGCCAGAATTACGTATTTCCACTGCAGTATTGTTAAAGTCACTAGTCTTACATTTGCGGGTATAATTAAAGCATATTTTCTTTTCCTGTGAGATTGTAAATCTGTTTGGTTAATACCAGGCAAGTAGAATTGTAGCATGTTTGAATAATGCATTTAATAACATAGTTTGTGTGAAATGATGAACACAGCATTTTATTAATTACAGTCCTATTTCGTCCAATACTTACGTACAGAATTTGATTGGGATGTCTAAGAACCAAGAAAAACCTGCAAGAACTCCTCCGAAAAGGAAAGCAACATTACGTCCTTTACAAAAATCAGGTAAAGAAGAGCTTACACATTGCTACGAGCAATTGAAACACAAGGATGAAGAAGGTATCAGTCGTAGTGATATAGACCTGAGTTACAAAATTAACTGAGCTAAGTGTTTATTATAATCCTGTTTCTATGATAAGTTTCTGACAATGACAATCACTTGAAATGGAAGAATATTTAATTATGAACCTAATCATGTCTTGTCTCGACTGATAAGGTTTGCAGTCTTAACCTTTGTGTATTCACATTGACTTACGGCATATCTGTATGTAATATATTTGCTTGTGTGTATTATTACAGCATGGTTTCAGTTTAGTCCGAGAAGTAATAGGAAATTTCAAGAAGGGAGTAGAACTTTCTACCCCAGGTAAACACCAGAAGCATGAACATCCAGTGACCAGCATAGACAGTTTTTCTAAGGAAGCGATAGCAAGGTGTATTTCTGATAAATTACATAAAGTTCAGGTAACTTCACAAGGAATCTATTGCAACATAATTTATAGAAAATGGCACGCAGGTGAGATAACCTCCCAGAAATGTTTTGATCATGTATCGACATACAGCTCTTTTAAGCTCCTTGTAACACTTTTTTCTCCATACAGGTGAAGTTATACTGTAAGAAAAGTTTTTGACCACATGAAAGCAAATTATGACATTTATTTGTACAAGGGCTCAGAAACATTGTTAGGAAGAATTTAGAAGACCATGGGATTTGTGTGTAGTAAGGGGGATCCCTATGCATATATTAGAGAAAATGAAGACATTTGTTTTAAGAGATCCTGTTTTCTGAGGGAATACAAGCGAAATAAGGACAGCGAGAACCCAAAACATATTTTCTTGGATGAGACTTGGATTTTTATGAATAGTGAATATATCACAATTAAAATTAATAAAATTATGTAATGGTTCACCTTTTCAATACATGTAAAATTAGTAATGTAAGGTTACATCACTAGATCATAAACGGTACTGTTTTCGACCCAAAGTTCCGGGTCATCAACTGATGACTTAAAAACAGAAAATACAATGCACAGATAACCAGTAATGTCGAAGATATATTTTTTCACTGAATGTATAGTAAGTTCGTGTGGAGCAGTATAACGCATGTGACTGTAGCACTGTGTTTTGAAGATTTTATAATCTTGAAGAAGAATAAATATCGAGGAAAAAATCTTGTAATCATTACCAGACGTCAGTTCGTGTGGAGCAGTATAACATATGTGAATATAGCACTATTTTTTAAAGGTTCTTAAATCTTAATGAGAAGAAAAAATAGCTCCAGGATCAATCTTGTAATTATTGCCAGACGTAAGTACGTGTGGAGCAGTATAACACTGGTGACTGTGTTTAAAAGTTTTTAAAATCTTGAAGAGAAGCAAAATAAATAGCTTGACGATCAGTACTGTACTCGTATGCTTGATGTATGACGATGCAGATGATTAGTCTTGAAATGCAGAACAGTTGACATTAAAAAACAAAAGTGAGGAGAAATAAGTAAAAAATACAGTATTAGAATAACTGAGAATCAATTAACAAATGAAGGTTTCTTGAAGATGAGTGCTCAGGCAGTTCTTGAGGTGGCGAAGAGAGTAAATTAGCCCGTACTGATCTGAACCAAAAATGAAATTTTTAATTCCCAGTTCAATGCAGAAAAAGAAAGAAATAAAGAGGTTAATAGAAGCTCAAAATAGGTGGGGATAGACTTTAAAAGGCAATGAAGTAAGCGGGTAAAAAATATAGTATATAATTCGTATTGTATAGTATTATATATAGTAAGAGGCTGAATTTGGAAATGAAAAATAGAGCAGAAAATGTGATGGAGAGTGAAAAGAGGAAATAAGGGAGGAGTAGTAGAATTAAGGCAGAGCAGATGGGTGGGGTATTGGTGCTAAAAGACATGGGTAGGAACTATGCAAGGTGTGAAAAATAAAGCTCGAGCTGAAAGATTATACTTTTAAAATTAGGATGAGAAAATCTAAAAGAATATTAGGTTTCTCAGAAATGTCATTTAAATTGAAATACTGGTCAAGGTGAATGAAAATTTTCAGTTGTGGTAAGTAGGGGGCCTGTGTTAATTATTTCAAGTATTTGCATGTCCTGTTCTATTTTGGTGAAGTTATGTGAAGTTAACTTCCTATGTTATATACATACATGACTAAATTGTGTCCTTGGCGTTTACGAACAGTCATGTGTGAATAACCATTCTTGTTGATGTATTTATTAGCCGTAGAAAGGGATATTGTCTGTAATGAAATAAAAGAGAAGTTAGTATTTTGAAGCAGACGTATTAACAAGAAACCTTGAGTATCTAATACGTCAATTGTGCAGTAACTTACTCGTCAAGGTTGTGCTAGGTAGATCAGACTGTTCCGGCAGCTCCTGTCTGGCCAACACTTCTATTCCTGGTGATATACCTGTGCGGTAAAGGAGGAGTGGGGTGTAGTGGGGGAAAGGGGTTAAGTTGATCCTCGTGCATCTGTGCCGTTACTGGAGGGGCGTTAATAATAGTAAGATCCTTCTCTAATGATGTAAAGTGGTCATGTGTTGGCTCATGGCTGAGTACTTATTATGTCTAAAGGCGTTGTGTTCCATATATCTTGCGGAAAGGCTCTCCCAGTTTGAACAATGTATGAAAATACACACTGGGTACACGTTAATCTATATACACCCGATCTTGAGTAAATGTTGTTATTACTATTAACCTTATTCTGGTTAAAAAATATGTTTCGATTGGTGTTGACCATCTTGAATGCTATATTAATACTGTGCTTCTTTAGGGTATTAGTGATCTGGTGGATGGCGGAGTTATTCAAAGTAAATGTAGTGAATTTGCTTTTTTTAGGCTTGTCTGGGGTGATATTCGGGGATAATTTAGTTTTTACTTTGTTGATTAGACCAGGCGTCGTCAATCGAGAGCGAAATGTCTTCGGAACCGGTTTGCTCCCCGCTCTGGAGGAAAGAGAGCAGCTTAACGAGCAAGCAGATGAAGTCCACGACTTAGTACTTACTGCAGGTCAGTGACGCAAACGTACAGCACATTTTTCTCCACAGGTTAGATTGCAACACGATTTGCGTGAACTTATGAGAGGTGACGCTAGTGTGTTTCCAACTTTATCATCACAACACACGACGTTCAACTCTAGTCAGTTAATGTTGCATTTACTATGGAAGAGATTTCAGCACAGCGTAAGCCATCGACGCCAACAAGTTTGAAACCGTCTTGGGAAGAAGAGTATTTAATAGCTCAAGAAAATAACACAGCAAAATGTGCAATACGAGGGCTATTTTTTTTCAAGGTCCGATTGGTCACGAAATGAAACAGCAGTATAAATTTGACACTTTTCTATTAGTAACACTTACTGATACATCACAGCTATTTTTCAACATATTCGCCTCGCAGATTGAGACATTTGTCGTAGCGTGGTACCAACTTGTCAATGCCCTCGATAGAACGGCGCCGCCTGCGCCTGTAACCATCTTTGTACGCTGGTCTGCAGTGCCTCGTCGGTGTCAAAACGCTGTCCTCTTAGCCAGCGTTTCATGTGAGCAAAGAGGTGAAAATCTGATGGAGCCAGGTCCGGACTGTATGCTGGGTGATCGAAAACATCCCACTGGAAACGCTGCAGGAGGTTCGTGGTGGCAGCTGCAGTGTGCGGCTGAGCATTGTCATGGAGGACAATGCCTGATGACAACATCCCTCTCCGCTTATTCTGAATTGCCCGTCGTAGACGTTGAATAGTCGCACAGTATGCGGCTGCAGTGATGGTGGAACCACGTTCCATGAATTCCACCAACAGAACTCCTTTCCGGTCCCAGAACACAGTAGCCATACACTTTCTGTTGGAGACTGTTCGCTTGAATTTCTTTGGCTTACTCGGGGAGTGCGAATGCATCCACTGTTTGGATTGCTCTTTTGTTTCTTCAGTTTCAAAATGAACCCATATCTCGTCCCCTGTGACAATTTTGTTCAAAAAATCCGGTCCTTCATCATGGTAACGCTGGAGAAACGCTAAAGCGGCGCCCATTCGCTGTGTTTTGTGACGGTCAGACAGCATCATCAGAACCCATCTCGCACAAAGTTTGCGATACTGAAGTGTCTCACTCACAATTGTGTAGAGAGCTGACCTGGAAATTTCAGGAAACGAAGCACTCAACACAGAAATTGTGAACCGACGATTTTCTCGAATTGCCTGATCAACACGCTGAACAAGATCCTCGGTTGACACACGCTTCCTTCCCTGGCCGCCTGCATCATGGACGTCTGTACGCCCTGCTGTAAAGTTCCTGCACCATTGTCGCACTTTGCTGTCGCTCATGCACGTTTCACCATACACATGACTTACTCGGCATGAATTTCGGCTGCCTTGCACCCCTCAGCCTGAAGAAATCTAATTACACCGCGCACTTCACACTTGGCGGGCGAAGCGATCGTTGTAGCCATGTTTACGAACGCGCTGCACGTTCACTACTGACGGGACTGAGGTGAGGCGCATAACGGTCATTTCAGAGACGTTGCGCAACACATCTGTGCAGCGGTTCATCATATATTCGTGGGCGTTTGACTGTCGCGACCGATCGGACCTTGAAAAAAAAAAATAGCCCTCGTATGTAATAAAATATGGAATAACATTTTAAAAACATTAGGATATAAAGAGGTTTTAATGTCACTATGAGAGTAGGTTTCACTACATTCAGGCGTTAGAAAAGGATCTGCAGGTGTTCGGTATTCCCTTCTCAGTGGATGTGCAAACTGTTACGACCAGAACTGCAGCTAGAACTGATTGACATACGGTGCGATACTCAAATGAAAGACAGGTGAACATATGTTTTCATTAATGAAGATTTGTAAATCTAGACACAAGTAGACTCACCGATGAAAACTTGAAATATGTTTTCCAACTTGCCAAGTACGCAAACGATAGTACCAAACATTCACACACTACTATCTAAACGAACCCAAGGTGAAGGAGTACACCACTGATATGTTTCAGTTTGTGTGTTTAATTTGTTGTCATAGTCATAAATACCATACAAATATTGAAATGTATGTTAAGAGTGCAAAGAATATGTACAAATCACGAACTGTATTTTCTTTCGGTAAATGTAGGTGTCCCGAAGTTTCAGTTAATCGTGAAAATGTATTTATTCAGGAAATATTGCACACTGCTGAATATTTCCTTTGTCAATGAGTAATTTTCTTGTCATGTTATACTCCGTAATCTGTGTCCTGTTCGTCTCACATGATTCATGCTGCAAATTATTATTATTATTATTATAAACGCTGTTGTTCATGTGGCAACATTTACGAGCGGCAAGTACTGTATGGTCACGGTATGCAACCCGCCTGTCCGTTACTCTCTTGACACGTGACCAGCGGAGCATGTAACACCGGCTCCCTAGAGCAACTACGCGATGACGTCTGGATTAGACGATTGCCATGTCAACTTTGAATTAGTCTATTCCGGCAAGATTCCTTATATAATTCAATTCAGCTTTTAAGTTGTTAGAAGAAAGAGAAATTTTGAGAGCTCTATAAATCAAGCTATAGATGAGGCTTGTTTTTGGGTCTCAGGATGTAGGGAAGTATTCTTAATAGTAATGGGAGAAAGTGTTTTCTAAAGATACAAAAACTTGTGACTCTAATATCTAAAAAGTTCAAGGAGTTATTCACCTCGTCTTCTTTAGTAAATTGTTAGGGTCAATTTTATTTAAATGATCTAAAATCTCATTACTACTGGTGACGTTCTTATCAATAATTACGAACATATCACCCACGAATCTAAGCCATAAACCTATGCCTTTTATCTGGGATAAAATCTTCGTATGCTCTATAGAATCCATATAAATGTATACTAGGATGCCAGAAAGAGGGTCACCCATAGCTAGACCTTTTTGTTGGTAAACCGTACCGCTAAAAGAGAAATTATCATTTAAGATGAACTTTAAGATCTTCATAAATTCCTCAATTTCCTGCTTACTAAGGTTACTATTTTTAATGATATCATTGATGATTCTTACTGTTTCATCATTGGAATATTTGGGTACATGTTTTGCATCATAAGAGCATAAAATATGACTGGGTCTTAGAACAAACTTATTCAATACATACATAATCATAGACTGTTATGCCTTTCAGCGTTCAGTCTGAAAGCCTCTGTGAATTTACTAAATGTCGCCACAATCCTCGATTTGCAACTAGTGTTGTGGCCTCATTTAGTTCTATACTTCTTATCTTTAAATCGTTAGAAACGATATCTAAACATCGTCTTGGTCTACCTCTACTTCTCTTACCCTCCATGGCAGAGTCCATTATTCTCCTAGGTAACCTATCCTCCTCCATTCGCCTCACATGACCCCACCATCGAAGCCGGTTTATGCGTACAGCTTCATCCATCGAGTTCATTCCTAAATTAGCCTTTATCTCCTCATTCCGAGTACCCTTCTGCCATCGTCCCCACCTGTTTGTACCAGCAATCATTCTTGCTACTTCATGCCTGTTACTTCTAACTTATGAATAAGATATCCTGAGTCCACCCAGCTTTCGCTCCCGTAAAGCAAAGTTGGTCTGAAAACAGACCGAAGTAAAAATAGTTTCGTCTAGGAGCTGACTTCCTCCTTACAGAATACTGTTGATCGCAACTGCGAGCTCACTGCATTAGCTTTACGACACCTTGATTCAATCTCGCTTACTATATTACCATCCTGGGAAAACACACAACCTAAATACTTGAAATTATTGACCTGTTCTAGCTTTATATCACCAATCTGACATCCAATTCTGTTGAATTTCTTACCTACTGACATCAATTTAGTCTTCGAGAGGCTAATTTTCATACCATACTCATTGCACCTATTTTCAAGTTCCAAGATATCAGACTGCAGGCTTTCGGCACAATCTGCCATTAAGACCAAGTCGTCAGCATAGGCCAGACTGCTTACCAAATTTCCACCAAACTGAATCCCTACCTGCCATTTTATAAAATTTCACAAAATTTAACTGAGTTTTTTAAAGGGGTATTTATTACTGAAAACATGTTTCTTTAAAAAAAACTGAATGAAATTTGAAACGTTACTATATACATTAGTGTAAATAATTGTAAAAATAGTTTTTAAGAATAGTTCTAGTACAGTACAAGTTAATCTCCTAATAGGCTGATGTATAGATGTTTTAAATTTCCACTTGTTTCATGCCGTTCTCATTATCGACATTATGAGAGTTGACACTTAGTATTATTTCCATTGGATGTGAACATTAGTTGGACGTCACATTAGAACTTCAAGACATGAACGGCTTATTCACTCCAAATTACGACCTTAATGTTCTTGTACTTCAGTGCAAATTGTTATATAAAAAATATGATTTATGAATAATCCTAGTATAGCATCCACTCAGAGCTGTGACTTGGAGTTAGAATTCATGGCTGATGATGCCTGCAATGACAGGCGAAACGTGTACCACACTTAAACTTAATATAATGACAGTGATATAGTCCTAAATACTTTACTAGTATTGAATAGGTGGTTTCAATAAATTAATTGTTTAACATTTAATAATTGAATTTCAATACGGTCAATATAAAAAAAATCACTTGTAATCTAGTACAACCTTGACAAGTAAGTTACTGCGCAACTGCATAGCCTAAGTGTTCGATAAGAGAGGACGTGTTGAGTAGACGGTCCCGGTAGTGAGAGAGGGGAGTGCCGGAGGGGAGTGTAAAAAAGAAGTGAGTAGTTTAAAGAAGATGATTGGTGTAGAACAATACAGGGCAATAATAGGAAGATGGCTGGGGAGAAAGAAGAAAGAAGTTAAATTAGGAGGGAGTAGAATGGTATTGGGAATGAAGGGAGAGACTATGCTGACAGCGGCGGCGATTTTAGTAATGTTATGGATCGGAGGAGTTGAAATGAAACCCCGGGCCGAACTCCAGCGGAAGCATGAGTTGGAAAGACGTGGAGCTAATCGGAAGGGTTATAAAAGAGGTGGTTGAGGAGGTGTGCCCATTTGAGCAACTTAAAAATTTAAGACAAGAACAAACGAAGGAGTTCAAGAAAATGAAGAAATGGTTTCGTGAAAAGGCGGATGACACAACAGCCAAAGTGAGAAACAATGCCGAAGAAGTTGTATCATTAAGGGAGAAAATAAGAAGAGTAGAAGAGGAAGAGCTTAAATCAGAAGTAGAAACCAGTACTCAAAATCATAGAAAGAAAAGTATTTATATATGGTGTGAACGAGGAGATGAGGGAGGACAAACTGCTTACAATTTATAAAGTGGTGGACCTAATTCAGGGGAAAATGAAAATTAATTTTAGTGAAGTAGACAGACGATGTGGCAAGAATAGGGAAAGTAAAAGGAAATAGGCTGATTAAAGTGCAACTGTTTTCCATGTTGATGGCCGATATAGTGATTGGAAATGCGAGTAATATACAGAGGTGAAAAAATGGATCAGGAGAGATATAGGAAGTGAAGGGATCACGAATGCCAAAATTCTTAAGAAGCATATGATTTGGGCTAGACACCAACGTTTGAGAGCTTCTGTCAGGTGACAGGAACTAGTAGTGACAAATGGCAGCTGGAAAAGGATTTGGACCATGACCAAATTACTGGACCTAGAGGAAAAGATGACACAGGAGAAAGATACGGAGGTAAGTGTGGGGAAGAGAGTGGAAGAAAGGCAAGCTATACACAGCAATGTTGGAGAGGACAGACAAGGTGAAAAGGAAAATACCAAGGAAAACAAGAAGCTGAATGAAGGCAGGGAGTGGAGCTTAGTGAAAGTGTGGCCGTAAATAGTAAAGAGGGAAGAGTGGTGGACAATGGGGTGAGAATAGGAAGGTTTAGGGATACAGCTACGGGCAGAGCAAGTGAAGAGGAAAGCCAGAGAAGTGAATGCAGTGAAGTAATGGATTTGCAGAGTG
The DNA here is from genome assembly GCF_040414725.1 of Anabrus simplex. NCBI lineage: Eukaryota > Metazoa > Arthropoda > Insecta > Orthoptera > Tettigoniidae > Anabrus > Anabrus simplex. Next base: position 826,969,912 of record NC_090265.1, read on the forward strand.
AAAAAGACAACGCAGAGGTACCCAGACAGAGAAATGAACTGTGTTTGAGCAGAGGAAGTAGGAAGAGTTTAGGAAGGAACAAGAGCTTAAGGAACTGTGGAGAATAAAACGTAATGAGGAGGGTATTGTAACAAGAAGCAAAATCTCTAATAATGTTAGTAAGTAGCTGTAGTTAATATGTTTTGGAGGAGTGATTATAGTGGATGTGATGTAATTGTTGGTGAAATGTATGGAGGTAGGAGTATGTATTTTGAGTAAGCTGTATTTGGTAAGTAAGTGATCAGTGGTTTATGGTGAAAGTATGGGTGAAATGTGTTTTGGAAGTGTGTTCATTGTGAGAGAGAGGGTGAGGATGAGGTAGACCTGGAGGTATATATTTTGAGTCGGTAAATGTATGTAGAGATTATGTTAGCGATGTAGTGTTATCTGTATGGAGGGAATCCTTTGAAATGTTTAATTGTGGAGATGGAGAAGAGGTGGAATACGTAATGGTAGAATTTAAGTGCTGAGAGGGAGGAGAATTGATAAGTGGTGTTTGAGTATTAAGTGAGAGTGGTGAAATGGTATGTGGAGGGATATTTTAATGAGTTGGTAATGATTAGTAAATTTAATGTGGAGATTGATGGTGAGTATAGCTGGATTTGGGTAGTGTGTATTGGACTGTCTGTAAGTATTGTACCCATCCAAATGGTGTTTTATTGAATTTTGGGAAGTAGGTAAAATTTTGTAATGCAATACGGGTTTACGCGTGAGCGAGCACCAACTGATCACCGTGCCGTTCCGCTGCGGACGAGTGAGAACTGGGTCAGCCGGTGAAGGTCACCACGTCACAGAGGTTACGTCACCTAGCGAGCCGAGAGCCAAGGGGGAGCGATATTCCAGAGAAATCTGCTCACAAGTTTGAAGGACGAATCACGTTGCAGGATAGCTGACAGCCAATGAAAATCAGTGAAGGTGTCAGATGGTCGGAGAACTTTTCTAGAAAGAAGTCGAACGGTTGAGTTACACGAAAGAAGTCGAACAGTATAGTTACAGGAGAGACAGCGAACAGTGTATTTTCCAGAAGAGTTACCAAACAGTGGTATTAACTGTTCACCTCTTGTACTGCACGACGACTATTTTTAAAGAGTGCTAATTCACACTTTCGTAAAATCAATTCAGTATAGTGCGATATTATTGCTGCCGCACATTTTCCCGGGTGGAACTTTCCAAACCACGGACAGTCACCGCACTCATTACGCCGAGCGTTACTGCAGAAGTTTGTAGAATGTTCCAGTAAGAACTACAAGGGAGGATGACCATCGAAAGAGAACCTTCGAGAATAAACCAGGCCTATGAACACCGTCTTGTTAGTAATATAATATATTACTCAAAATTCCGTCAGCTCAACGATGTACTGTAGACTGGTAAATGTGCTCGAAAATTGAAGTTTTGGTAGGACTGAACCCCAGTGTACATCATTGCGCCAGTCAAGTACCGTAAGACAATCTAGTGATATACGAGTGTGGATCCAATTTTTATAATAAATTTCAGTTTCAGCTACCTCCATCAGCATGGAGCGAACCAGAAGGAAATCCTGGAATTTTCTAAAAGCTTGCTGGAGTGATTCAACGCTATTGGACTTCACCAGGGTCATGATGTGTTAAACCGATGTGTGCAAGCCACACGATGAATTTGTTCGTCCACAAGCCACCATAGTGAAGAAGAGGAACCGACATCTATAGCGACATCCAGACGCCGGAGATTTACATCGGAACAATAAGTACTTTTGTTCTTCTCTTTCAGTAGATGGCTAGTTGGATTGTATTCTTATTTAACGAAATGTAGTTTCTTTAGTAATGTCTGTATTTAAGTGGTGGTGATGGTAGAGTAGTCATGAATTCATTGATTCATTAGTTTCATTTTATTTTTTTCCTCTTTTGCATTTTCTTGTGATATTGCTATTTGATTCAGTGATTGATAACCCCAGTTGCTAGTGAATTTCACAAGGTTATGAACAATTAAGGTCTTCAAAAGGAATTATGGGGGAATGAAGCCTAATAATAATCATAGTAATAATAAGAATAAAATATGACTTCATAAAAAAAATCATGACGAGGATGAAATTAATTAAATAAGATTAGGCAGCTCATCGAGAAGACGCTTTTTAGGAGCAATAATTGGGGAGTTAATAATAATAATTATTATTATTATAATAATAAAAATGAGTCGGAAATTTTAAATGGTTGTTGAGGATTAAAACTAAGCGATGATTGTGATGATGGATTTTTATGATGATATTTGACGACATGGGACCGCTAGTGTACATGTTAGTTGCGAAGATTATAGTGATTTATGGTGATATAATTAAGGATTCAGGGAATAATGATTTTGCGCCCAACAACTGGTATTGTGTAATATATGACTCGATTATTATTTTTCTTTTCCCTGAGGGTTATGAGCGCGTTCTTCGAAGTTCCCTAACCGATGGTGGTGGTGATTATTTCTTCAATGCTATTCTTTTACTCATCCTATTTTGTCATTTAACACAAGTCATGGTGAATCTTTACTATTATTGGCTAATAATGCGAGGGTCTTCAACCTAATTCTGAAGGGAGACATAATAATAATAAATAATAATAATAAAAATAATATCCTCGACAGTGTAATAAAATCTGTTGATAAACAGTTGGGGGAGATTGTGTTACTGCGCGACAGCTTATCCCTGTGTTTCCAGGAGTGTTTATTCTTTCAGTGATTTTCTTGTGATTTATTGTCCAATGATATTGTAGTTCACGTTGATTGCGCGTTTTGCTACATGATACTCTATGTTTCCAAAGTGTATTAGTGTGATATCGTTTGGTTTATAAAATGAATACAGGCGAACGAAATCTATGAAAGAGGGGAAAAATGCCAAAGAATTTCCAAAGAGTTTTGTAAAGAATTTCTAAAGAAATTGGTAAAGAATTTCCAAAGAATTTGTTTAGAATTTTCTAAGAGATTTTGAAAAATGTGACAAAGGTGTTGTAATGAAATTCTGTCTAAGTATCTTCTGATGATAATGTTTTGATATTTCCAAGTGTTTTGCAAGCTGATTTTCAGAGTATGGGAAAAATAGTTTTTTTTTTTTGTTGTTGTGCTAAATCTTCTAAAGCAAGACAAAGGAAACTTCTAGAAAGAAAATAATAATTTATATTTTCGGACGAAAGACATTGTAATTTGGAAAGAGTTAATTCGTGGGAAGTTACCCAAACTTTCACGAGGAGGAAAATAATTTATAAACATTGATGAAGCAAGAGAATATTGTAAATTTCATGGTTTAATGTAGCATTTTCCTTTTCTTGATCATAACATTATCGCTAATTTTGTGAATTGGTCAAATGTTGCAGTTCTTTATGTGGAGAATTGACCTAGGGTATGGCTTCGGAGAATGTTTCATTGAAGATGAAATTGAAGCCGATGGAACCCATGAGCATGCTGTGGACTCATATTTATTTCGCTAACGAGAAGCAGTTAATTTAAATTATGTTTGTGTAAATATATTCTCTCTTCCTTTTTCTTGCACTGTCCAGACTGGTTTTATATTTTAATAAATAGTATTGTTATTTTGTTCCGATTTTTTTTCCCATGTTATGTCACCTATCCAGTCACTTATGGCCCTGCAAATATAAATTTTCTTACGGTCGGTCCCGAAATAGTAAAGTTGGCCCTGCGAACGGTTCACCCTTTGGGGACTCTCGCTTCGCCGACTGAGCGACCCCGGAGAAGGGGACAGTATGATGTAGAAGAGAGTTGGCAGTATGTAATTTTACACTAAGTGTACAAAGAAGAGATTGAAATGGCGGTATGAGATTGGCATGTTAATGGTAATTTTGATTTGGAAGTAATGGTGATTTGATGCTATTTGTATGAAGAAGAGTTTGGAGTGGCAGTATGAGATTGGCAAGTTGAGGGTAATTTTTATGTTAACTGTAGGTTAACTGTGTCTGATATGAATAGTGAAGTCGACGTATTGTGGTATATGAAGTGTGATGAAGTGTGATTGTGTTTATTAAATAGGCAGGGTTGGTAAATTTTGATTTGGTGGTCGTGATGGCAAAATTTTATATGGAGAATAGCTTGGTATTTAAATGAGATTAAGCATGGTGAAATATGATGAGCTGTAACAGAGTAGTAGTATAAGGATAAAATTGCAACGGGAGTAGAATGAAGTACACGTAAGCGGCTGGTGATGTAAGTCTTGACTCAAGTGTCAAGTAGTAGGATGGTATGAGGAATGAAATGTGCAAAGGTTTGCATGACTAGACAGGAGGGACAAGAAGGTCGTTGAAATTGGACAAGCCATGCAGGGACTGAAGCTGACTACTGTGGTGACCACTTTGGGGGTCACGTTTCCGGAGTAACCGATGGACCTCATGACATATCCAAGGAGAATTGTGTTTCCTTTCGTTTACTATTAATTATTATTATTATTATTATAATATCATTATTATTATTATTTTGTTTTCTTTATATACTCTATTTGTCTGTTTATGCCCATTGGATGCGAAGGTCTATGGATCACTAATAAGGGTTGAGCATGGCCCTATGGCAGTGCATATGGGGAATGATTGCCTTTTATTGTCAGTTTATTTTATTCTGCTGGTTTTTTTATTGTATGTCGTTTTAGGCTATACCAAATTTGAATCATGTATTGGGTGGAAACCTGTGAGGTTCAATAAATCTAAATCTACTGCACAACTGATATATTAGATACTCTAGGTTCCTTGTTAATACGTGTGCTTCAAAATACTAATTCTAACTTCTCTTATTTCATTACAGACAATATTCCTTTCTAATGCTAATAAACACATCAACAAGAACGATTATTCACACATGGTTGTTCGTAAATGCCAAGGACAATTTCACAATTAAGCAGCAGCCTCAACTTGGAATCTTGACACTGCTTCATAAGCGACAGAAAACATACGATCGTATATTTTTATAATTACATCATATTAATAACAACTTGATATCCAATTTACTGTTAAAACATCCAGCTGTTGTTTATAATTAATTTGACATTGATTTTATCACGATCAGGTACACTGAACATTTGGGTCAAATTTACCAAAGACTTGCTATCCCAATTGTCTGCAAATTATGAAGAGGATCCATTTTAGCTTTGGGCTTTTTTAGAATATGGAATGTACAGCACCAATAAGTTTTTAATTTTCATGTGTACAAGATACCATCAATTCCGATACTTATAGTGTGTAATGTGGCATCTTTTTATACTATAATTGTAGCAAATTAATTTTATGAGGTCTTCATGTATAAAGGAACTTGCATTGTAAACCAAGTATGGATGAACAAGGTTTCAGACATTTGACCTTAAGGTTGCCTACAGGCTGATGATACCCTTGAGAAGTTAATATAGTATTATGTAAATTTCAACCACATAACACGTGGCATGTATTGAATAATTGGTGATAAATGAATTATTTTTGTGATAATTTTGCTTATAGTCAGTTTCAATATGGAACAATCATGAGAGTTGTCACTTGCAAGAAACCGTATCACAGAAACGATAGCCAAATCATAATGAAATTCCCGTATTACAACCTATCACTGTGCACTCGAAACTTAAATGAAATTAGCACATCAATTCGAATTCCAATCATGCCATCATTTAGAAGGATTAGAGTGCCCATTGACACTGTACAATGTATATAGACGATTCTACATCGTCACTCAAGTTGCATTATGTATAACACGTTACACTCAAACGTGAAAGAAAATATGTAACTACACAATGTACAATATAATAGAGCAAATAAAGGGCAAGTCTTTTGTACTCGTCTTAACTGGAGAGTTCTTGAAGATATAATTCGATCATACCGGTACTCAGAATATTGTCATTCCGTCATATTACATTTTCCAGGCCCGCTGTGACTCCATTCCGGTTTAGGCCTGTATCATTATATTGGTGGATCTTTCAATATGACAATTCTGTATCTACTCCATCATAGAGTAACCAGAAACTTATATAATTCAATTAGTACAATGTTACCATTTTTTATTTTTAAATGCTATTTATTCGGGGCGTCCACCTAAGAACTTTTGCCCCTACTTTGTTATGAACCTGCGTATATTTGTATATTGCGGAAGTGTAAAGTGTTGAATACAATCATCAGACAGATTTGACTGCACTGCAGTTAGATTTCTTTTCATTCATGACAAGTGATGTTCATTCTCATTTTTATTTTATATTGTTCTCATACAAAACAAAACCCAATTCATTACTGCAATAATATAGCTGTGTGCGTTTGAGAATAATCTTAGCAAGTTAACCTCTTTTTACAGTACTTCTGAGAATCGAGGAACATTCTCTTTGACATAACAGATCTCACGAGAGGAAATGCTCAATTAACAATGGAATGCGCCCAATAATTGATATTGTTTCTCCAATTCTGTTTGAATTGATAGTTTCCTAAAGAACTCTCAATTATTTGTAGATGTTCGTAGTAAGTAGATACTGCATGACTAATGCAAGCGAAGGCAAATCCAACATGTATAATTCATAATATTTAACCCAGTCCATGACCTGCGTTGTATAAACTGTGACCAAACTGTGATCGAAGTGAAACACTGCGCATTAGTAATCAATTTACTCTCCCGTTGAGTACAGTCCTCTTCACTCAACAGTAGTTGACTTTAAAATTAAACTTCAGGACACAAATTTATTTTATACCACAGGGTTCTGAGTTCGTCAATTTTCACTCAGTGAATATTTACTTTAACTTATCACTCAACTGAGCGAGTTACATTGAATTATCGATATATCTAACCATAAATTGACGGGACGTATGCTTTTCTCAAGATTTGAACTGACTTCAATGTTATAAAGAACTTTAATAATTCCTTCACGTTTGGCTCAGAATCAGTTGAAAGATTATAATGTGTTATATATTATACTTTATATAAAAATCATACAATAATTTATCTTCATAAGGTGTCTTTGGTTTCAAATGTGCATTTATCTTTCAGGGTCACCCACATACTCCTGGAATAAACCATACAAATCTGGACATGAGTTCAACGAGTAAGTCGTCGCCTTATATCTGAGCGAGGAAGACTGGTTATTGTTCATGCTGGAACGAAAGATGGCTTTGTACCTGGTATGTTCCTACTTTATTTTACTTAATTTTCTCATTATAGTGAGCTGATCTCACTTCACATAGTTATGAGGGTAATTAGGGGTTGTATTAAGGATGTAGAGGGGAGGGCAAATAAGTCTCTGCTAAGACCCCAACTAGAGTATAGTTCCAGTATATGGCATCCTCACTTGGATTACTTGATCCGAGAACTGGAAAAAGTTCAAAGGAAAGAAGCACGATTTGTTCTGGGTGATTTCTGACAAAAGAGTAGTGTTACAAAAATGTTACAGAGTTTGGGCTGGGAAGATTTGGGAGAAAGGAGACAAGTTGCTGGACTAAGTAGTATGTTCTGAGCTGTCGGATGAGAGATGGCGTGGTAGACGATTAAGTTGGAGTGATGTATTGAAAGTAGGTAAGATCACAGTACAATGTAAAGTTAACGATGCAAACTGGGGCAAACATTTGTTTTTAAGAAGAGGAGTTAGGAATTGGAATAATTTACCAAGGAAGATGTTCAATAAATTTCTAAATTCTTTGCAATTATTGAAGAAAAGATTAGGTAAACTACATCTGCCACCTGGGCGACTGTCCTAAGTGCAGATCAGTGGCGATTGATTGAAATTGACTGCCACGATATCTGAAGTAGCATTATAACTCACCACTTCACTGGGTTCTATCTGTGGTTCTGGATATGAACTTCACCACTGTTAAGGGATCTCTTGGTTATTAAAAAGACCTGCAGGTATTCACTTTAGTAAAACAATTTTCCCCAGTGTCTTTTCATATAATATTACTGGACATTTGTATCAGTAAATTACTTGTATTGTGGGCTTATTTTTTAGGTTTGTTCTGTATTCAACAATCTCCACCTGAAGCAGTGCATGATAGCTGACTGTTGGACACCTCAGCTTCCTCTTTCTTAGTGCCTGATATAGGTTCAGTGTTTGCAGCATTTATATTTGTTCTAAGGTATTAAAATTAGTGCTTATAGTTATATCATTAATACAAGTGATTGTGGACCTCTAATCTAGATATAGGTCTACTAATGGATATACATTCATGACGGATATTAGGATAAAGTAGTGTAAGTAGTAATTTATTGACTTCATCATCAGGTGTCTTTGCTACATTGTAGTTGGTTTCACTTAAAATCAGACTCCTTTTTCAATCACTCAACAAAAATCACAATTTTTGTCCATTAATATTCCTGAAGAGAGTGATCTCGTACTTATAGAAAATATTTCTTTAGAAGAAATAACTTCATGCCAAAACTTAAAATTCTTACAGGTGTTGATTTGATATTTGCCACAAACTTGAATAAATAATTCTGTGTGGCTATTTCTAGCCGAGTGCAGCCCTTGCAAGGCAGACCCTCCGATGAGGGTGGGCAGCATCAGCCATGTGTAGGTAACTGCGTGTTAATGTGGTGGAGGATAGTGTTGTGTGCGGTGAGTAAGTTGCAGGGATGTTGTGGACAGCACAAAAACCCAGCCCCCGGGCCATTGGAATTAACCAATGAAAGTTAAAATCCCTGACCCGGCCGGAAATCAAACCCAGGACCCTCTGAACCGAAGGCCAGTATGCTGACCGTTCAGTCAACAAGTCGGACACAAACTTGAGGAGAAATCAAGATTATCACGATGCTATTGTGCCGTTTCCATATGACGTTGAAGAAAACAACACCAGTACCAAAACTATAAAGTAGATTATTATTGAGAAGTATTGAGAGATATAAAAGAGGTTAAATAAATATTAAAGTTTATTTTTTCCACCTGTTCAATACATAAACAAGATAATGAATTAAATAAAATTATAGGGACATGTTTCGCCCTTTAATTATGGGCGTCTTCAGCCTTAATCTCAAACTGGAATTTGATTAATCAGGTACCTGATTGTAATTAACTTACATATGAATGTGAAGGAAATGTTGGAAATGTGCGAAATGGTTGACAATATTTATGAAATTCTTAATATCAGGCCTTAATAAAGTCTAAAATACAAATATTCATAAAATTATACACTTTCTTGAATGTAGTTAAGAAATTCTTGAAATGAGGCCTAAATGAAGTTTAAAATACAAGTAGTCGTGAGTTTATACACTAGAGGAAACTTTTGGATCTTAAACAGATTGAATGTCACTGTAATAATCACAGTAAGTGGGGTTTATAATAAATGAAGTGATAAAATAAAACTGTAGTTTTCTAGAAGCATGAGAGAAGAAGAGTGCTTGAAGGTAAGTTGCTGTGTTAAATGTTAGCAGGAAGGAATGGCTGTAGTCCCTTGTGTAGAGTCGTAAGGGAAGTTTGGACTGAAGTCTGTAACAATAGGAGATTTACGTGTTAAAGAATGAATTTGAATGAAATGAGAGTTTAAAGAGAAATCGAAGTGTGTAAAACCACTTACCTCTTTATTAACGTTGAAGTTGGTTGACGTGAAGATCAGTAGTTTAATTAAAGACATAGCCTTTTTAAAAGAATGTCTTAGACTAAAATTGGTACCAAGATTTTTGAGACATGTCCAAAAGACAAACTTATCTCTCCTTATTTAATCAAAACCCAAAACAAAACCAACGAAATTTGACTTAAAAATGAAATTAAATCTTTATACAGAAAGAAGTCCCTTTTAAACTTACAACTATACAGACTACACTTATCAGCGTCTCAACTTCTAGCCCCTATAGAATGGATTTCTTTTCAATTGCATGTAGATTACAAATTAAATATTATCCTAAATAAGAAACAAATAACGTTAGATTAAAAAACTCACCTTTTTAAAAGAAAATCAATTACAGTCACCTAAAAGGCAAGAAGATAGAAACAAAAAGACTCCTTTCAACAACACACCCACCATAATTAACTTAACAAGTACGATCTTTTCAGATAAAGAATTAGATCTCTTAAATAAAGGATTAAAACATAATTGGCCTAGTATACATAAAGAAAACGATATCATCATCACCATAGCAGAAGTTGAAACGAATATCTCAAAACTACCTTTGGAATTACAAAATGATACTAGACATGAAATAAAAAAGAAACTCCCAACATTAACTGAGCAATTTAATAAAAATGGTAATCTTAACCATACTAAATTAATAAAAGACATAAAAAAACAAAATAAAGGATAACTATATAATAATAACAACTAAAGCTGAGAAAGGGGAAACTATTGTTTTATTAAATAAAAAAGACTATATTAAAAAAACTGAAGATTTATTCACAAACGAAACTTACACAGTAGTTAATAAAGATCCCACAATAAGAATCCAACGAAATTTTAAAAACATTATTAAAGAACTCTTCATTTTTACTAAATGAACAAGAACAGCAAAAACTAATCCTTATGAACCCTAATACTCCCACAGCAAGAGCTTTACCTAAATTACATAAGATATACCTATACGTCCAATCATCAATTGCAGAAATAGTCCAACATATAAAACCTCAAAATATATCCACAACTTTCTCAAAAAACATTACATTTTTAACAATAAATCCCCAATAAAAGATTCTGTTGATTTCTGTAATATTTTAAAAGATTTCGACTTACTACCCAACCACACTGTGCTCCTTCGATATTACTAACATGTATTCTAACGTACCAGTCAACGAAACTGTTAATATTATAAAAAACAACCTTACTAAACACCGTAAACTTATTTTGTTAAGAATGAAGCCATGTTTTCCAGTGTTGACTTAGTTAAAGTAACAAGTAACCTGTAAAAAACTCACTACAGGTATGTTTATAGTCTTATAATTTACATTGTATTTGCTGTGTGTTTGACAGACTGAAAAGCCTTTGTTACTTTTACAGTAAACTTAGCAAACTCGAATTAGAAGAATTCTTAAGACTCCTAAACTTTGTTCTAAAAAACAACTACTTTACTTTTAATGGTAAAATTATCATCAAGATGGCCTAGCCATGGGAGATCCCTTATCCGGCATCTTAGCCGACATCTATTTAGATTCTTTAGAACATAATAAAATTTCTAATATAAAAGGCCTTAACTTGTGGCTTCGATATGTAGATGACACATTCATAATTATTGATAAAGAACTCAATAACACTACTGATGTTTTAAATTTTTTAAACAACTTAGACCAAAATATAAAATTTACCAAAGACGAAATCAACGGATCCCTAAATTTCTTAGACATTACAGTAACATGAAATTATGATAACTTTGACTTCCAAATTTATAGAAAACCTACTCGCACCTCAACAACAATTAAAAATACTTCATTAGCCAAAATCCCATCAACTAGCTACCTTTAACAGCTTAATTTACAGAGCCCTCTATCACCTAACCTAAAAACAGAACTCAATTATATAAAAAACTTAACAAAAAATAATGGGTATAAACTAGAAACAATTAATTTAATCAACAAAATCAAACTCAAATTAACAACAAAACTCATCCCTGACAAACCCAAAAAGAATAAGTTTATTACATTCACATACAACAATCCAAACATTTACCAATTTCAAACCCCATAAAAAACCAAAACACTTGCATAACCTTTAGAAAATCCAACACCAACCAAAAATTATTCTTCAATCAACACAATCAATTCAAACAACAACTTTTACACAGGTTCAGGCATATACAGACTCGCATGCACACAATGTGGCGCCTCTTACATTGGTCAAACAGGCCGAAGCTTTCAAACTAGGTACTTGGAACATTTTAATGCCATCAAACAAAACAAATTCTCAGCTATGAGTTCCCATATGAAAGAAACAGGACATCATTTCACCACTATAGATCAAGACCTCACAATTATTAAAAAAGTAGATAAAGGAAAATTAATGAATTAGAAAATATCTATATATTTTTAGACCAATACTATAACAAAAATCTAAACCTCTATGACATAGTTGAAGTAAAAAACCCATTATACAAAATTTTACAAAAATTACTACAATCACTAAATTTAAATCAACAAAACATTCTAAATAATATTAAATTATTAACTTCAAGTTCCCATTAATTTCAAAAACACAACTCCTGCCCTACACGTACCCACAAGTCTACCACTATCAACAACACATAAACTTAACATCCCTCCCTAACCCCCCCACCGCCACCACATCTACCTCCCATATCATCACACCGTTATAATACCAGAAGCACAAGTATCAAGTAACAACTATTGATTAACCTTAATCTCATACTTTTAATACTAAATTCTCCTCCTTTTTACAGACTTCTAACCAAAATCTGTTATTTAAAAAAAAAAAAAAAAAAAAAAAAAAAAAAAAAAAAAAAAAAAAAAAAAAAAAAAAAAAAGCAAAGGAAAATTAATGAATTACGGTAGAACCTCGATAATTCGAAATCGGTTAATTCAAAATCCCGCCTAATTCGAAGACGCTCTCGTTACTGCCTTTACATTTTAAAACAATAGTATGTTACAGAGTAATTTCAACTGGAAATTTAACCGCTCCGCGTCATAATTGAACGCGCGTTCCGGAACGTGGAGGGGTAGCTTTCCGCACTTACACTCGCTTCGGTGGGTCTACAGTGCGCTTCATGATTGCCAAGTTGAATGAAATCGAAATTCTTTTGTGTTCAACCTTTTAAGGAACACCGTAATATCACGCACATACAGTGTGCGAGAAAACAGAATTCGCGAACACTGGCGATGCCGACAGTTGATGAAAAAACGTGGCAAATATAATAAATTCGTAGGCACCGAACAATGTTGACATTGCCGGTGAAACTGCATTGCTATATTTTAATGCGAGCCCAAACGGTCTTATGGTTTTAAAGGAGAAATTACCAGCCGGGAAATCGTACAGTGTGAGGGATGGGGGTCATAGTAGTGCGTTGCAATGCACGTGGAAGCGAGATACTTTATCCCCTCGTCATAAGAAACTTCGATAAGACACAATGTTTTAAGAGCGTCGGGCACTTTCCATGCCAGTACAAAGCATCTATAATAAAAATGCAGACAGTAAAGAAATCCAAAAAATAATGCATTTGCACAGGGGAACTGGCATAATTTATCCTCGTCTTTGAATTGTGCGATTTTTATTTCTTTCGTTGTGTGAGGTTATGTTTGTCAGTGATTTATCCAAGTGCATTATTTGAACAGTGTAAATGCACCTTGTTGGATACATTTCGGAAATAGTTTTTTCCATGACATTTGAAAGGTTTAAACTGTGAATCGAGGTGATTGCATGAATTAATGGGTCTTAGAATACTTCGTGACCCGGCAAGTGTTTACATTTCTGAAGTACGAGAGAAGTGCCATGGCGGGAAATCGTACAAGGATAGTCATAGGAAAGTTCAATTTTAAGGGCATCGGGTACTTTCTGTGTAAATACAAGGCATCTAAAATGCATACAGTATAGTAATCCAATTAATAAAGCACTTGCACATGCGAGCGAGCATGGATTTCTCCCCGTCTTTGCATCGTGCTTTTTTTTTTTCTTTCGTTGCGTGAGGTTATGTGTACCGATGATGATGATGCTTGTTTATAGGGACCTAACATCGAGGTCATCGACCCCAAATTATGTTTACCAGTGAGATATCCAAGTGCATTATTTGAATACTGTAAATGCACCTTCTTGGATACATTTTGGAAATAGTTCTTTTTTCATGGCATTTGAAAGGTATAAACTGTGAATCAAGGTTAAATGCATACAGTAACGGGCCTTAGAATATTTTGTAACGCGGCAAGGGTTGGTACTTCTGAATTGCGAATTGGCGGTTAATTCGAAATCACGTAATTCGAAGTACGTTTTTTGAGGCCCAACGACTTTGAATTAACGAGGTTTTACTGTAATTTGAAAACATTCTATATATTTTTAGTCCAACACTATAACAAATATCTAAACCTCAATGACATAGTTGAAGTAAAAAAACTCATTATACGAAATTTTACCAAAATTACTGCAGTCACTAAATTTAAATCAATATTACATTCTAAATAATATTAAAGTATTAACTTACAAGCCCCCATTAATTTCAAATAACACAACTCCTGCCCTGCAAAAAAAAAAAAAAAAAAAAAAAAAAACCACCTACTTACTATCAAACACTCTCCCTCACTCTTACGTACTCTGAAAGGACTAAACTTACCTTAAAAAAAAAAAAACCTACTTACCATCAAACACTCTCCCTCATTCTTACATACTCTGAAAGGACTAAACTTACCTTAAAAAAACTTCACCAAACTATTAATGCTACAATTTGATTTTTTTTATACCATCAACCCTTTACAGAACACCTTTTAGCGAAATTAACTGAGTCCTTATTGAACTTTATAATTTTGGATGTTTACTGTCACACTTTCCCTCGTTCCCGCATCGTATTTCAAGACGAAGGCTAATTTTTCTCCTCACTAAAGATAGACTATAGACTGGTTGTAACTTATATTTGAATTCCACTTGAAACTGATGATAGCGTTTCTCTTTATATTGTTCTAAGAATTGAACTCATTTCCCGTTACCCGCCACGGCCAATAATATATAAACTTAGCACACCACTTTGACCCTCTTCTCCATTAATCTCACATCATCTATAACACTAGTAACTTAAATATCAGTCATTTCAACGCTACCATAGTAACTATTTAATACTATTACAATTGGAAATAAAAGAAATTACACATGTTTTCTGTCCGAATCTTCTTTATGTCAACCAATTTCAATGTTAATAAAGAGGTAAGTGGTTTTACACACTTCGATTTCTCTTTAAACTCTCCTTTCACCCAAATTCATTCTTTAAAACATAAATCTCCTATTGTTACAGACTTAAGTCCAAACTTCCCTTACGACTCTACAGAAGGGACTACAGCCGTTCCTTCCTGCTAACATTTAACACAGCAATTTACCTTCAAGCACTCTTCTCTCGTGCTTCTAGAAAACTACAGTTTTATCACTTCACATTTATTATAAACCCCACTTACTGTGATTATTATAGTGACATTCAATCTGTTTAAGATCCAAAAGTTTCCTCTAGTGTATAAACTCATGACTACTTGTATTTTAAACTTCATTAAGGCCTCATTTCAAGAATTTCTTAACTACATTCAAGAGAGTGTATAATTTTACGAAGATTTGTATTTTAGACTTTATTAAGGCCTGATATTAAGAATTTCATAAATATTGTCAATCATTTCGCACATTTCCAACATTTCCTTCACATTCATATGCAAGTTAATTACAATCAGGTACCTGATTAATCAACTTTCAGTTTGAGATTAAGGCTGAAGACGCCCATAATTAAAGGGCGAAACATGTCCCTATAATTTTATTTAATTCATTATCTTTTTTATGTATTGAACAGGTGGAAAAAATAAACTTTAATATTTATTTGACTTCATTGTACATTTCAATACGGACCTAATCATGAGAATTTTAACATGTGATAAAAGAGGGTTTCCGAGTTGATATCCTGAAAAGATTTACGAAAAGCAGAAGCACTGGAATTTTCTATTAGAATATAGTATTATATGAGCTTGTTAATCTAATTCAAGACTGTTACAGGCATGTTCTGCTCGAGAAGAACACATTTTTTTGGAAAACACGAGGGCTAATATGTAAAAATGAGCCCTAACCGCAGTAATAATGTGGATACGAGAAGGAACAATGGACCATGCGTAACCTTAACCCTGGTAAACAAGTCAGTTCATCTTTATATGTTAAAGTTCTTTCATGTAGTTTTTCTTTTCTTTTATAGTAGTATGTAATTTCCCATAGTGTAAAATGTCCTGAAGTAGTTTGATTTCATATAGAGTATACACATAATAGGTAATGGTGTATATTATAATAATTCAACATTTTGCAATCCGTACATATATATCCGAGCTTGTGAATATTGTTCTTAAAAGTGTTTTGTTTTTATTCATGCAAAATGTACATTTCTAACTTCAGTGAATGCATTTACTGATGTGTGTGTTTCTTAGTATCATTTTACGAATCATTGTGTTGGTCTAAATATAGTGAATATGGGCGAAGTCATTCAAAATCGGACACACCCCCTTTTCTCTCTCGGCCTCCGCTTGATACAGCGTTGCCAAGCGTACCTTCCGGCTTTAACTGTAGATGGCTCTTTTTTTTTTTTTCTTCCTGTAGTTTTCTCTCTTCATGTGTCGTTATTCAAATGTAATACAACTGTCTATAACAAGATGATAAAGAAAAGACAACCCATCAATGATGAAATAACACTGCTGTGATTTCCTTGATCCGCCGATGGATCTGGTTCTGGCAGGATTTGACAGTAGAGGAAGGTAATGTTTCCTCAGCAGCAGCCAGAACTCTATGTTATGGAATTAACGTTAGCAAAGGCTCTCACTCAATGCACATTCCCTAAATTCAGGCCAGTTTACTACATGAAGTAGTCAGGTTAGTACATCAAATGTCTCATTTCAGAGAAGAACAGACACCATGTCCTTCCTATCATAATGGGAAACAAGCAAACAACTATACAAAAACATCAGTGTGTGCAAAAATGCACAGCGTGCACTACTGCGTAGATTTCCTCTCGAACACAATATATTCAATTGGCTTGTTAGCCCCTATTACAGATTTGTTCAAACCCTACAGTTCATTATTCCTACAACCATCACCACCATCTGAAGAGCTTCACAGCTAGGGCTAACACAAGGTTAAAGGCCACATTGGCTGGGGTATGAATTTAGGCACCAAGCTCTACAAGCAAAAAACACTACCTTTCATAAAAGCACATCATCCCAATCTCCACGAAATGAACCATGTCCAAAAAATCTTAAGGGAACAATCGCTTGAAGAATAAGGTAAGGGAGAGTAGCGATTGGATGACTCCCATATTAGTGGCTGCTCTAATATCACAGAATTGTAAGAAAACTAGATATGAAGTTCGTTAATACCAAAGGCCCACGAAATTCATTAAAAATAACATTATTTTGACCCTCCGCGACTCAGGGGGCAGTGCGCCAGCCTCGCACCACTGGGTTCCACGATTAAAATTGTGTCACTCCATGCGAGATTTGGACTGGACAAAGTGGAGGCGGGACAGATTTTTTTTCTGGGTCATCTGTCATTCCAGCAACACTCCCCAATATAATTTCATTTGTCAGTCATTAATCAATGCCCTAGAGGAGTGCGACAGGCTTCAGCAGCCGGCAAAATTCCTATCCTCACCACTAGATGAGGGCTTCATACATTCCATTCCTGACCTAGTCAAATGACTGGAAACAGACTGTGGATGTTCAACGTTACAATGTCTATTGTTTGTTGTGATTTGCTTTGTCTTCTGCTGCCACTCATCTGATAGATGGCATTACTGCAGTGTAAGTAGAACAGAACAGCCTGCCTGAATAGTGGCAGGAAGCAGAAGTAGCTGATAGTTAACCTCTTTCAGCATGCTATTCTTCTGGTTCATACATACTCCAATATACGTGACAATACTCCCACTGATTCGATACCTGCTATGGGGTGCTGATAGGAATGGGAAGTGTACACACTTAACAGAAAATGGCAGACCAGTGTTCACTGTTGCCTGTGGCCAGGTCATTCCAGGTCTGAAACTTGACATTGTTAGAACGCCAGCATAGTACTGTTCATGAAGAGCGAAAAAATTTCCAGTTTTCCATTTCATCAGGCATTTTATATGAAAGTGTTGATTTTAACCATGACATTCCAGTTGGTTAATATTACATCCTGCCAAGAATATTGATATTGTAATGTCGAGTTCAATTTAATATTTCTGATCTGTTACAGCACCATGGCAAAATGGATGGATTTTGATGAAACTTAAGTCTTCTGGTTTAGTGTAAGGTCGAGTAGGATCTCAGCAATAAGTTATTAAATTTCAGCAGGAGAGGGTGCTTCAGAAGGGTCTAAAGCATAGATCTCTATGCATCTCTCTTAAGGATTGTTTTACATGAAAATAGCTCATGGCAACATTTTTGTTCTATACTGTCTGACACAGTGAAAAATAAGGGAAATATCAGTGGCAGTCATGCAAAAGTTCAAGTCCAACAACAAGTAACTATATAGACTGTAAAGAGAGTTGCTACATTGATCTTTCCAGTAGGATTTTAAAGGCTTTATACATTGCTGACATCTAAGGCAACTATCATAGACATTCACAAGCAATACATAAAAACATTTGTAAGGAGTGTTGGACTGTACAGGTCAGAAAGCTGGACTCTCATGACAAGATCAAAAAGAAAATCCAGACCTTTGGGAATATGGTGCTGGTGCCGCATGTTGAAAATACCCTGGACTAGTAGGGTAAGCGATGAAGTGCTGAAAAGCTTGAACGAAAAATACCAGCCAGTAAAAAGATTAGGAAGTACAAGGAATAGATTCATTGGTCACCTGCTAAGACATTCAAATTGGTGCACCAGTCTGATGGAGGGATGGATGGAGGTTAAAAAGAGAAGAGGAAGACGAAAAGGATGACTGACATAAAAATTGACCAACCGTGCGCAACAGTAAAGAAGTTAGCACTTGAGAGAATATCTCTATTGTGAGGTTGAAAATGCTGCACACCAACTATACAACGTTTAGGCGATAAAGAATACATATATCTGATTTTTTAATATACTAACCTGATATTTGCCTTTTTTATACCAGAAGGAAGATCAAATCAAGATCAGCAACAATGCAATATATATACATATATGTATATATATATATGAAACTGCAAAGGGCCACAGAGAGCATAGAAGTGAGTGTGCCATGACAAGCCACTGACAGGGAGAGGCATGTTCACTTGTGCCTCAGATTCTGGGGAACAAGGATGTAATCACGCAGATGCTAAATGTTCACCTGTCAATGACAGGTATTATAAATAATACAGTTATAATTCTGAAGTATCCGGAATCTTCCTTCGCTAATCAATGACATGCTTTTCAAGAAAAAACATTAGTGAAAGCAAATTTTATTTTTGTGTATTGACGTAGTAACGGTATACTGAGGGCAATTAACAGCATAGAGTTCATGTGTGATAAAAAAATGTCTTCTTTAACACATTGGAGACCGAGCCCGAGTGTGTATTGGAGCAGGTTAACAGCGCATACTGACTACACCCGAGGCTAACTCGGGCCCGCGTATTTATTATACTGTCAATACAGCCGGAGCGCGAATCGGGCGGGAACTATATATACCACTTTGTAAAACTTTTATAACAGCTACACCGTGCGCTCGTGTCCTCTGTCGTTTTCTCAAACTTATAGCAGCTTATTTTTGCATGTGTTCGCTTCTACACTCCATGCTTCCAGTTGCTCAAGGCGCGTGCTTTCAGAGTTTTGTTTACATCGTGTGAAGTGTTTAGACTGATTTGTTTCTGCTATCATGAGTAGATCATTGAATGAAAGTAGAATTGTAGAGATGTTAGAAGAGACCTTTGATGACAGTGGTTCAGAAGAAGAGGTAGTTGATTCCGATTTAGACCCTGATTTCGAACTTCATATTAGTGATGAAGGTATTTATAGCTTATCGTATCATATTCTACCCGAGTTTGATTTTGCACTTTCTATTTTATTTACCTAATGTTTCATGATCTTCATATGACTGGAGATTTATTCAGAAATAAATTAAAAATGTAGTTTTCTTCATTTTAGAATGAAGTGATGCAAACGATGATAATTCAAAGGCAGGGAATGAATCACATTCGTCGGGTACTTCTGGAGATATGGACGCAATTGCAAAGTCTGTGCAGATGAAGGAAACGCAGAAAATGGGAAAGTAACAACTAAAGAGACATGCTGGTGGGGTCCAATGTGTTCTGTAGCACCTTTGTGTCCCTGAATGTTTCAAAGTATTCCACACTCAAGCTCATTATGTGTAAGACTTTGCTGTCACTTTTTTGTTGTTGCAAAAGGCATACCATTGGAAAATGTGTAATGTGAAAAGTATTCAATAGATCTTAATGCAACTTTAATCTGTAGAATAGACACTTAATTTTTTGATGATATGAACTTGTTACAATTGCAAGCAACCTACTATTTTCTACAATTTTTTAAAAAACCTTCAAAATATGGCAGTCTGCCTGCTCATATGCCACCTTAAAACATGGTCACCAATGTGTTAAAGTACAGTATTAAAATTCTGATATAAATTGTATGTAAATTGTAAGCAGTAGAGTCTCGCTCAACCGACCTTCGCTTATCCGACGTTCCGTGTTATCCGACACTGGTAGACTTAATTTAGAACTTTTGATGGAGACTAAATTCTGGGACACCCGGTGTGGAGGGTGCGACCGTGGGAACACCACTGGCCTGACTGCTGGCGGTAGGACCGATTTTTTCTCAAGAACAGGTGGAGCGATTCTTCAGTCATTGTTCAGTGTAGTATCGGTTGGGTGCGAATGTTATACTTTTCATATCCTCTGTGAGTATGGCGAGTAAACGGATGAAAGTGATTCTTTCTACGGAAGAAAAGCTGAGTGCGTTAAAGAGACTGGACAAACGGGAAGCTTTCAAAAGTGGTTTCAGAATTTGGTATTGGGCGTGTTACAGTGGGAGAGTGGAAAAGTAAAGAGGGAAGGTTTTTAAAAATGGTGCTCTACCAGAGCAACAAGTGAAGCACTGAAAATTAGAAAAACAATGAAGAAATGTGTGTACGAAAAAGAAGTGAAGCACTGTTTCTTTGGTTCATTCAAAACCGGGAAAAGGGCCAGCCAATATCTGGCCCCATTCTGCAAGAAAAGGCGGTGTATTTCCAGAAGGAAGGGGACCGACCTTACATTTGCTGCCTGCCAGTGCTGGTTGGCTTCATCAGTGGAAAACACGGTACGGCATTAGGCAGTTTAATATCTGTGGAGAAAAACTCCGATGAGGTTGTGACATTCTAAAAGGAACGTCAAGTAATAATACTTGCTGAAGGATTAACCGGTAATCAGATTTTTAATTCTTATGAGACTGGATGAAATTTCAAGATGCTGCCATCAAAAACTCTCGCAGCCCTCGCAGATTTACTGTTCTTGGCTGTAGTAATGTTACTGGTAACTTAAAAGGAAAATTGTTTATGATTAGTAAATCAAAGAAGCCTAGGGCATTTAAAAATATTTCTTCTCTTCCAGTCCATAACACGAATCAGAAGGCTGCCTGGATGTCTGCTGACATCTTTAAAGACTGTTTCGTTACATAGTTTGTTCCAGATGTAGAAACATTTCCAGCTTCAAACAATCTCCCTACAAAACCTCTTCCTCAACTAGACAACGCTCCATCACACCCAAATGAGCAGCAACTTAGAAGTGGTGACATCAAATTCATGTTCCAACATATGCTGGAAACACTGAAGAGGAAATG
The DNA here is from genome assembly GCF_040414725.1 of Anabrus simplex. Classification (NCBI taxonomy): domain Eukaryota; kingdom Metazoa; phylum Arthropoda; class Insecta; order Orthoptera; family Tettigoniidae; genus Anabrus; species Anabrus simplex. Next base: position 826,991,276 of record NC_090265.1, read on the forward strand.
TCGGCGGAAACTCCTTTCATCCTTAATTGTTGACAAGTTTCTTTTCGTAAGACATTTGGAATATTTTGGTTCAGTACTGCATGTACTGTACAATTGAATTAATACTTCAATAAATAATGTACCGTAAAACATGTCATTGTTTTAGTAATACAGTATGACCTTCCTGTTTGTTTTAGTTCATATTCAAAGTTATTCTGTATTATCCGACATTTTCGCTGATCCGACATACTCCAGGTCCCGTTTAGGTCGGATAATCGAGACTCTACTGTACATGTAATTATTCCAATCTTATTTCGGCTCTTCTGTGTAAACTGCTGTATTCTAACATGTCACTTTTCTTGTGAAGGAGAGAAGTAATCGTCCACCTATAACTAAACTATTATTACCTATATTCTTATGATGGATAAAGCTATGTGAACAACCAACACGACAGTCAGAAGAAATAATTTATACAACACACATCAAAAATTTACTAATGATATTTACCAAAATGTTACAGCAGACATTTCTAAATAAGAAATGAATGTCATAATTATAATTACAGTAAATAAAAAATGTTAAGTCCTCATACCTGAAGACGTTTGACCATATGCAAATACTGTAGCATTAAATCCGCCAACAGCTGCTTCCACAAGTGGCTTAACAACAGTGTCGAAGACATCTTGGTTTCTTGAAAAAGTGTCAAATATGTGATCTAAAAAGACAAAATAAACTGATACCAAAACAAAGTAAAAGAAAATTTCAAAGCTATGTATTACTATTATACATTGTCAAAAGAAAATAGTGCAATCAGATGTTAATAATTTTTCATTCAAAATTGAATTTAAATTTCACAAATTACATAGGCAAGGCTCGAATGTGACAGCAGGATTTTTTTTTTTTTCAGACATACAAATATCCTTGAACACAACAGTCCAATAATATGAGGTATAATTAGAGTTTATAACTTTCTCTAATACTTTTCAATTAACATAATTTTAACATACTGGTAGACGTTGCATCTATTGCATAAAAATGTGTTAACCCTAAAATGCGATTACTTAAGCTGATTAGTAAATACTTATAAGAATAAGCTATTACTGGAAGTAGTTGAATAAGATGTATCTTTAAAGTAAAAGTAAATAACAGTACTAGAAAAGTTTTGAAAAAAATCAGTACTGTAATTACTTGCACTGGTTAGTTAATGTGTAAAACTACAGCACAAAATTACTTTTTGACCTTTTCAAAACAAACTAACCCTCACTTTACTACCCAAAATGAAAAATATTTTGTTCTCTTGCGTGCATTTTGTTGAATAATTCTATCTATCACTGGAATTTCTAAATGGTAACCTTGGCATTATTCCATACTAGTGCCTCCAAGTAACCAGTAATTACCCTGAAATAATGCAATGGTCTAATACAAGGAACTCATGTTTGCAGATTCTGGAATCATGTACACTCTCAGGCAACTTGGCATCTACACTTGTGATCAATACACTTTGGTTACAAGCAACTTAAGATTTATGCTTAGGAATTTATCTGATTTGTGTAATCTCCAAATACCAGCATACAATCTAACGCACCAATAACCTATTTGACCACTTTCCTTGATCTTCATCCATGGTTCAAAAATCACACTTTATCCATTGCTGTGAGTTGTCCAAAACGCAATCACCTATGCCATTAATAGAACTACAACCTGTTGTATATTGAACTCTACATTCTTCTGCAACACTTACTTGAATTCAGAATAACTCAGAAAACAAAATTCCTTTGATGTGAGCTAAGTGCACCTCCTCGTTTCAACCACTTAATCTGATGATCTGATGGGCAATCGACGAAATCCCTTTCAAAATGCAATAAAACTTTGGATCAGTTGGGGTTAACCTCTTAACTGGCTTGGTGTAACCTGCCCTGTGCATTTTTTTAAAGCAGATTGTTGTTACATGGCAGGATAGGCAGACAAATTAGTAATATCATTAATATCATTCATCTGTGTTACAAAAAGTAAATTAAAGGAGTTTTAATTAATTAATTAATTTTAATGTTAGAGAAATTTTAACCATTTTACATTAACTGCAAGGTCATTTACCTGGTTGGAATTTGAGAGTTTGGCCCATATTTCACAGCTGAAAATTGAAACAAATAAAAGCAAGGGGTATTTATAAATATCATATCATGAATGTGACATTCTGAACCATTCTTCATTAACTGCAAGGTCATTTACCTGGTTGGAATTTGACTGTTTTGTTCATACGTTATCACCTAAAATTAAAACATAAAATAAAGGAATATTTAGGAATTACACATCATGCTAGTGACATTGTGAAAGATTTTACATTAACTTCACGGTCAGTTACGTCATTTACATCACTAGAACGGCACTTACCCAGCTCGATAGCTGCAGTCGCTTAAGTGCGGCCAGTATCCAGTAATCAGATCAAAAATTAGATGGATGGCTTTTCCGGCGTTTGCTCTATTAACCACCGTTCCGTCTTAGGTCTGACACTAGACTCTTCAGAGTGGGATGTGTCAGACCCTACCCACTGACGCTGGGGTGTATGCGGGTGAACTTATCAGAAGCTTCTTTATGAAGCACAGTCTGATAACTGCATACGGGAGATAAAACTCCACAATGGAATTAATGCCCGCCTAGCAATTCCAAATGGAAATTCTAAGTTCCCATGGAGGGAATTAGATTCTTTTCCACCAATAGAGCATATCAAAAATCAGATGGATGGCTTTTCCGGCGTTTGCTCTATTAACCAGCGTTTCGTCTTAGGTCTGACACTAGACTCTTCAGAGTGGGATGTGTCAGACCCTACCCACTGACGCTGGGGTGTATGCAGGTGAACTTATCAGAAGCTTCTTTATGAAGCACAGTCTGATAACTGCATACGGGAGATAAAACTCCACAATGGAATTAATGCCCGCCTAGCAATTCCAAATGGAAATTCTAAGTTCCCATGGAGGGAATTAGATTCTTTTCCACCAATAGAGCATATAAAAAAATCAGATGGATGGCTTTTCCGGCGTTTGCTCTATTAACCAGCGTTTCGTCTTAGGTCTGACACTAGACTCTTCAGAGTGGGATGTGTCAGACCCTACCCACTGACGCTGGGGTGTATGCAGGTGAACTTATCAGAAGCTTCTTTATGAAGCACAGTCTGATAACTGCATACGGGAGATAAAACTCCACAATGGAATTAATGCCCGCCTAGCAATTCCAAATGGATTTGGCGGGCATTAATTCCATTGTGGAGTTTTATCTCCCGTATGCAGTTATCAGACTGTGCTTCATAAAGAAGCTTCTGATAAGTTCACCTGCATACACCCCAGCGTCAGTGGGTAGGGTCTGACACATCCCACTCTGAAGAGTCTAGTGTCAGACCTAAGACGAAACGCTGGTTAATAGAGCAAACGCCGGAAAAGCCATCCATCTAATTTTTGATCTGATTTTTGATATGCTCTATTGGTGGAAAAGAATCTAATTCCCTCCATGGGAACTTAGAATTTCCATTTGGAATTGCTAGGCGGGCATTAATTCCATTGTGGAGTTTTATCTCCCGTATGCAGTTATCAGACTGTGCTTCATAAAGAAGCTTCTGATAAGTTCACCCGCATACACCCCAGCGTCAGTGGGTAGGGTCTGACACATCCCACTCTGAAGAGTCTAGTGTCAGACCTAAGACGAAACGCTGGTTAATAGAGCAAACGCCGGAAAAGCCATCCATCTAATTTTTGATCTGATTTTTTATATGCTCTATTGGTGGAAAAGAATCTAATTCCCTCCATGGGAACTTAGAATTTCCATTCAGTATCCAGTAATCGGGAGATAGTGGGTTCGAGCCCTACTGTCGGCAGCCCTGAAGATGGTTTTCCGTGGTTACCCATTTTCACACCAGGCAAATGCTGGGGCTGTACCTTAATTAAGGCCACGGCCACTTCCTTCCAATTACTACGCCTTTCCTATCCCATCGTCGCCGTAAGATATCTGTCGGTACAACGTAAAGCAAAAAAAACTGCATTTCGTCTTCATCCGATTCGTCATGTTGTTCATCTTGTTCTTCATTCTCATTCTCAGAAAAACTTTCACTATCACATTCACCTTCGGCTGTATCAAACCACTCATCTTCGGATTTCTGAGAAGATAAATCGTCACAATCATTCTCTAAGTGTTGAATAATTTTGTCTTCTTCGAGCGTTTTGAACTTACGCTTTGAACTAGATGCTGTCGTATTTGGCCTTACTGCGGACAAGTAGCACCGCGCAGATGTAAAATAAAATAAGCTTCAAGGAGCATGACGTGGTATTTGCTGCCATCATGCACGGAAAACATCAATTTAGATGACAATACACAACACGGCAAAGTAGCTCATCATACCCAGGAGATATTCGCAGTAAAAGACGAGTACGTATATATTCGTCATGCCCATTACCCTGTAATATTCAGCGTACGAATATATAGGCCTAAGTCATGCCCAGTTAAGAGGTTAATATTCCTCTCCTTGTAACACTTCCTGCTGCAAACATTCACAAGTCCTGCATTGTCTAAATAGACATAAGTGCAAGTATCCCACTTAGCTACGTTGAAAATATTTAAGGACTAACTCATGGGTTTAAGATGATAATTGTGTTTAAGTAAGATAGTACTCGAAAAAGTCACAGCTTCGCTTTTAAGTCAATACTGAAGAATTTAAGTGGACTTATCCTGAGGAAGTAGAAACTTGTTTGCCAAATAATCACTTAAGGTTTTATTCAATGAATGGTGTTTACAGCAAGTAAAAGCAAACGCTTAACTTTATGCAATAGACTCATTAACCTCTTAACCGGGCATGATAAATTAATACGTCTAACAGTAGTCGTTAATAAGTAATGACGAGTTAACTCGAAAACTTATCTGCTGGGTGGGACTTATCTCGTCTCTTTGTTGCTACGTGAAGTTATCGATCGCTTTATGTCAATAGGTTCCAGATATGCTGCATGACAATGCACACCAAAATTTAAGTGCATTTTCTTCTGTACATACTTGCTAAACATGCTGATTTGGATGATCAAACTATTCTTCATCTCACTGAATCAGATGATGAATTAGATGACAGCTATCTGGATGGAGAAGATAACACAAGTGGTGAAACTCACAGTGAGCTTGCATCTGTGTAATGTTATAAACAGCGTCATTGAACAGAACTGCTATACCTAGGGTAATTACAACAGTGGCATCGTTACTTAGTGTCAGACATTATATAATGTAGTTGCAAGAAGTCGAATCAAATACTGAATTATGGTTTGAATTACCAAATGCAAATAATAATAAAAAACACCATTTTTCCTTCGGAAAAATCAAACGATCATAATTAAGTGTCTCGGTCATGGCCATAATGTATCAACAGCTGATAATTTCAGATGACCACTAGTCATAAGACGTATTTATGTCAAAGCGGGCAGCACTAGACAATTTGTCTTCCATGAAGTCATGCATGCATAATGAGTCATTCGCGGAAGAGTAATGGGCGTGACGAATTAACTCAGTCACCCACATCATGAGAATAGGCGTGAAGAATCAATTCTTTCAGTCAATTTATATACCCCGTTATGAATGTTTCTCAGTTGAAACTCCCTAGTTAAGTGGTTAAGTCAGTTTACTGAAGATTGTAACACTTTTTACAAAACACTGTTACTTATTTCTGATTTAAAATTACAGTAAGAATTTCATTTTAGGTCCATATTGAACTGAGAATAATAGAAAATGAAAATTTAAAGGTCCACCTTTTCAATATAAAATAACGTTGAACTAATTCAGTTTTATCATTTACTTGGGACTAGTTTCCAAAGAAACAAGTTACAACATTAAAACAGGAGACTATTCACAGTTGGTTCTCAGGAAAGATTTTAATGTTTACAGAAGAGATTTATTAATACTTCGACCTTGGCACATCTATTCATATTTAATGTGAATCTTACAACTTATAATCAAACTCAAGACTAGATTCTTACTTGAATACAAAGATTTACGTTATAATTTTTTTTGATGTTGAGTGTTCTTCCAATAGCGGATGACTAGACTTTTATCATGTGATTATAAGAAGTTTTTCTTTTCTTATGGACATCATAAGCTCAATATCAAGAGTGTTTTATAAGTGCAACGCTTTAACAAAATATGTTTTGATTCATTTACGTAGGATTGCCTGTTCTCATTAGTGGTTGAAGATGACGCACATCAGCGTCGAAACTAGTCCCAAGTAAATGTTGTAACTTAATTAGTTCAACGTACGGCTCCATGGCTAAATAGTTAGCGTGCTGGCCTTTGGTTACAGGGGTCCCGGGTTTGATTCCCGGCAGGCTCGGGAATTTTAACCTTAATGGGTTAATTACGTGGGCATGGCGGCTGGGTGTATGTGTCGTCTTCAACATCATTTCATTTTCATCATGACGTGCAGGTCGCCTACGGGAGTCAAATAAAAAGACTTGCATCTGGCGAGCTGAACTTGTCCTCTTGACACTCCCGGCACTAAAAGCATATTCCATTTCATTTTCATTAGTTCAACATTTTGTATTGAAAAAGTGGACTTTTTAATTTTCATTTTCTGTCACTTATTTCTGACTCAATATTTCCAAACTTTCTCAAGAAGACTCTCACGAGGTCATCTACTGACTTCCAAACATTAAAAAAAACTGACTCACGCAAAACAAAACCAATCCACAATTATATGGCAACCAATTCAAACACCCCCCAAAACTCAGCCTGTTCAATGTTTGTTTAAAACAAGATATATAGAGTATAGTGCCAGGGCCATTGCACCTCTTCTTCTGCGGAATGGCTGTAAATTTCACGGGGGTGATATCTGCGTTAAGAGAAAAGGTCAAGTTTTAAATATTATCATCATTATTATTATTCTGCTTAGCGTTAAGAGTCCACTCTTCAAGAACTTAAAGCACTATCCTGGACGTAATTCAGCCTCAGAAGAACATTCCTCATATCCACATTTACCATATCTTGCCAGCGCTATTTTGGTAGTCCAGGTGGGCCGTCACTGTCAAATTGGAAGGTGAAGTTGGAGACTGTGCCATAGTGATGGGACATTCAATTCATTTTACTGAATCGATTCATTTGATTCCGTTCACGTTACTGAATCGATACACTGATCCGATTCACGGCTCATTGGTCACCGCTCCTACTGCATCTGTGTAGTATGTGCTGGTAAGACAGCAGCAACAGCATTCAGTGCTCGCAGCTGCCATCTGATCTTCATACTATGAACTCCTTTCTTAGGAAAAAATGCTAGTTACTCTAATACATCGAAGGTTTCCGGCGATGTAGGGTGGGAAAGGTTAGGATTAGGAAGGTAGCAGCTATGACCTGAATTAAGGTACAGTCCCAGCATTTCCTGGTGTGAAAATGGGGAAACTACGGAAAAACCATCTTAACAGCTGTCGACGGTGGGATTCGAACCCACCATCCCCCCGAATGCAAGCGCATAGCCACGCGATATTAACCGCACGACAACTCGCTCAGTCATTTTTGAAAATATGTATTTTTCTATCAGCTGAGGATTTTTTAAAATAGTCATATTTTGTATAGGCTACCCGAGATTTGCAGTAGCCCGCTGGTTTTCTGATTCAACATACTGTTATTGCGTCTGTCCACATATGATTGAAGTCTTGTGCAACGATGTGACATATGAAATGAGAAAATACTGAGCCGTTCTTCCCACTACAAAACAGGTACTTTTGAGTGGTCATGAGCATGACTCATAGTCATAGGGCAGGCTAGAGTCGAGTTTAATTGTCAAATGTCAACTATACTCCGCACGGCCTTACTTCTAAATTGAAGTTTCGCAAAACAAATGAGCATCGCCTTCCCTCTGTTGCCAGCGCGTTACACCTGCAAGAATTAGCTGATGTAATACGACCGCGGTAAAACGCCCTTGTAAAATGCAATACCGTACTCAGAAAAACTAATGAATATGGATTGAAAACAAATTCACAAAAACTACACTACTAACAACATCTGACAGTAAAAGAGAATATATTATTAAGAATAATAGAGAATGAGGAAATAACACATCACTCACCGATAATGGCTGGCACAGGAAGGAGGTTATAGTCTACAAAGGGAGCACTCTACTGATCTCAGAGTCACTGGAACCCTCCAACAATATGAAAAACACACTAATTACTGAAGGATAATGCACGTACCAAATAGCACATACACGCTGAGCGAGATAGGTTAACCACGTGGTGAATGTAAACATTAGAGTTGGCAACTAAGTTTCAAGATCGTGCTCTGCCGATATAAATCGATATGAATGACAGCTTGGGATTGGTTGGATGTCTATGCTTCAGCGCATAACCACCAGACAGAGCCAAAATCTGCCAAAACGTCAATTTAGAAGTAGAGCCGTACGGAGTATAAGTTATAATACTAAGATTCATTAAACTAATAAATAGTATAACCTAATAGCCTACCTACTTACTAGCTACTTCAGAATTATGTTTTGACTACCTTTTTAACACTGCAAATAAATCCATCTATTATTTAAACCTCCCTGTAAGAAGAGGACAGTGAATGGAAATGGGTATTATTTTCAAATGAGCTGAGCTCGAGAGTCCATTATAGCATACGATTCTTTCAGTGTAGCATGGCTCACTGTATGTCTCGCTGCAGTGAGCCGATAAGGAGCCGTGCGTATTTTGTGTCTCACTGAGCCGGCTCGTTCACGATTCTTTCCGTGTGCCATGGTTCACTGTATGTCTCGCTGCAGCGGAAGCTTGGCTCTCCGCGTGTCCAGTGAGCCGATAAGGAGCCGTGTGTATCTTGTGTCTCACTGAGCCGCGCTCGTTCACGATTCTTTCGATGTGCCATGATTCACTTACTCCCTGCAGCGGAAGCTCGGCTCCCCGTCAAAGTCCAGTGAGCGCGCCACTCAGCACTGTCCGCTGGGAGTAAGCTGAATCGTGTGCCGTGAGCTCGCCGTTCCTGTGAATCGATTCACTCGGACACTTGAATGAATCGATACACTGCTTCGAATCATGCATTCAGTAGCCAACACTACTGTGCCGGTGCTGCACGTAGAACATGGCCATACCATTGGAGACAACTTCCCCGCATTTTCTTCACAATCGGCACAATGCCCATTTGCTGCTGAATTTTGTGTTTCCTGATGCGGTGAATTAAGGTGCTCTTTGACCAATAGAGCATTTGTATCTCCATGGCATAAAATTGGTGTTCGGAGCTTTCGTTGGACGGTCAGAATTCAGCTCCATAAAGCGCAACTGGATATATTATTTATTGTTCAGTAATTCTTCGACTATCGGTGAAGAGGCATTCTCTTGTCATGAAGTATGCGAGTGACTTCCCTACACTGCATCCAAGTCACATTTATCCTAGCTCACAGTTCACTGCTAATTCTGCAGTCACTCGGAAGGTGAGAATCAAGGTACCCGAAGCCTTCCGTCTATGCTATGCTCTTTCACCTGACTTGGATGGTGCTGTCACTTGGATTAGTTTTCAGATATTCTATCTTCCTGATGTTCATGGAGAGTCCATGTAGGGAGAGAGAGTTGTTCCATTCAACTTGAAATTGCAATTGTGCATAGGTGGTGTATACGAGCATGAGCAATGGCATATAGGATGGTCCAAAGAACACATTATTGCATGTCACATCTGATGGTGTCCATGATTAATATGAAGAGCTGTGGTGACAGTGCTGAGGCCCAGTAGACACAGACGTTCACGGGGAAGCTGTCTAAAGTGCCGACGACAAAGTGTACCCGACTGTTGGTGTTCATATGCAACATCCTGATCCAGCTGATAAGCTGCTCTGGAACACCATGGTCACGAAGTGCATACCAGACGAACTGATGCAAAACATGGTCAAAAGCGTTCTCAAGCTTGAGAAAGGCGGTGTGAAGTGGGAGACCTTTCTCTCAAGGCCTCTCCATTAGCATTCAAGCTGCAAAACAGCATCAATTGTCCAAGAACTTAAGACAAAGCCGCACTGGTAGATACCAATTACGGTGATTTCCCGCAGACACAGGTCGATGATTCTGATAAAGACTTTCAAGGTGTGGATATTTTAAATATCGAATATAACTTAACTGAACTTTAAATCTTGTACTGATCAGGTGGAATATCTCCTCCTTTGAATTATGTATTGAATTAAGGAATGATCAATACAGACAATATGAAACATATCATATGAGGAGGCAGCCAGGGCGGTAATTAGAGCAGTATGCTAGATCACCTTTGATTCTGAAGATTGACACTCATGCTGAAGGCCCAATCGAAGGGGTCACAGCCGGAGATTACTAATGCGTTGAAAAAGCCAATCACCCAATTACTTGCAGTGTCTTATCTCCCCTAACTTCTACAAGTCGTTAGCAAGCAGCTCTAACGTTCCTGGTGCTTTTTACTTCTTCGTACAATTAATAGCACTGGTGACTTCCTCAGACATGACTTCTGGGATGGGGCCTGCCAATTGGATGCCTTCAGGAATCTGTGGATTCAGGAACTCATTGTTAGATACTTCATCAAAATTATGTTGCCAGCATTTGAGGATCTTGCACCTGTCCTGTAGTCTTTGGTCTTGATTCTTCATGTACACACAGTGTTTAATATCCTGTGATGAACTGGTTCGAGCTTCGGCAAATTTTTCTCAAGTTCCTTAGCGTCCAGCGTCGCATACAGGTCACTAATGATCAGGTTTGGTTTTTTTTTTCTTTTTTTTTTTTTCAAGATTTCTGGCCTCTTATTTGGCTGTGATATACTGTGATGCAGAAGGGGAAAAAAAAACTGCATTATGGAGTTCCCAGGATGATCATTATGATAGTAAAACTAAATGACTGCCCCGAGTACGCTCCTTAAATTGGGCAGGGGTGCAAAGAATCTCCCGTACTGCACTTCTTAGATTAGAGAAAAATAATCCCATCAAAATGGCAACATGGTATGCCAATAGCTTGTTCAAAGCTGGCAAACTGCATAACACCATCCAAGAGATGAAGATGCTGGACAAAAATACTCTGCATCAGTGAAACGAGACAGCCAAGCTCAGTGAAGAGCCCAGTGAATGAGCATGGCAATAACCATAGCGAGTAGAAGGTAGAAGTGTGATCTTTCCCCTAGTTCATCAGTTCCTCCTCTAGGCCGCTCTTCCAGCAGTAAGTGAGCTTGAGCTTACAAGTCAGCATACGAATAAAAGATAATTATTGCACGCAAAATATTATGCTTTTGCTTACCATGCCAGAAGTCAGTTGTCAGATAGTTTAGATAGCTTCCGGGTAGACTTTGTGGTCTTCGAAGATGTCAGTCCCTTTCTCATCTGTCTTGTTACAAAATAGAATCGACACTTCATATAATGTAACACTATTTTAGGGATAATGTCCGCAACGTGGTCATCGCAGCATCCTAATTCTTTCGAATTAATAGTGATACTGTTCAAACTGTCCAAACACTCGTAAAATATATCGCCCCATAGACTATGTTCGCAGGAGAGTTTTTGCTCCACTACACTTTCAAACTGCACAAACACATTATAAATTGCTCTTGAAGGATGGGGTGAGGAAAGTGCTGTCAATACTGCATTTGTTGCTATAGTCCCATCCCTAATAAATGCGAGGGCTGCTGCAAGTATTTCTTCTGTAGGCTTTCCACGAAGCAGACTGGCACATTTATGACATTTTATGACCTTGGATACGTTGCGTATTATATATCCTCTCAGATAATGAATCAAACCCTCCTTTGCAAGACTGCGGCTATCATTGTTAATTAGACCTAAATTGTTCTCCCAGTCCGGTAAGAGGTCATCCATGTTCTCAGTGAAGTCTAGTGCTTGCCTTATTTTGTGCATTTTCTACTACAGAATTATTTGTCTCTTCTGTCCTCTTAGCCAGAGTTCTCATTTGAGTGGCGAATGAAGTCAATATCAGTTCAAACTTGGGCTCACAATTACTACCCGATGACAGGGCAAGTTTGGTTGGGATATTAATAGACTGCAGCATGTGTAAATTCAGAAAATCTATCGTTGAAGGGTGGTAGTCATAACTTAATGAGCACAGTATACGAAAGTGCCATTCTAGTGGATCTTGATTAAATTTGGCTGTGAGCACATATCGGAATCCATTATTCCATAAATACTCGACACCTGTATGGTGCTCTCAATTGTTACTCTTAACGATTCAAGTTTTCTTTCTGAAGCAAAAGTATTACTCTTTCCACTGAGGTTATCTCTCCATTTTATTAAGGTTTGATGCCCTACTGAATCTAATGAAGAACCCCTGCTGGTGCAGGTGTATTTAATACTATTAGGATATTTAATACCCTAGTGAACGTTTTTGTCAGTTCACTGTCTTCAAATCCCTCGAGTTTGTCTGTTTTAATCCGTTTAATTGTTTCGTGAGATATTGTGGCATATTGGGGAATATATAAGGGACAGCGCCAGTTTTCATTTTACGTATATCTCTAGAAACTTCTACCTGTCCAACTTGTATTACAAATGAATATGATTTAACAATAAATTCTTCAGAAAAACGTGAATCGCGAACAGACCTAACACTTATCAGAAAACTGTCTTTTCTAGGAATCGCCATTTTCCATTTTGAAAATTCTGCTTTATTTTTAGGTGGTTTGAAGAAGTGTTTACCTTTTGTAATTTTATAGCCAGACTTACAGCCTGGAACGAAACAAGTAAGCATTTTTTCCTTCTCGGTATGTTTGTAAGTTTTATAAACTCAGCACTACAGGGTGTCCGAGAAGTCCCCGTACCCGTAGTTTCATACGTTTGCCGCGGTCGCTAAATCAATTGAGCAGTCTCCATTGAAATCCATTCGCAAAAGAGCAGCTGAATTTCAAGTACCGCGGTCAACAATGCATGACCACATTAAAAGAGATTTGAAAATGAAAGGATTTAGGCCGATGCATGTGAATGAATTATCTGACTGACATGGAGCAACGAGTTGCAGCCTGCCGTGCTTTCTCGGCACAATTCCCAACTGCCGTGTCTCTCTCAAGAGTGTTATTTTCTGATGAATGTGCGATATATCGCAGTTCACATAGGAGGAATGTGGTTTTCTGGTCTAAGGAAAATTCTCATGTGCAAGAGTCGGAAAGGAACCCCCCCTCATGTTATGGTATGGGCCAGGATATCATCACGTCACTTGTGTGGACCATATTCTTTTGATGGATATGTGAATGAAAAATCTTATTTGCATATGTTACAATCTTGGTTAATACCTCAGTTTCAAGACAACGGAATCATGGGTCATGTGTGGTTACAGCAGGATGGGACTCCAGCACATTTTGCTATTCAGGTGCGTGAGATCCTTGATGAACAATTTCAAGGCCGCTGGATTGACCGTGGCTCACCAACATCCCCAGCCCCATTGAAATGGCCACTATGAAGCCTGGACCTTACCACGCCAGACAACTCATTATGGGGAATAATCAAGTCCCATGTGGCTCAACGCCGGTACACAACTAATGAAGAATTGCGCCAAAGTGTGTAGGAAGCCTTTCGCACCATAACTCCCGAGATGCTCCGCAAGATGTCAATGAGGACTTTGAGACTGATACAACTCTGTGTAAGGCATGATGGTGCACATACGGATTTCCCTGGATTCATAGTTTTTATATGCAAGTACTCCACTATAATATGAAACATATGAAACTAGGGGTACGGGGACTTCTCGGACATCCTGCATATTTACAGTAAATAAATGAATACCAACATCAAATCACGCACTCTTCACTTTCACTTAACAATAATGCAAGGCACTTTAGTATCTGCCTTCACAGAACAACACTACCGAACATAACCATATTACAACTACAGATACCAACCCTCAGATAGTAACGGTGCTGCCCCTAGCGGACGATTCGTCGCAGTCCCTATACTAGCCAACAGAGAACAACTTAAGAGCTCACTCTTTCTCTTCCACTCGTTATGCAACAACTGAAGGAAAGGACAGCGTATAGGAATGCAACGGAGTTGCAGCTCATCATAACCAAAGAAATGGATCAGGCTGTCAAGACATTAGTGCACTATAATGTACAATGGCCCAAGTCAACGCCACACTAGTAGATACAGTATGCACCAAAATACACAGTACTGGAAATTATGTTAGTCTTACTGTCATTACCTTACTTAAAAATTAAATAACTGGAAAGGAGGTTCAACCTATTCAATACTCAAAAGAAAGAAACGTAGCAATCACATTTCTATTTAAATGGGACCGGTTTCGACCTTTCAATAGTTTTGGAGGGTGTGTTACGGTTCTTAAACTGGAATTTATGTGAAGAAGAAGAGTTCTTAAGAATTTTCAGTTTTTTCTCTAGGGTTTGTTGTTTGATTGACAGTACATGAAATAATTTATCGTCTACTTGAGTTAGGAAGAGGTTCCATTGTGCACTCGGGAGAAGATTAGCAATTTCTAGATGTGTTTCGTATAATCTGTTGTTTAAAAATGATTTTTTCTTGTATAAGAAACGAATTTCGTTTTTTAACCAAATTTTGTTGGTTATTTTTTGGGTTTTTAACATGTGAGGAGAAGAAATGTTTTTTCTGGTACAACTTTGAAGAAATTTGGGGGTAAGATTGTAGGATATGCATTGTTTCAGGAAGTCGATGTCTTTTCCTGATCTTTTAGCTTGGTTAGCTTGTGCATTTAAAGATAAAAATTTCATTGTTCCGTATTGAAATTATTGATGTTAAAAATTAAATAACTGGACGATAAATTATTTCATGTACTGTCAATCAAACAACAAACCCTAGAGAAAAAACTGAAAATTCTTAAGAACAACTCTTCTTCACATAAATTCCAGTTTAAGAACCGTAACACACCCTCCAAAACTATTGAAAGGTCGAAACCGGTCCCATTTAAATAGAAATGTGATTGCTACGTTTCTTTCTTTTGAGTATTGAATAGGTTGAACCTCCTTTCCAGTTATTTAATTTTTAACATCAATAATTTCAATACGGAACAATGAAATTTTTATCTTTAAATGCACAAGCTAACCAAGCTAAAAGATCAGGAAAAGACATCGACTTCCTGAAACAATGCATATCCTACAATCTTACCCCCAAATTTCTTCAAAGTTGTACCAGAAAAAACATTTCTTCTCCTCACATGTTAAAAACCCAAAAAATAACCAACAAAATTTGGTTAAAAAACGAAATTCGTTTCTTATACAAGAAAAAATCATTTTTAAACAACAGATTATACGAAACACATCTAGAAATTGCTAATCTTCTCCCGAGTGCACAATGGAACCTCTTCCTAACTCAAGTAGACGATAAATTATTTCATGTACTGTCAATCAAACAACAAACCCTAGAGAAAAAACTGAAAATTCTTAAGAACAACTCTTCTTCACATAAATTCCAGTTTAAGAACCGTAACACACCCTCCAAAACTATTGAAAGGTCGAAACCGGTCCCATTTAAATAGAAATGTGATTGCTACGTTTCTTTCTTTTGAGTATTGAATAGGTTGAACCTCCTTTCCAGTTATTTAATTTTTAACATCAATAATTTCAATACGGAACAATGAAATTTTTATCTTTTAAATTACCTTACTTATCGAGATGATAGTGTAAATGTTCAAAATGTGCTCCATTGCACTGTAGGCAGTGTTCATAACGATCACGCAGATTTTCCAACATATTCTGGAACATAGGTTGCTGCAGAGTCCCGAAGAACTAGACGATCTTCTGACATAATGCAGGCACAGTTTAGGGGGAATCTAGACAATTGAAAATTTGCTCCTTTAACATTCCCCACACGTAAGCATCAGGTTGTGAGATCGGGGGAATGTGATGGGTAGGGGAATTCAGCCCCGCGGGAAATTACTCGTGCTGGAAAGGTTTCTTGCAGCATAGCCATAGTTTGTCAAGCGGTGTGGCAGGTCGCCCCATCTTGTTGGAACCACTGTCTATTCATCTGCATGTTCCTGGCACGACAAAACCTTCTTAGATCCTGAATAAATGGCCTGATCACCATGTTGCTATAGCGTTCCTGGTTAACAGTAAGAGGTGCCCCATCATTCTCTATGAAATACGGACCTACCACATTGTTTCCTGACAATGCACACCAAATCATCACACGCACACTATGTAGCGGTTTCTGGACTATAGTGTCTGGCCTCTCAAAACCTAGAAAGCGAGTTGTTTGGCAAAACCGTCCAAGTGAATGTGACTTTCATCGGAGAACCATACGTTGAACAAGAAATCTGGATCCTCATACACCATGGCCAAAAATTGTGCACAATATTCAACCCTGACATGCCTATCATGCTCTGTCAATCGTTGCCCAACCTGTATTCGTACGGAAATCCACCTATGTCTTTAAACAATCGTCGAGAAGTGACGTAGGGTTGATGTTTAATTTCAGGGCTGTTCGCCGAAGACTTCGCTTTGAAGACTGCAACACCTGATTGAGGACACGTCCATGATTTTCATTAGTGGACACAGTTAATGGCCTACCAGACCTTCCCTTGCGTTGACACAATACACTGCCCGTACGATGAAATTTTTTAACAATAGATAGCATAACTGTGTTGCTAGGTGCTGGCTTATTGAAGTGTTCACGATATTGTTCTGCCACTAACTGTAACCTCGGCCCACCTTGATAACCGTTTCCGTACGAGCGAAAATCATACTGCACTATAAAACACCTTTTTCTCTGTCACGAGACCCATTGTCACTTTCAATCACAGAGCACAACGTTCTCTACACAACTAACAATTCATCATGGCGATGTAACAACATGCAGACGCTCAGGCGTGCGCATGCGCAAAAATGGTGTACTGTATATTTTGGTGCATACCGTATCTATTCCATACAGGTCTACTCACTTACAGCAACAAGGACTTTATCGAAGACCAAATGTGTGATTGTGAGCAAGGACCCTGTTATAGATCCCAGTCTCTGGGGCAAAGGAGTTCTGATAAGAGGGTTGAGAAAAATGCGTACCTAGGAAATGTCAACTTACATTGGGATCATTCCCAATAAATAAAATGCCACTTTGAGAGGGCCAAGGCAGCATTTATAAGCCTCCGTCAACTGCTCTGTAGCAGAGAACTACTATTAAAGCTTCGGGTTAGGATATCATTATGCTATGTGTTCTCCATTGTGGTGTATTGAGTCGAGTCTTGGACTATGACAAAAGTTACCATGGAAAGATTAGAAACATTGAAATTTGGGCCTATCGGCGCATGCTTCGTATCAGCTGGGTAGACAGAATATGGTATGAAGAGGTATTGACCAGGATGTGTAAATAAAAAGAACTGAAGGGCTGTTAAGATCAAAAAACTCTCCTACTTTGGTCATAGCATGAGGCATCTGTAAACGTACAGTCATTCAAATAATTATACAAGGGAAGAGTGATCCTGGGAGGTCCCGCACATCTAGACTGGAGAGCCTGTGATAGTGATTTGGACAAACAAGCATTTCGCTATTACGTGCAGCCATCAACAGAACTAAGATAGTCAAAATGATGGCCAACGTCCAATGATGGATACAAAAGAAAATAAGAAAGAAAAAAAAAGAAGAAACAACCTTGTCCCTCACCCCTACATAGCAAACAAAGACCACAACATTTTAAACATCCTTGAATTTAGGGAGCAATCTTGCCACTTCAGACATTCTAGTACGCAATTATATAATACCAAAAATGTCTTACAAGGTACTCCTTAATTTCTGTATTTTTATTCCAAATCATTATTATTCACTTACTCGCTAATATACACCAAGACAAAAATAATGTAACGATATAGCACTTCCCCTCTCCTTTCCACGAGACAGTTATTGCCTACCATCTCCCCTCTCACACAGCAAACCTTGACTGGAGCAAGGGAACTGGCTTCACTTCAAACGCAGTCAATGGAAATAACCGAAGGCTAGCAGCTTAAGGGTACTATTTCGCTGAACTGCCAGCCGCAGCAGCCGACTGTTATTTAAGAGGACAAAAAGTCCCTTTGAGAGCATAAACAAACCAAAACGTAATATTATGAAAGATTCGTTTGGATATAATTATCATTCTTGTTGGAGAAGGTGGAAGAAGACAAAATTGTACACCTTTCAAGAGTAGACATTAGTGAAGTCTTTAGAAGCAGGAAAAGTCAGATTTCGTTATTCTGATAAGAAATCACTTAAAAAGCAATTATAATTATATTTAGAAGGTTCTTCATTGACTTAATTTATTTTCGTGTTATAAGTAAAACAAAACTAGTAGGCCTATATGCATTTTAAAACGCCTATTATTCAGCAATTAAGAAATAAAATGTTGTAATATTTGTAATTTAAAGATACAAACTTGCCATCTTTCCCAAAAGCATCTGCAATTTTTCCTCCTTGCGTTATTTTTTAAATTCCGAAAGTCCCCATTTTCAGCAAAATAGTACCTTAGGTTAAGTAAAGAAAACTTTCTCAAAGTTATAAAGGTGACAGACTTCTGCATTCATTATTTGTCTCACTTATCCATAGCGTCACCAATTCACAATCACTGACAAGTTACGCAATGTAAACAACATACAGTAGAATCTCGGTTATCCAAAACACTTAACCGAAATACCATTCAACAAAGATGATCAGAATTATTTTTATTAAATTGCAAAAATGAATTAAAGAAACATCATTTGTTGTTCTGTACATGTAAGTTGTGTTTCCAGGAAAAGGAATCCCTTCGTATGATATAGAAAGAGTGAGGAAAAAAGAAAAGTCCCCACCCTGCCATGAATCCTAGTTCACAAGGGGATATGAGTAACAAAATGAGTGGAATTTGACATTGACTGCCACCCCACGTGCTGAAGAAGATCAGTCTGGCTCTCTCCTTTGTTGACACCGGTCACAGATTGTCATAACGATAGAAGAAAAGTCAGACATATTTAAAAGAATTAACTGTGGGACTTTTTACTGTGGCAGCTGATTTTGATCTTTGTGTTTACATAATTTCTGACTGGGTGAAAATGAAAAACAAGTTTGAAGAGCATGCATCAAAGATGCCTCCGTGTTAAAATGAGGAGGATGTGGAGTCAGGTCAAAAAGTCGACAGAGGACCGCCCATCACTACAGCAGAGTTCGTTGCTGCACACTCTAAACTAAAACAGAACAAAGCCCCTGGTGTTGATGCCATTCCAGTAGAACTCTGGAAAAACTGATACCATGAAAAATGGTCTGTTTGAAGTTATTACTGAATGCTACGAACAAGGAACCTTACCAACTGATTTTAATCAAATTAGAACAATTACACTCCCCAAAATAGGAAATGTTGCAATTGTTTGAATTATAGAACATTAGCGATCCTTTCTCACGTTTCTAAGATGTTACTTATCGTTAACGACAGAATTAAAAGGAAAATAGAACAACAATTGGATAACGATCAATATGGCTTTAGAACACAAAGGAACTATGGAGGCTATATTAGCATTACATCAAATTCTGGAAAGGACAGAAGTCAAAGAAAAACTTATGTAGCATTTATTGACTTGGAAAAAGCCTTTGATAACGTTGAGTGGAAATTGCTTTTTCAAGTAATGAGGAACAGTCTAGAAAATATTCATATCCTTCTAGACAAGTCATTTAATAAGGACAAGAATTTGAATGAAGTAAACGAACAGAGAAACCCCTTATTTGAATGCATATCGAGATATATTGAGTTATTACGAAGGAAGCAAACACGCCCAGCGCACACTTCAAGCAATCACAAGGCCGACACGTCACAAGCAGAAACCTCCTCCCCGCCCGATATAGCAAATGACGACGCGTCCGCATTTTCCCTCCCTCCTAACCAGGCTAACTCACGAACTACAGCACACAGTTACAATACAAGGTTGAAGGCAGCCGGATTAAACCCACTCCCGTAGTACGGGAAGTTAAACTAACATGCAAGACAAGGGTAAGTTCATACTTTTATACTTTCCTACACTCAAAGACTTATTATCCGTTACGTTTTTCAAACTCCAACTAATAGCCGCATTTTTCCTGCCGGTTACAGATCGTGATACAGATGATCCAACTGTTTTCATTCAAACTACAAATTAACAAACTTCATATTCGAAACAAGCCACACCTCTCCACTCAAGAGGAGATAAGAGACGTGAAAACACCGGATGCCTTCTTAAGGAAACTTTTTACCAATAGCTCAACAGAAATACTTCACATAGTGCATACAAGTTCTTCAGTAATCAACAAACTTATGGAAAATTCACAAGACTTATAGTGAACTATATTTTAGTCCATCAGTGTTTCTAACATTAAGATTTTTAATAATAAGTCATAGTTTAACTAACAATCGCCTTCAATGCATTCCCCCCCCCCCCCCCCCACATCCATTCACACACGCACTACTAACACTTGTTTTTAAGGTTTTAAGAAAATTGCGAGACTGTTTTTAGCTAATTTTACTTTTGCCAAATGTAAGCAGCACTCCCCAAAGGCTTGTTGTAGTCCTCTGAAGCTTGGGTGGCAAAACTAAGGTGATGACGTTCTGCCTCCCGCTTCAGAGGGAGGAAATCAGGATGGTAATTCCCAGAGCCAGAGACATCCGCAAAATGACTAGCGAGATGGTTAGCAATCGCGAGAGGGTCAGTGGCGACACTGCCTGCAATGGAAATTCCCGGTACAGCAGATGATCCTTGGATACGCGAAATCCGTCGAAGCTTCGTCCACACTTGAGATGGAGTGTGTGATGAAGCCTTCTTACTTTGTCGAATAAGAACTCACGCCTTGGCGCAGAGTTTATTAATGTTACCAAGTTGGCCACAGTAGGCTGTCTACGGTAACGCTTATGAGCCCGACGGCGTTCTTTGATGGCTGCTGCTATTTCATCGTTCCACCAAGGAACGAGTTTTCAGTGAGGAGTCCCCGAGAAGAACGAAATAGACTCCTCAGCAGCAGCAAGAATAACTTGGGTGACATAAGTTATTTCCTCGCCGATGGTTCGCCTGATATCGTCATTAAAGACAGCTAGTGATGTGTACTTTGGCCAATCAGCATGTTTGAGAATCCATCGAGGGGGAGCCTCGACGGATTTATGTTTGAACAAAGTAAGGATGATGAGAAAATGGTCACTGTCACAGAGATCATCGTGTGTATTCCACCGAAACAGTGGAACCAACGTTCGGCTGCATAGACTTACGTCTATGCGAGAATGTGTGCCGTAACGTACACTAAAGTGAGTTGGTTCCCCTGTGTTCAAAATACATAAATACAGCTCTTTCACTAATGTTTTCAGCTCACTTCCCCGGGGGCAAGGCGTCTCAGAGCCTCATATGGGGTGATGGGCATTAAAATCACTCAATAAGAGGAAGGGAGGTGGAAGCTGATCGACAAGATTAGCAACATCATTTATGTTAAGATGCTGGCCTGGTGGAAAATAAACATTACACATTGATACTATGACAGGCAGCGGAACGCGAACAGCTACAGCCTCAAGTAGGGTTCTTAATGGAACCTCTTCGCTGTAGGTATCAGAACGTACAAAAATGCCAACACCACCGGAAGCCCGGTCAGCATAGTATCGTTCTGTCGAGTATAGTCTGAAATTTCTCAAGACCGTATGATGACCAGGTCTGAAGTTGGTCTCCTGAATACAGACTACACTCGCTGCGTACTCACTAACGACCTGACGTAACTCAGCAAGATGCCTGTCATAACCGTTACAATTCCACTGTAACAGTGCCATATTGTGGACTATAAAAGGACTTTTAGGATATGAGCGACAAAATGTTCGCAAGCCTAAACACTATCTACATCTACATCCGTAGATGTAGAGGACAGCGCGACATCCATCATCCCGTCATCAACAGATGGTGGGGGTGCTGCACAGAACTTCGACGTTTTTCGGGGGCGAGCAGGTCCCCTACGAGGAGAGCGTGCAGGTTTCGAAGCAGGAGTACCTCCTGGTGCAGACTCATACCCCCCAGATGGGGGGGCATGACTTCTCCTTCACAGGGGAAGTGCGAGAGCGCTCAGCACGGGCACTCTTCTTCACCGCCTTCTTTTCTTGTTTAGACGGGCTGGGAGATGGTTTCCCAGCCCTGGTCGACGATGCCGCCTCCGCCGGCTGGGGCACGGCTTTCACCGACCTCTTAGGGGGGGGAGACTTAGCCTTCCCCCCTTGCTGTGCTGGCTGGGAACTGCCAGCCTGCACAGACTTCTGGTTGGTTGAAGGTGGGGTGGTCCCCCACTTTGAGCTTTTATTCTTTGCGATGTTGCTCTGAGGAGCAACAGTCGCCTTGGGCGCAGCGATCGTCACGGGTAACGATTGTTAATAAACTTAACCATGATAGGTTAATATTGTGTTTGGTCCGTATTGACTGGTCTGAATGTACAATATAACTATTTATAATAGTTTATTTAAATCCGCCTTGATCAATACACTCATTAAATGAAAGAAACATTATTTATTAAACCATACATGTTTCGGGAAATCTCAACCATTCCCTTCATCAGTGGTTAGATCAAAGAATAACATAATATGACACAATCTTTTGTTTTACAATTTGAAGGAGTATTGTGTCCCAATACATCATGTCAAAGAGTAAAGAGAACTTATGAAATATTATAAAAATGATCAATACATACAATTTTGGTTGAACTGAATGAGAAACACTATACAAATTTATGATCTTCAAGTTTTTCTTCTTTTCTTCTTCTTTTTGTTCCTTAAATGATTATATGCTAGCCTAAACAGTGGGTTATCTTCTGTACTTTTCTCATTTAAACTTGATTCAGAATTACATTTTTGTGTAAGGTAAATTTCTAAATTTTCCAAAACATTCATTAGTTTTCCCTTTTTGGTCGAATGTAATAATTTCATGTCATTGGAAATGTCTGTAAATTTATGATTCATTTCAACCATATGTTCTCTATTTTATCTGAATTGAAAATTATCTTATTAGTATTATTATCCGTTTTGTATGTGACATCTCCTTAATTAAAGTTGTTTTAGGTTCATTTTTCACTTTATTTATCATTCTATTAATAAATCTGTTGGAATATCCGTTGCTACGAGCGATTTGATGGATTATATTTATCTCTCTATTATAATTCTTCTTAGACATAGGTATGTTCATAGCTCTATTAATTAAACTGTAAAATGTTGCCTTTTTATGTTGACCTGGATGATTGGAGTCATTTCTGATAATAGTATCTGTTTGAGTAGCTTTTCTGAAAATTTGGAAATCAAAATGACCAGAATTTCTAGTAACTGTCAAATCTAAAAAATTTAAAGTCCTATCATTTTCAGATTCCATCGTAAAATGCACTTGTCTGTTCAAAGTATTTAAATACTGTAATATACCATCAGGTTTAACCTTTCGTTCATCGATAATAACAAATATATCATCGACGTATCTCAACCATGTAATCAATCCATCTATTTTATCCACTATTTTATTATATTCCATGTAATCCATGAATATGTTAGCTAAAATACCTGAAGCTGGCGAACCCATTGCTAGGCCTTTAGACTGTTTGTAAATTTTGTTGTCAAAAACAAAATAGTTATTTTCCAAAGTAAATTCTAGTAATGTAAAAAATTCTTCAATTTCCACCTTGCTTAATTTGCTGTGTTGCATTAAATTCTTTCTTACTATTTGTATAGTATCTACAATAGGAATGTTGGAGTACATATCTTTGATATCCAAACTATGTATCGTGTAGTAGTCTGTTAGCTCAATGTTTTTAATTCTGTTACAAAAGTCAATAGTATTAATTAGGTGTGTCTGGCTATAAAACTTATAGTGTTCTTTTAAAAATATTTGTATGAATTTGGCCGTCTTATATACTGGACTATTTCTGAAATTAACTATTGGTCTAATAGGAATTTCTTGTTTATGAATTTTCGGTAGTGCCTTTAAAGTAGGTATTTCTGGGTTCATGTTAATTAAACAGTTAGTATCTTTGGAGTCTAATAAAAAAGTTATGTTATTGAGAATTTGTTTAAGTTTTTTCTGCATAGAAGACGTGGGATCTTTTTTTATCAATTCAAAATTATTGCTAGTTAGAAAATTCTTAGTCTTTTCAATATAATCCTGTCTTCCTATCAGTACAATGGTATTACCTTTATCAGCTTTTGTCACAACAATATTATTATTATTATCTATCTTATTCTTCAATAATTTGATATTCTTATTCAACTCCTCATGGTTCTCTACCGTATGTTCTATCATATTGGATAATGTTCTACTAACTTCGTATCTAAGAGGAATTTGTTCATCAACTGGTAGGTTAGCTATGGCCACTTCAGTTTCAGCTATTAATTTAACAAAATCTTTTCTATTACTATAATTCTCCTTTTCCCAATTGAATTTAGGCCCCTTACTTAAAATGTTAATTTCATTACTATCAAATTGAACTTGGGTTAGATTTCTAAGAGGTTCAAAAAACGTGTGTTCATTATCATTCAGAATATTTACTTTCTTATTACATTTAAAGTGTTTTACTTTATTATCAAGTAATGTTTGGAACTTCTTATCCAATATCACTTGCTTCTTGCTCAAAATATTATACATGGAATTTTCTATGTTCTTCTGTAACCAGTCCCATTCTATATTTGATGCTGTTTTGGTTATCCTTAGATGTAACTCATATAATTCATTATTAAGTCTGGATTTTTTAAGGAATAGAAACTTAATTTCATTCCTGAGCCATACTTGATTAACCTTATTCTGTGTTTTTCTCTCATTAGGATGTAACCTACCTCTTTTTTGCAAGGATATCAAATGTAGATACTATACAAATAGTAAGAAAGAATTTAATGCAACACAGCAAATTAAGCAAGGTGGAAATTGAAGAATTTTTAACATTACTAGAATTTACTTTGGAAAATAACTATTTTGTTTTTGACAACAAAATTTACAAACAGTCTAAAGGCCTAGCAATGGGTTCGCCAGCTTCAGGTATTTTAGCTAACATATTCATGGATTACATGGAATATAATAAAATAGTGGATAAAATAGATGGATTGATTACATGGTTGAGATACGTCGATGATATATTTGTTATTATCGATGAACGAAAGGTTAAACCTGATGGTATATTACAGTATTTAAATACTTTGAATAGACAAGTGCATTTTACGATGGAATCTGAAAATGATAGGACTTTAAATTTTTTAGATTTGACAGTTACTAGAAATTCTGGTCATTTTGATTTCCAAATTTTCAGAAAAGCTACTCAAACAGATACTATTATCAGAAATGACTCCAATCATCCAGGTCAACATAAAAAGGCAACATTTTACAGTTTAATTAATAGAGCTATGAACATACCTATGTCTAAGAAGAATTATAATAGAGAGATAAATATAATCCATCAAATCGCTCGTAGCAACGGATATTCCAACAGATTTATTAATAGAATGATAAATAAAGTGAAAAATGAACCTAAAACAACTTTAATTAAGGAGATGTCACATACAAAACGGATAATAATACTAATAAGATAATTTTCAATTCAGATAAAATAGAGAATAAATGTATATTTAATAAATCAGGAATTTACAAATTAACATGCCAAACATGTAAACAACGATACATAGGACAGTCCGGAAGAAGTTTGGCTATAAGGTACAAAGAACACGTTAATGCGGTCAAACATAAAAGATATTCGGCAATGGGAGAACATATGGTTGAAATGAATCATAAATTTACAGACATTTCCAATGACATGAAATTATTACATTCGACCAAAAAGGGAAAACTAATGAATGTTTTGGAAAATTTAGAAATTTACCTTACACAAAAATGTAATTCTGAATCAAGTTTAAATGAGAAAAGTACAGAAGATAACCCACTGTTTAGGCTAGCATATAATCATTTAAGGAACAAAAAGAAGAAGAAAAGAAGAAAAACTTGAAGATCATAAATTTGTATAGTGTTTCTCATTCAGTTCAACCAAAATTGTATGTATTGATCATTTTTATAATATTTCATAAGTTCTCTTTACTCTTTGACATGATGTATTGGGACACAATACTCCTTCAAATTGTAAAACAAAAGATTGTGTCATATTATGTTATTCTTTGATCTAACCACTGATGAAGGGAATGGTTGAGATTTCCCGAAACATGTATGGTTTAATAAATAATGTTTCTTTCATTTAATGAGTGTATTGATCAAGGCGGATTTAAATAAACTATTATAAATAGTTATATTGTACATACGGGTAACGATGTCGAGAAAGACGAACCTGGAAGACTCCCAGCTATCAAGCTATAGTCGAGTGTACGGGCAGGTGTATTCGTAGAATTAAACTTACATCGCGCTTCCTGGTAGGAAAGACCATCCAGGGTCTTGATCTCCTGGATCTTCTTCTCACTCAGATATGTCGGACAATTCCGATCCCGAGGAGAATGAAAACCAGAGCAGTTAGTGCACTTGTATGGAGTTGTGCACTCCTCCACGCCGTGAGCTACTCGTCCACATGTACCAGCCTGATTCGAACAGTGAGATACCATATGCCCGAATCGCTGGCAGTGATAGCATCGCATAGGAGGCGGGATGTACAGCCTCACATTGCAACGATAAGTTGTTACCTTGACTTTCTCTGGTAACACTGACAACTTGAAAGAGACAATGAAGGCACCAGTAGCAACGTCTTCACCGTTGACCTTGCGCGTGATGCGCCGGACGTGTGTCACGCCACGGTTCTTCATGTCTTCCATCAACTTGTCGTCAGTGTTCAAAATAAGGTCGCGGTGAAAGATGACTCCGTGAACCAGGTTCAAGGACTTATGCTCCTCCACTCCAACGGGGATTTCGCCAAAGTGGTCGCACTTAAGCAACTGATCAGCTTGCAGTGCTGTGCGAGTCTTCATAAGCAAACTACCATTGCGCATTTTCTTGAGGTCCTCCAGTTCGCCATACACACCTTCGATGTGTCTACTAAAAAGGATCGACTTCACCAGCTTAAAATTGTGCCCATCGGTTCTGGTAGTGACCAGAAACCTAGGAAAGCTGGATCACATTCCTTCACGCTGCGCATGTTCCCAGGGAGTTGAACCTCTCAGGGAAGCAAAAGTTGAAGACTTAGGTGGGGGACCACCCTGAGAGAGCCGACTTCGTTTGGAAGCCATGCCCGAAAACTTCCTCCCCGAATGCCACGCACTCCGATCAGGGGTCTCTGTAGCCGAACCAAGCAGCCAAGGCAATACCCACCTGGTCATAGCAGGTACTGCCCGGGGTCCGATGTTGGATGATGCCTAATACGGGATGACTGAGACAATGAGCACTAAGACTCCCTTCCTCCAGTCACCCGCAATAGCATGTACCCCATAGCGTGTACAGAGCACTAAGTATAGAGAAAAAAATAAAAATAATTAATATGTCCTTCTGGCATTCGGCTGTGCGGGGACCTGCGTTGTCAGGCGGATACTACTGCCAAGGTACATGGTGCTCCCACCCGCAAGAGTCCTGGGTGGTTAAATGCGGGCTTTTGGGCGTAATCGCACATGTAAGAGGCCCATCTCCGGGCAGCACGCACATCAAAATTTTAAATGGTCTACATCTGACCCTCGGAAAAATAATAAAAAATAAAGAGGGGACCATGGCCACATGACCCTTTAAGTCGCCTTCTAAGACATGCAGGGATTACCTGTGAATGTATTCAACCCCTCCCATCCACAGGAGGTCCAACACATTATACCAGACCGCAATCAATGTCCGCGCCTAGGTCGTCCCTTTTAGTCGACTCACACGACAGGCAGGGGATACCGCGGGTGTATTCTACAGGTGCGTCCCCCACCCGCAGGGGGTAGTGTGTTTCGACCGCGAGAGCTATTTTATTTCCCTCAAGTCCGCTGGCAAGCCAGTTAGGATCCCCCCTATCCGCCACCTGGGTCGCGCCACGTGGGAGTATCGCCTCTCCCTCCTGCTACGCCAGCGTAGTAGGTTCGTGGCCTAGGAATTGGAAGGAAGTGGCCGTGACCTTAAGGTACAGCCACAGCATTTGCCTGGTGTGAAAATGGAAAACCACAGAAAACCATCTTCACGGCTGCTGACAGTGGGATTCGGACCTACAATCTCCCAGATGCAAGCTCACAGCCGCGCGCCTCTAACCGCATGACCAACTCATCCGGTTGACAGGATTTTAACAGAGGACTACAGTGAGAAAGACGAAAACCTTGCAGACCTAACTGTACAAATACCAGGATGTGAAGAGATCAAAGGTTAAATAAGTGAATGCATAAATGACGACTCAGAGCTTGATTTCAAGACATCGACATGATACTCCATGAATCACACGACAACAATGCAGCAGATGATGATGAAGGTGACTAGCAAAAAACATCACTGCATAGCTGCCAATATTTAGAAATAAAAAATATATATATTGGAAGTAGAGACGGCCCTTTATAATCACCTTCTAAGACAGGCAGGGATTACCTGTGAATGTATTCAACCCCTCCCATCCACAGGAGGTCCAACACATTATACCAGACCGCAATCAATATCCGCGCCTAGGTCGTCCCTTTTAGTCGACTCACACGACAGGCAGGGGATACCGCGGGTGTATTCTACAGGTGCGTCCCCCACCCGCAGGGGGTAGTGTGTTTCGTCCGCGAGAGCTATTTTATTTCCCTCAAGTCCGCTGGCAAGCCGGTTAGGATCCCCCCTATCCGCCACCTGGGTCGCACCACGTGGGAGGATTTGATGAAGTCAGTGCAGATGGTGCAATAGGAATACAGTGGCTTCATAGAGTAATTAATGCAATTTGGAAGGATAGGAAAGTCCCAGATGATTGGAAAAAGGGAATAATAATACCTCTCTTCAAAAAAGGAAGCCGGAAGAAATGTAGCAATTATAGAGGGATCACTTTATTGTCTCATGGTTTGAAAATAATTGAGAAAATACTTGAAAAAAGGCTAAGGAAAATAACAGAACCACAACTACAGGAAGAACAATATGGATTCAGAGAACAACTACTGATCTCATATTTGCACTTAGAATTCTGTTAGAAAAGCATTGGGAGAAGGGCAAAAACTTAACACTAGTGTTTTTGGATCTCGAAAAAGCATTTGATAGTGTTCCAAGGAAGGTGGTGGTGGTGGTGGTGATTATTGTTTTAAGAGGAAGTACAACTAGGCAACCATCCTCTATTTAACACTAATCAGAGGGAAAAGTGGAAGGGATCTGACACTTCGAAAAATGAAGATATCGGCCAAAGGAAGGCAAGGGCCACGAAGGGCGTGAAAATGAAAGACTCCCTAGCCCTCGCAAACCTAATAGCGTCGGGGTCGGAAAAGAACAAGAGTTGACCAAGTGAGGTCAGATAGGATAGATGAAAGTGAGGAGCCTGGCACAAGTAAATGGAAGCAATGTCAGGACTCGGCTGAGGACCCCGTGGTCGCCAACCCACGCTCCAAAGTTCAGAGGCCCTGGAGCCCCTTTTAGTCGCCTCTTACGACAGGCAGGGGATACCGTGGGCGTTATTCTACTGCCCCCACCCACAGGGGGAGTTCCAAGGAAGACCATATGGGAACGTTTAAGAAAGAAAAATGTACCCAAAAGGCTTATCCAGAAAGTTAAAATGCTTTACGAAGACTGCTGCAGTTGCGTACAGATAGGAAACGGTAATTCTGATTGGTTCCAAACCACTAAAGGAGTGCAACAAGGCAGTACCCTTTCACCCTTACTTTTTGTCACTGTCATGGATGAAGTCATGAGAGAAATTAAGCAGAAGAACAATATGGACATCAATGCATATGCATTTGCAGATGATGTAGTAATTTGGGGAAATACAGAGAAGGAAGCCCACGAGAGGCTGAACACCCAGAATGAACATTTGAAAGCACACGGATTAACAATAAATAAATCTAAAACTGTTACTATGTCAGTCAACAGGCAGAAGAAGAAAGGAAAAATAATGCTGGAAGGTACACAGCTGGAAACAGTAGACCAATATAAATATCTTGGGTGCATCATTTCAAGTGATAACAGAATACAGCATGAGATTAACAACCGCATTCAAAAATCAGCTCAGGTTTTTCGGAACCTCCTCTGGAACGAACAAGTTCCCTTAAGATCAAAGCAGATTCTATTCAAATCATACTTCACCCCCATAACATATGGCCTAGAAACCTGCACAACAACCTAACACGTGGATAGCAAACTACAAGCCGCAGAAATGAAATTCCTACGTACTATGGTACAGAAGACAAAAAGGGACAGGGTAAGGAATGAAAGAATAAGGGAGGAAGCTGGTGTGTACCCATCCCTGAATGGAAAAGTGACAAGGGCCCGTTTGAAATGGTTTGGCCATGTCAAACGAATGGACAGTAGGACAGCAAAACAATGGCTACACACAGTCGTGGACTGAAAACGACCGGTAGGAAGACCTAGGAAGAGATGGCTGGACCAAGTGAAAGAGGACATAGGAACAAGAGGAGTCAGCTGGGATGTCGTCTTGAGGGAAGAGTGGTACATGGACAGACAGAAGTGGAGAGTGCTCGTAAACCACACCCGGGCAACTGGAGTGGAAAACTGATGATGATGATGATGATCACATACTGAACACGGTCTAAATGGAAAAAAGGATAGGATAAAAAGGATACATATCTACAGTTACAACGTGAACTGACCATTAAATTTAAAATTTTAAGCTAAAAAAAAAAACTTACTAGAAAATGTACCTAACCACTCATTTATGACATACATATGAATAATAATACAGTCAAACCTCGATATCTCGAACCTCCATTATTCAAATTTTCAGTATCTCTAGCCCTTTCAATCCCTGACCACACAATTGTGTGGGTACGTATCTTTATTTTTCTTTCTTACTGAATGAAATCCTAGACCACTCAATTGTGTGGGTTCTATTCTGAGAGAATGACAGTCATGAGAATTTTTTTACCATTTTTATTCAGCTATTTTATCATAGTAACCCAATAAATTATGTGATCCATTTACTTTGGCTGAAAAGAATTGCTCAGGATTGAAAGGGCTAAGTAACTTAAATTTTCCGGCCGTTTGTACTATTCTTCATGTGTATTTATTTATTCTTGAAATTTGGTTACACGAATTTCTTGATTTCTTGAAGCAAAAAATACTCCAACTCGAATTTTGTGCAATATTAACTGTGCAATACGGCATTTGTGGGTTGTGAGGGACAGTTAACAAGGAAAGGGTTACAGTGAAGCTGGAAACTAATATGACGAGACCGGAAAAACTCGAAATTCTAGTAAATCGGTAAAGCCTCGCAGTTTCTCGGGTGTCAATTACCAGTCAGGTACGAAAGCAAGCCCAGAAGTCGCGGATGACAAGTTCCATTTATGAAACTAGGCTGCGTGGTATTGACGAGAAGTTTCAACGTGAAGGGAGGAAAGGTTAACCACAACAAACTGAAGAGACTAACAGATCTTTTTCCAAAGGTGTTAACGGAGCTATGTTCCCTGTTTCACTACTGTATGTACTGTATCCTGTCTTCTAAAAAAATACTATAAGTGTTATAATTAAAGTGATGCCATAAAATAGTTTCTTTGTACACTTTTAAGTACCGTTAAACACAACGTATTCATTAAAAAAGAAGGTTTGAGATATAGTAAAAGAAGAGCCACTACAGAATAGGATAGAGGCATCTAGACAGATGGTATAGACACGAAGAGAATGACAGAGGAAAAGATACCGAGGAGGATGCATGAAATGGAGATAGCAAGTAAATGACCACGAGGAAGACCAAGAGACAGGTGGATAAAAAGAGTGGAAGAGTGTGTACAGAGAAGAGGAGAGGACTGGGCAAGAGGGAGAAGTGGTGGGAAGACAAGAGGAGATGGAGAGGCTTGTTCCAAACAGACCCAGCCAACAGCTGGAAACTGCAGATGATGATGATGATGGTCACCATTTAAAAAGTCAAAATAAAAACTATCAACAGGTAAGGAATCTCTAATGCTGGGTGGTGTCCATCGACGAGGACAATACTTTCATTACTAGATTTTACTTCAATGGAACTGGAGTTACCAACAACCAAATCAAGAAAGTGATACAGAAAACTTAGGACATCATTAAACCGATTTAAACAGAGATAAGAAAATGTAGCCTCCGTAGCTCAGGTGGCAGCATGCCGGACTCTCACCACTGCATACCATGGTTCAAATCCTGGTCACTCCATCTGAGATTTGTGCTAGACAAAGCGGAGGCAGGACAGGTTTTTCTCCAGGGGCTCCGGTTTTCCCTGTCATATTTCATTCCAGCAACACTCTCCATTAACATTTAATTTAGCAGTCATTTATCATTGCCCCAGAGGAGTGCGACAGACTTCGGCTGCCAGCACATTTCCAATCCTCACCACTAGATGGGGGCTTCATTCATTCCATTCCTGACCCGGTCGAATGATTGGAAACAAGCTGTGGATTTTCACAAGAAAATGTGTAACTAAACTGGACTGCACCATGTGGTTACCTACTGACAAGGCCAGAAAATGTCTTCATTTACTATCCAATTAAGATGTTTGACTCGTTGGTTGAATGGTCAGCGTACTGACCTTCAGTTCAAAGGGTCCCGGGTTCGATTCCTGGCCAGGTTGGAAATTTTAAACTTAATTGGTTAATTCCAATGGCTCGGGGGCTAGGAATTTGTGCTGTCCCCAACATCCCTGCAACTCACACCACACTAACACTATCCTCCACCACAATAACACGCAGTTACCTACATATGGCAGATGCCGCCAACCCTCATCGGAGGGTCTGCCTTACAAGGGCTGCACCCAGCTAGAAAGAGCCACATGAAGAGATTATTATTATTATTATTATTATTATTATTATTATTATTATTATTATTACCGGTACTATTATTATTATTATTATTATTATTATTATTATTATTATTATTATTATTCAATTAAGATGTGGTAGATTGTAGTCACCAACAAGGAGCAATATATGGTTGTCGAGATTTGACAATTTTTTCAACAGTAAAGCAATGATTTTTGGACAGGAGATCTGGGTGGAATGTATAAGACACCAATGATTAAGTTTTGTGCTGTTAAAAGTCAGGGACACAAACAACTGTACTAATGCACGGTATCAGAGTAGGATTAAACCTCTTGCTAATACAGATCATTACACCCCCATGGGATGCCTTCTCGTTAAAGAAGACCTATCACATCTGAAAATTAAATATGTCTGGAGTCTGAGTTCCTCATCACTAATTTCATTATTTAAGTTTATTTCGGTTAATATCATGAAGTCACAGTCAGCTAAACATGAAGAAATTCTAAGATCAGTTAGTTTGCTTCGAAGTCCATTTACATTTTGATAGTATCCTCTAAAGTGTTCACCTAACCTTTTTACTGATGACTTTGGTGCTTTCGAGGGATTGTGTATCTGACCTTTGTGAACTGATTCCTTATCTACATGTATTTCATTTCTGATATAGGTTATACTTTCTAAATCATTTACGGTACCACTAAAATTTTGGCCATTAGGATTTGCAACCTCCCTCATTTTCTTCATTAGTTTCCCTGAAAGCATTTTCCTAGATATTATATTGAGAGGCCAAATTCCAGCCCCGGTGACAAGATATTTTTAAAGTTATAAGTGGAAATTAAAGTAATCTTACTTGGAATGCATCTCTGAGGAGAGATGTATTCATTGCGATGTCCAGGAACCCACCATCCCGCCCCAAGAAGTACTATCTGCGCACTTTTTAGTGATAGATTTACACCCTAGTGCTGAAGTGGTCGACTTCGGTTGTCTTCGAGATTCGTATTGGCAACCTTTGAAACACAAACTAAGAATTGCTTATCATCACTGTGCGACATCTGGCGTACACTTTAAGTACTCGTACTGTTGTTTACACAGCAAAGCCAAACTATAGAATTCATGCTAGGAACACGTTTCGCAACGGGAAATGTTATATAGTATTATATATTGTGTGTGTGACACAGTTGTTTACTTAAAATAATACAGGTTTATAAAATTCATATCGATCAATCATATTATCGATTCAATTCAGATTTCATTTCCATTCAGTTGGCAGTATTAACGGAACCCTGCTTACTTCTCCAACGAGTACAAAACTCTATCACTAAAAAGTGCGCATACTATACATTCTCTTTTATAACCTAATGAAGAGTATTACATGCCATTTTCATTTCTGAAGTAGCTACTTGCATTCGTATTGGCCAACAAAGTGACACGTGATCTCATTCCTGTCAATAATGTTAATTATAATCCGTTACCAACCCCAAAACAATAACAGCGCAAGGACATGTAACATAAGGAAACAAAGCTCATCCCTATAACACAGGCCTTGTACAGATCCTATCCTCACGCTTACGCCCCCAGACGCCCTTTGCGAGTCCTACCCTAACATCCACATGGCAAGAAAAAAAGTTTTCACCAATCATGTAACAATAATCACCACCACCAGCTATCGAAGCACCACTCGCTCAGTTCCTAAGTACAGAGGTTGGCAGCACTGAACACTGCTTGACAATATCCTTCCCAAGAAGGCCACAAGCGTGCAATCAAACGACAGTCGTTCTGCGGGTGTGAAAGCCTTGTCACCAGGGCTGGGCATCTAATCTTAGAGATTCCCTTTCTGTTAAGGTGTAGCCCATCTTTTCCAAAATCACTGCCTCTAAGCCAACTATTAGCATCGACAAAAAGGACATCATCACGACATAACCAGTCAAGAGTGGAGTTTACAGCATCTATACAACAATAATAAACATCGTGCCAATATAAAACGCCATCGAGACTAAGCTTTCCCACTGGAAATCTTTTTATCACAGTAATAAGTATATCAGTCTTGGCCATTATGTCACTGGGTATTTACAAATAGTAAATATCATTTGTGCAAATATGAACAATCAAGGCATTAGGATTTTCTTTAATATTATCACTGATCACATGTTTTGCAAGTTGACCCACTCGTATGCCTGGATAGCAGTATGCAATACCCTCTTCAACTTCGTGTCCAGCATTTCTTAACATAGAATCCCACACTATTACCGTACGGGCTTGTTTCTGTTTCCGTCGCCGACGGGATTTTCTTTGTCTTTTAGACAGCGGTTGAGTCATATTCTATGATTAACCTCTTGATCATTTTATTCTAACAATTGAAAGCTGTTTTGTGTCACTAAATCATTACTTACAGTATATTTAAATGCAACCTGTTGCCGGGTATGCCTAAAATTCTTCCATTTAACTCCTTTAAAATCACTTCCGCATTGTCCCGGCTTTTCAACATCGCGTAGTTTTAGGTTTTTCAACTCGAGGAGTGCATTTTCTAGATCAATGAATAACAATTTGATCACTTCATCTTTAGTTGATAGTTCAAGTTCTAGAGATCTTACCCTGAACCTCCAATACGAGGAGTCCGAAGTGAAGTTATTGGAAAAAAGATCGTCTGCCGGATCCGACACTTCACTACCAAACATATTCTTAAATATGCATCCATAACAAGCATTAAGACTATCATTACTTCCGTCTTTTGTTCCAATGCACATCACACACATATTATCAAACATTTCACTCGGATAGAAAACTAGATCACTGTTTACCACCATGTTTACGACTTCCATCAATTACGAAGTATGAGCATGTATAGAAAACATGCATGTATTTCCTGTTATCACCTGACAGACAGTGAAAGGAAAATGCACAAGGCAACTTGCAGTGCACAGTAACAAAAGGATATTTAAACAAAAATACTGCTTATTAAAAATATATTATCAGAAAACTATGTGAGAATATGCGATGATTTAGGACAGTCAAAACCAATCCTTCAGATGGTAGGGGTCCTTCAAGGGGATCCTCTGAGTCCACTTCTTTTTAATGTAATAACACGCGATGTTACAGAAGTAACTGCTACGATTCGTGCAAAAATGTATCTATACGCTGATGACATGGTAACTGTATCGCCAAATCCAGATGAACTTCAAAAAGCAGGTCACCAATCTGACAAATTGGTCAAAAGAAAACAATTTAGAAATTAATGATCAGAAGACAGTAGTCATGGTTTTTAGAAGAGGAGAAAGAAGAGCAGCATCAGACATAATACGCTACGAAGGATCACCTTTAAGGATTGTCAATACATTCAAGTATCTCGGAATGACTTTTCAGGCAACTGGAACCTCATTTACAGCTCACAAACAGGAAAGGGTAAAACTTCCGCAAGCGGGCCGGGCATAGCGCGCCTCGCACTCCGCTCGCTGTACGCACGGAGGCTTGGCGGCGGGTGATGCTGTTACCAACTGTTGAGGAAAAGTGACGATACGTTACAACCACTAAATTAACTTTTTTCTTGCCGTGCGGGCAGTATGCGCCGCGGCGATAGTTAAGAGCCTCTCGAAGGGAGTGTGGCCCCCGAAGGGGGCCACTGTTCTCATGACAGAGCTTGGCTTGGATTTAAAAAGAGTTGAGAAAATGTGACGATATGATACAACCACTAAATTAACTTTTTTCTTGCCGTGCGGGCAGTATGCGCCGTGGTGATAGTTAAGAGCCTCTCGAAGGGAGTGTGGCCCCCGAAGGGGGCCACTGTTTTCATGACAGAGCTTGGCTTGGATTTAAAAAGAGTTGAGAAAATGTGACGATATGATACAACCACTAAATTAACTTTTTTCTTGCCGTGCGGGCAGTATGCGCCGCGGCGATAGTGAAGAGCCTCTCGAAGGGAGTGTGACTGTTCTCATGACAGAGCTTGGCCTGGGTTTAAAATGATAGGTTACAGCTACTAAATTACATTTTTTTCTTGACGATCGAGTGTTTATATTTTGCGCGGTGTGGTGTCCCTGTGGCGACCGACCATGCGACCTCTAGCGGGGAAAAAGTTACATAGGCTTCTTCACAGCTGATCGGAGCTGGCCAATGGGAGTAAAGATAATGGTGGCAATTTCTTCCTTCATGCTGTATTACTTTCTGTTTTCCTATAAAAGAAAGAATAGTTTTCGGGGCGGGATGGTGGGATTATAGCAAGCGTAGAGGAAGGATCTCTCCTCTCAGGCACTCCAGGTATTGTAAAACGTTCCTTTTCAATCTTTGCTAATGATGACCAATGCCGGCCCGCTTGCGGAAGCGCCACCCAGGAAAGGACTCTGGCTGCCATCATAGCAATAAATGACATAGATCACCTTAGTCAACAGTCAATCAAAACTACCTTAAAACTCTTCCACCTCAAAGTTACTCCAACTGTTACGTACGGCATTGAAACAATTTGGACCTTCCTGAAAAAGAAAGATCTAAAAGAGTAGAAGGGTGAAAACAATTTTCCTTAAAAGAGCCCTATGCGTATCTAAATACATACCCTCTAGACTTGTGTATGAACTGACCCAAGAACCTTTCTTCATTGAGGACTTGCGACATACAATGACTCTACAATCAACAAAGGCATATAAAGAGCTTTTACATGATTTAAAATTAAAGAAGACAAAAATTTGGAGTGATTTCTATATAACGGATGCAATGACAACAGTCAATTAGTGTCAGAGTTGCTTCGACCTCAGACATACAGTGACCCGTGCAGCTGTCCATGGCTTCCATCACAAGGCATGTGTTGTACCTAGATTTCACGATCCGAACCATGACTGTGTATGTCGATGGTGTGAGAAGTTCTGTGGTCGTTACCACACACTGGAGTGCCCAAAGAGACCGTGTTCTGTGACAAAACTTGGTAGTGATTAAGTTTATACCGCTGCACATTGTGCGCTTTTCTGTGTAAATAAATAAACAAAAATACTGTGTCAAGGAAAAATTTTTGAAATCAATGCAATCAATCCAGATAGCTGCACTCAAATTGCAAGAGATCATTTATTTAAAATCAACACCTTACAGTGACTGATATTCTCGCAGCTTTCCCTTTTAAACAACGAAAAACCCTAACGAAATATTACAGTATTGTTTCATTCTATATACATCAAGGAATTCGGTAAACTCGTGACTTACATTCAAGAGCCACATGAGTATACCATGCAAGATATCATAAATATTTAATATTCTAACTTTTACAATATACTGAAACTGATATTATACTCACCAAACTTATATATGTCCCCTTTCCTTTTGCCAGTTAAAGGGTCAATCTGAAATATTGTATTATCCGAAACTGACCAGGCCTGTTGTTCAAACTGCTCTCTCTCAATGAGAGGTCGAACCTTGATCGCAACTTTTATTTGGTCCGACATGATGGTACTAAAACACTGCGTTGTAAATCATTCAGAACACCATCTCATCGGCAAATGTCAACACACATGGATTCTAAAACACCAAATCAACCGTTAGTTGCCATTGACGAACTACTTGGAACCGATTTGAAATACACCAACAAAACGATCTTACATCTCATTGGTTAAAGCCAGAACTACTTTCCTTTGGGAAGTACATACCGTCAACCTCTCATTGGGAGTATTCTAGGCGAATTTCGTGTTGCCGCCACAAGAGCGCAGTAAGGACAGAAGGGGTCCTGGCGCATACGAATGGGCGGACATGCTTCATTCTTTCTAATGCAATCAGCTGATCTGTCAGGCATCGAAATGAGTGAAAAAAGAATTATAGGAACTGGAATTTATTTCAGTTGAAGGCGGAACTCAGAAGAAGAAATGCGAAAGTTCATGGAAGGAAGAGTGTTATGACCATACACGAATGACATTTATAATTAAACATGAACACCTTGCTTACACAACACTGTATTGAAAAGTGTCTCGTTATACACTGACGTAAAGCAACCTCTACAAAGAAATAACGCAGTTTCTATATAAATGCTGTGGTCGACATGCGCGCATTCTACTGGGATATAACAGTCTCCCACGCTTAATTTTGAGAAGAGAATTCGGTGATCATTTAAGTAGCATACTCCTTAAGGTACTGCGGCGGACGGCGTGCCCTATCTGGTCGGCAGGTTAGGTTTGGGGGTGGAGGTCCGTTTTCTTCTGCTTCAAGTCTTCGATTTTGCATGTCTTCTTCTGCCTCGAGTCCTTGATTACTCCCAGGGATTGGTTCATTCATACAGTCAGTGAAGATGAAAGGTTGTTTATATTCAGGATGTTGTTCTTGTTGACTTGGGTCTAATTGCTGATCAGCGATTGTACCTGTCTTCTTCGGAACCTCCGTTCTAAGTATTTGGTCAGTATGTCTTTTGAGGCTATAACCATCGTCTAGCTGAATCTGGTAATGTAAATGACCGAACTTTCCAATGACTACTCCATACTTCCATGACATTTTATTCCCTTCATAGAATTTCACTTCGACTCTGTCTCCCACGCTTAGATTGCGATGTCCATGAGTCTCCTCTTGATTGCCTTCCTGTTTGATTGGGCGAATAACGTCTAGTTTGATCCGTAATGGTCTGTTCGGGTACAGTTCAGCTGGTGATTTTCCACATTCTAGAGGGGTGGCACGATATTTCAGAAGGATCTCTTGCACTTTACTGGATATAGACAAGGGCTCATTAGACATGGCTTTCAGTCGACGCTTTAGCGTCTGGATGTTTCGTTCAGCCATTCCATTAGTTGCGGGATGTCCAGGAGCTGTGAATTTTTGGAATATACCATGTTCCCTACAGAACGATTTGAACAGGTCACTTACAAATATTGTAGCGTTATCAGAGACTATCGCTATTGGGAATCCATGAAATGAAAATATTTCTCTTAATAGCTCAATTGTCTTCACAGATGTCGGAGCTTCTCGAATTACTTTGATTTCTGCCCAACTGGATTTTGCATCAACAATTACAAGGAAGTAGAAACCTTGAAATGGACCTGCATAATCCATGTGGACGCGGCTCCAGTTGTCTATAGGGACGTCCCAATGGTGAATCGGTGCTTTCGCTGGAGAGGATCGAATGTCAGCGCAGGCCTGACAAGATTTTACCATTTTCTCAATATCCTTATCAATATTCTTCCAGTAGCAATAACGCCTCGCTAATTGTTTCATTTTCGTAATCCCTATGTGTAGTGTACTATCGATATACAGGAGAACGATGTGTGTGTTGTAAGATCAGAGAGAAGATGATTGTTGTTTATGTTTTGGATGTAATGGCGACTGTCAATAAAGAGGTCGTTTATTTCGTATAAATCGCTAATTATACAGTACACTGGCGCAGTCGGTAAAATCCATTGGTTAAATCCGTAAACTAAACCTTCAGAAGATATTAAAATGGAAAGAAGCAGCACTAGCCCTATACCAATTTTCGATGTAAATGGAGATGTCACCAGCCTTGCTTCTAGATGGAAAAAATGGAAACGTTCAGTTGAACTGTATATTGCCGCAAAAGGAATAAGAGATTCTGCTAGAAAACAGGCAATTTACCTACATTCGGGTGGAAAAGGCTTGCAAGACATATTTTATTCCATCGCTGAACACAACACTATTCCTACAGGTAAAGCTGTGCATGAATATACTTTAGAATTGTTAGATAAACATTTTTTTACCGAAAAGCAATCCGCTATTTGAGCGGCATATTATGAAGTCTATGAAACAGGATGTTAGTGAAACATCTGACGCCTTTATATCTACGTTGCGTCAACAAGTTGTCAAATGTGATTTTAAAGATACCACAACAAAAAAAAGAATTAGAGGACATGTTTATATGTGACCAGTTCGTAGAGGGTTGTAAATCAGCTGAAGTCAGAAAGAGAATATTGGAAAAATCCTCTGTCACAGTAGACGATTTGGTTGACATTGGACGGGCTCACGAAATGATAAACATACAGACATCACATTTTAGTAAGGACGACGGTTCTGAGCAAGAGGTGTATAGTATGTCGAATAGGAAGAAATATGGGATTTCACAAAGAACTATTTCCAATAGTGGCAAAAACACTGGTGCTCCGCCGAAAACTAGTTATAATAGTTATCAAAATAGAGGAGAAGGGAAATGTTATCGCTGCGGGGAAACAAATCACTTAGCAAGTGACCCCCAATGCCCTGCAAGAAACAAAGTTTGCCAGGCTTGTAATTTAACGGGGCACTATCGGAAGTGTTGTAGAACAAAAAGGACATATACGTTAGAATCGGGGGAGTCGAATGTTGATGGCGAAATTTCTTGCGTGGGCAACGTCAAATATGAAGTCGGCCCTGGATGTAGTAGTGATTTAGACTACAACTTTCTTACAAATGACGAAAAAAACCGGAGACAACGGGGAAGACCACTTGCCTATTGTCAGGGGTACCCTTCGTTTTTATTATTGACTCAGGATCTACTTGCGATGTTATTGACCAAGGAACTTGCAAGGAATTTAAAAGGAAGCAGGTAACCGATAAAGTAAAATTACTAAATAGTTCGAAAAGACTTTTCACTTATGGTAGAACCGATCCGTTGGATATTTTAGGAGAGTTCGAGACGGACATAACGCATTCCAATAGAAAAATTAGTACTACTGTTGTAGTTATTAAAGGTAGGGGACCACCTATTTTGGGACGTTCCTCGGCTACAAAACTAGGAATATTACAAATTTCTGAGCACGTTAACCAGACGGTGGTATGTGACACGTCGAGGGTGGGCAAAATAAAGAATTTTCAGCTTAAATTACCAATCGATCCGAAAGTCCCACCAGTTATTCAATCTCTGCGGAGGGTGTCATTGGCATTAAAACAAAAAATAGCAGAACGTATCCTTGAGCTGGAGCAAAATTACATAATTGAAAAGATTGAAGGACCGTCAAGATGGGTTTCCCCTCTTGTACCAATTCCAAAAGGTGACAGCGTTAGATTGTGTGTCGATATGCGAATGGCAAATAAAGCTGTACTAAAGGCTAGTTATCCATTACCAACCATGGTAGACCTACACCATGAAATTAGTGAAAGCAAATACTTTTCAAAGTTGGATGTTAGGTCAGCTTTTCAACATGTGGAGCTGCATCCAGACTCACGGAAGATTACCACATTTAGCACACATTTAGGCTTATATAGGTTCAAGCGGCTAATGTTCGGTTTGAATCGGGCAGCTCCCGAGTTCCAAAAGATAATGGAGCATCTGATAAGGAACAAGATTCCTAAAGGAGTTTACGTATTTATTGATGACATTCTGGTGTATGGGGAAACTAAAGAAATACATGATTCAAGATTAAAAAAGGTTCTTGAAGTTTTTCGCGAGCACGGTATTGAACTGAATGAGGAAAAGTGTGAATATGGTAAAACTTCAGTTAAGTTCTTGGGTCACATAATATCAGCTAATAGTATTAGGCCTACCGAAGACAGAGTGGCGGCTCTGAAGAAATGCAGAAGACCACAAAATGTGTCTGAGCTGAGAGGTTTTCTAGGCCTACTGAACTATGTAAGTAGTTTTATTCCGAACATATCAACCATGACAGAACCACTGCGACAGCTTACACATAAATCTGCACAGTTTGTATGGAAACAAGTACACCAAGAAGCTTTTAATAAAATAAAAAAATACTTACATATAGTTCAGTTTTAGGATATTTCAACCCCAAGGACGAAACGA
Organism: Anabrus simplex; assembly: GCF_040414725.1. Classification (NCBI taxonomy): domain Eukaryota; kingdom Metazoa; phylum Arthropoda; class Insecta; order Orthoptera; family Tettigoniidae; genus Anabrus; species Anabrus simplex. Next base: position 827,033,641 of record NC_090265.1, read on the forward strand.
TAGTGATGGCAGACGCTGGTCCAAAAGGACTTGGTGCGGTGCTGATACAACGGAACAATGAAGGGATCCCACGCATAATTTGCAACGTTAGTCGCAGCCTGTCGGATGTCGAACAACGGTACTCTCAGACGGAGAAAGAAGGACTTGGGATTGTCTGGGCGTGTGAGCGTCTAAGGATTTTCCTGACGGGTAAGCAGTTTTGCCTGTATACGGACCATAAACCACTAGAGGTAATTTTTGGGCCTAGATCAAAACCCTGCGCGAGAATTGAACGTTGGCTTCTGAGACTCCAATCTTTTGACTTCCAGGTTAAGTATGTAAAGGGGAAAAATAACATAGCAGATCCTTTATCACGGTTAAGTGAGAATTCAATCGGTGAAGCCGAGAAGGACAATTAACTGATGCACTTGGCTACGTATTTGGCACTAGTTGCATTATCTTTGGAAGAAATAGAGGAAGCTTCAAAAATTGATCCCACTCTAAAAAAGGTCCGGTCACATTTACTAACAGGGTGTTGGGATCGTAATGACGTTGACCTCCTTCCATTTCGGGCGATGATGTCACAATTATGCGTCATGGACAATATATTACTGAAAGAAACTAAGTTGGTAATTCCGAAAAGTTTACAAACTAGGGTCCTTATTTTGGCACACGAGGGTCATCCGGGAATTTTGGAAATGAAAAACAGACTCAGATCTAAAGTATGGTGGCCTGAAATGGACAAAGCAGCGGAACGGACAGTGAGAACATGTCTGGGTTGTCAGATTACCAGTAAACCCGAGAAACCCGAAAAAATATCTCCGACAGTAATTCCTAAAAAGCCTTGGGAACGAATAGCTGCTGATATTTTGGGTCCTTTCCCTAAAGGGGTACAAATATTGATCGTGATAGATTATTTTAGCCGTTTCATGGAAGTAACAAAACTAAGTAGTACTGACTCTAAAAGCATAATGAAGGCCCTAGATGGTATTTTTGCAAGATAAGGGTATCCTGAGGTTCTCTCAACAGAAAACGGCACGAACTTCGTCAGCACGGAGACGGAAAATTACCTGCAACAGTGTGGAATTCATCACCACAGAGTTACCCCGTTACACCCACGAGCAAATGGCACAGTGAAAAGACTGAACCCAGGGATAACTCAACGAATACAGATTGCCAATGCCATGAAATTCGATTGGGAGTTAGAGCTAAACAAGTACCTACTGATGTACCGGAACCATGAGCACCAGACTACAGGGGTTAGTCCGGCGGATTTATTTTTTAACAGAAAATTGAGGGACAAAATTCCCGGTCTGGCCCCATACAAGACAGAAAAAATATTAGAGGAGGTGGTGGAACGAGACCTTATTCAAAAGTTTAAAAAAGGAGAATACGCGGACATTAGACGTGGGGCCAGAGAAAATAAATTATCAGAGGGCGACAAGGTTTTGATGCGTAACCCCAAAGTAAACAAATTTTCAACTACATTTGGACCCACACCCTTGAAAGTCGTCAAGAAGAATGGCAACGCAGTGACAGTAGAGACTTCGGATGGTAGACAAATAACTCACAACTCTCATCAATGCTTGAAATCGGAGAACAGTCCGTGCCCATGATTTGGCTTGGGGAGGATTTTGAAAGCAAAGATCGTATTCAACAACTTATGTGAGAGGAAGGTCGATCATTCGGTTTTCGGCTGTTGTGCAGTGTACACGTCTCGCTCCGGTCACTGGTGCAGCGGCTTTTTCCTGTCTGTAGATAAGTAGAGTGTTTTATGTTTGTGTTTGTATCCTAATAATTTTTCTTTTGTGTTTTGTTTCGGAGTTAGCATAGTGTAATCCCCTTTTGGACTACTATGTCTGTAGATAGTGGCGGTGGCCCGTTAGGACGACCTCCTGATATTGGTAAAGATGCCGTGCGTGAGGATTTACACATGGACGCTAGTAATACTGATACCCAACGAGACAGTTCTCAAGATACCATACGTGACATGGATCAGCGTCCGCCCGTTCCTGTACCTACCTATTCTAACACTCATCTTGGCCCTTACATAGTTTTTGTCGAATCGATTGAATCTCAAAATAAAATAGGACATCTTCACCCTATGACTCTGGGTCGGATTTTCTACGAGAGGCAAATTGGTGATGTCAAGGCCATCCATAGGAAGGGAAGAAATAGAATTCAAGTTACTTTCATGTCTAGTAAGGCTGCAAACGCCTTTCTTTCTCATCCCATTCTTACAGAAAAGAAATTGACAGCTTTTATTCCGTCTTCGAATATTCAGCGCGTAGGGGTAATACGGGGAGTAGACACTACTCTTTCTGAATTCGACATTCTCACTTATTTAGACTCACCCTATCCTGTCGTGAAAGTACAACGTCTAAATAGACGTTCATCCAAAGACGGAAAAACTGACTATATCCCTACAGGTACTGTGAAGGTTGTATTCGAAAGTCAACAACTTCCGAAAAGTGTGTCCATTTTTAAAGTCATTTTAGAGGTTCAGGCATTTATATTCTCTCCTTTAATATGCAAACGATGTCAGCGGTATGGACAAACCGCTACTAATTGTCGTTCCAGGGAGCCGAGATGTGGAAAGTGTTCCCTTACTCATTCTACTGAAGATTGCACTTACCAAGTCGTTAAATGCGCTAACTGTGGCGGAAATCATCCTGCGGGAGCAGAACATTGTGAAATCCACAAACAACAAAAAGAAATTAAACGCATTATGAGTGTTGAAAACAAATCATATTTCGAAGTGAAAAACTATTTTGCCCCATTACAGTCTCTATCTAACCCCCTTCTGATGCCCCAACATTTTCCTCCTTTACCCAATAGACCATCTCAATCGGACGAAACTCTCCCTCGAAAGCGTAAATTTACTATAGTGGTTAGTCACCCTTCCCGCCCACCCGTTACACCAGGTTATGACAGGGCATCATATCTTAATTTGATAAGTAATCCGAAGACGATTCCAGAACATTCTGGCACTCCCGTCGTGCGTTTGCTACCTGCTACTTCTAACGAGCCTGCATCTACATCACGGAAGCCAAGTCCTCAAGGGCAACCTTTGGCTCCCCCTGCGCCAATATCGGCATCTCCCTCTGTAATGGCTTTACATTGTAAATCAAACGTTAATTCTAATGAACAGTGTCGAAACACCCTTAAAATCCTTGCAGATATAATCGCCGGAATGGGCCCAAAAGACCCACGGCAGAATCAGTTACAATCAGTATATGATGAGTTTCTTCTATCCTTGGGACTTTCCCCTACAGCCAAGTGAAACATGCGGATACTGCAATGGAATTGTCGGAGCATATTAAATAAGAAACATCATATAATATTCTGGACTATTAACAGCTCTCATTTGTACTGACTCCTTAAGCACCTTGCTGGCTTTCGACCATCCCGAACATACCCATTATTGGTAAATTCAAAATTTATGCAAATTAATTTATGACTTGTCCCTCCGTCTTGTTAAAGTATTATTCGCATGGATTCCGGGCCATTCTCGAATACACGGTAACGTCACAGCGGATATCCTCTCTACAGAGGCCGCCCAGGGTACTGGAATGGACTACTATATCGCAGTATCACACACAGACTTATGGGAACACTGTCGTCACTGCATCCACGATCAGCGGTGTACAGAATGGCACCGAACTTCCCAGTTGAAAGGTAAGCACTTATTCACGCTTATGCCTGATATTCTTAATAAACTGTGCTTCGCCTTTGGTAACTACACTCGGCGTCATATTACTACAATCATACGGCTCCACTTAAATCATGTGTGTACGCCTGCTCATCTCTATCGCTTTAATCTTATCAAAAGTAACTTATGTCCATGCGGTCGGGCAGTAGGTACTGTCAATCATATCTTTTTTCAGTGTCAGACATATGAACATCACCGTCGCGAATTCATAGCTAAGCTTCTTCCTGCGGGTTACCAACTGCCGTTAAATGGTTCGTGTTTAGTGTTTCAACCGCCTTTTCGCGTTGTAGATTTCATTCTTATTTTTTTTTAATTACCCGTAACATCCAATTGTAACCTTTTCCTTCCCTATAGGTACGAACTTTCGCATCCCAACCCCTATTTGTGGTCCGGTCTAGTTTGTTTGTAGTAAGACGTCGTGGCAGACCACACAGACGTGAAGCATTAGAACCCTGTGTCCCAGTGGTTTTGTGTTACGCCTTGATCGTTTAGCCTCCATATTATTGGTATCTTCCTCAGTTTCATTCTTGCCGGCTGTAATTAGCTTCATACATAGCTAACCCTAATATCTCGTAGTGTACTCATTTCTTCTAATGTTGGTACCCCTCCCAGATATTACTTCTCCCGCAAACCAGTGACTGGACGTAGCGTCTTACGACGATGTCCAACAACTAACCAAGAAGAAGAAGAAGAAGAAGAACTCACAACTCTGCTTTCTTCCGGCCTTTTCATGAGCTGTTGTCTGAGGACGAGTCAGAGAGTGTGAAAGAGCAACCAGAGGAACCAGAAGAAGAAGAAGAAGAAGATCAACCAGAGAAGAAAGAAGAAGAAGGAAGTCAAGAATCGGGACCGAGACGAAGTCAACGAGAGAGGAAACCCCCAGGATTTTTGTCAGACTACGATTTAAAGTAAAAAAAGAAAAAGAAAAAGGGAGTAATGTAGTGTACTATCGATATACAGGAGATCGATGTGTGTGTTGTAAGATCAGAGAGAAGATGATTGTTGTTTATGTTTTGGATGTAATGGCGACTGTCAATAAAGAGGTTGTTTATTTCGTATAAATCGCTAATTATACAGTACACTATGTGTGTGCTATGTAATTCCTTCAGGACTAATGGCTGGAGTTTTGAAGGAATGACGACTCTTTGACCCTTGAATAAGATTCCATCATCTAGCGTCAAGTCATCTGTTCAAGATATAAGAAGTCATGATCCCCGGCCATACCAGCTCCAAAATACTTCTTCATCCAATGAGTACTTCAGAAATGTATCCATAAACTTCACTGCAAATTACCCATCTCCAAATCCCATGCCAATCTTAAAGCTGTTTATAATGATCATGATTATTTTGGATCAGGTGAGGAGAAATGTTTAACTTCTAGAAAGTTGAAAGATGTTTCTCCATGGGATTGTACTGATGTGGAACGTAAAACTAGGGGACAGAGTGAAAATCCACTTTGGTTCACAGAACGCTCCATCAGAATACCTAGCTCATTGTTTAAACGTGTTTGTCACCTTACCGAGAGGACTGACACAAAACAATTCTTAGCTCAACTTACATCAAGTCATGAATTATCTACACCTGCTATTGTTCATGGAAGAAAGTATGAAGCTGTGGCAGTAAAAGCTTTTGAGAAAGTTTACTCTATGAAGGCACATGAGTGTGGATTATTCATAAGCACAGAATATCCATACTTATGTGCTTCAGCTGACCGAGTTCTGGATGAGAATGAACTTCTTGAAATCAAGTGTCCATACTCATGCAAAGATGAAATGGTTTCCTGTGAAACTGTGGAATAATTGTACCTTTGTGATGTATCAGGAAACCTAGCTTTGAAAACTGATCACTCATACTACTATCAGATACAAGGGCAGCTGTACAGGGCTGACAGGAGTCTTTGTAGACTTGTAATATACACCTTCAGGGACATGAAAGTTATCCTTGTTCATAGGAATGAAGAATTTATTAAACATATGATTTCTTCACTAAAACTCTTTCACAATAACTATCACAAATTATATTTCATAAATAAGTTCCTCTACTTAGGCAGTGAATAAGAGATGAGTTCATAAACATTGAATAACACAATGTAATCTTTGTAATGTTTTGTAATCTTAATGCTGCAACATCATTTACCTTAAATGAAATTACAATTTAATACATTTAATTTATTTTGTTACATAATTTTCGTTCTTAAAACTTAATTTCTAAAATAATAAGCACCTGTGCTCATATCCTAAAAGGCTGTAAAGGCCGGTCTCCACTGATTAACATTTAACACCAACATGTTAAATTTAACATGTTACAATTGACATGTATATTGTGATTGTGTCTTCCAATTGACTTTGCATGTTAACTCAGAATGTTGAGGTTAACACTTTTAACATGTTGGCGTGTTTTCCGCTCCAAGTGGAAAACATGTCAAGTCAATTCGTTGTTTGTGAGATGTTGGCACAGCTTCGGCAACTTCTTTGCCGTTTCCATGTCAACAGATAGCCAAACGACGCAAACGATGCGCTTCTCATGAAGTAGGTTTATAGTTACAACACTCCGCAACACTCATTCACTTTCATTCTCTTTGTTACAAGCTACAAATACAGTACCGGTACGCGCACGCGCGTCTTTCTCTCTGCACTATACTAAAATTTATAGTCAGAAATGGAGTGGAGCAAGATTACTTTGGACTTAATTAACGGAGGCCTTGTTTGTGGGATGTCTCATCAAAGGAATACAGAGAAAAAGCGAAGAAAGCCGACAGTTTCCAGGAACTCTAAATTATCTATAATTATTCCCGTGAGTGCATCGAAAAAAAGCTTGCGTCCCTCCGCTCTCTGTACAGTCGAGTATTGCAACAAAATCAGAAAAGTCGGAAGTCGGGGGCGGGAGCGGACGAAGTTTATTCTTCAAAGAGGTTTGCTTTTGAAGCAATGAGCGGGGTGAGAGGAGGAAATGTGTATAATAAAACTGCACTTCTAAATCATAACAAGAAGCAATAGTGGCAATAACAAAGTCAAAATCCTCTTCATCTGAGTCCATTGTCCTTGTTTGAAACTACTAGACACCACCTAAATTTATTACCGCAAATTGATATGATGAACTACCTATATACAAACAAAGAAAGACAAGTTTAACATGTTTATTAAGTGTTTATTAAATGAAACAGTATTCAACACTTAACATTTAACATGTTGATGGTGTCACCAGTTAACATTTAACACTTTTAACATTTAATATGTTGTTGTTAAATGTTAATCAGTGGAGACCGGCCTTAAGCCTACAACTGATCAACAAGTATAAGGGAAATTGCTACACATCACTAGAAGTTCTATTTTTATAGGTATTGTATTTTAAAAGTTACTTAAAACTGACTTCACTGTAACTAATCAAGCATCCTTCCCAACAATATTTCTTCTAAAATTGCAGAGCATATAATAAATAAATACGATTTCTGATGACAAGGAAGTATGTGAGGGACTCATTGGAGATTGCAGTATTTTATATGTTTTACCCAAGCCTATTAGTCTCTCGATATGTACCCTTTTACTGGCTATTTTCCTGTCTCTTCTTCAAGTTTCACTTGGAAGCCTATTCATTTTCTTAAAAAATCTTGGGATGTTAACAGTGACACTATGAGGAACAAGCATATCTCATATATCAAATCCTTTGTCAGCCATAATGGAATCACCAAAGTGAAATTTGTCCAGAATGTCACTTCTTTCCATCATCTGTCTATCACTAGTTGCACCTCCATAGCATTGTGAAATATATGAAATCAATCCACCTGGTGTTGAACCAACTAAAACTTTTATTGTGTTTCTATTTTTGTAAGAGGAGAATGTTGCTTGTTGAGCTGTTGGAAGAGATGATTTTTTGATGGGGCATTCAGTTGAGTCTATGATCAAGCGTGTGGTTGGATACTCAATTTTAAAATCAGTTGGCATATGAAACTTCACCAGCTGTTTTGAAGGCCATTTATCTACCTCTTGCCACTGGAGTTACATGAATCTTGTCCAAGTGTTAAAAATGTTTGAGACTTGAAAGACAGAAGTAGAAAACATGAAACTCACCTCTTTGTAGGGTAAATTCCTTCTTAGAATGATCATAGTCAAAAAGAATAAATCTAGAACTTCTAAATGTGTAGGTGGTAGGCTATTTATATAGTTAAGACGATATGATGCAGATCCTAGGGAATAAAAAACAAACATAAATTTCACATAATTTTCTAAATCAGTGTAATAGTGCAGCATGTTGTCATTTCCTTGAAAATTATTTATAGTGTATGGGACAAATTTGCTTTTAGTTTGGGTGAAGTGAGATTCTCTAGAAATTTCACTTTTTAACTGTAGGCCCATTTCTTCAGTCTGTGTTGCAGTACTTGTAGATTGTAGCCTTGCTGTATTTTGGTTATGGGGATGATCAGTAGAAGAAACCTCTAATTCTTCACCAAATGGAAAGGGGCAAATGTCATCAATAACCTCAAAAACATTCTGGGTACTCGCAGGAGGTACACAGACACTGCTATCATTGCCTCCTGGGATTAACAGTAACTGTCTCTTGTCATGTCGCTCTTTTCGTTTCTTTGCTGTTTCACTGCCCTCCTTTACTTTCGTCCATGCAAATACCGAGGGCACAGCTGTCTTTTGCAAGGTCTTCTTAAGAGGTATATTGCCTCCTGAAAATGAACACATTGTGGTATGTTATGGATTTGCAGATCGAATTTTGGGATTAAAATTTAATGTAAATAAGAGTAGCTATGACTTCTGCAGATCTTTCTAATATATAGGACAATAACTGTAGGCCTACTACACATGCCTGTTAAATGTACGGGATTGAAGGTTAGAATTAAATAGGAAATTCCTGAGGCGATTAAGTACCAATCAGGCATTTAAGGGACCTTTAGTTTCTAAACTATGTTACTGATGATTGAATTACGTGTCCTACCTCACCAAGTAGAGCTTATATAATCCTTAGGGGCGAAATGTTCGAAAGAAACAACACTGCTGTCGGTTGAATTCCATTTAATCCGCTGAATTTGTTTTATCCATTGTTTTCTCAAACTGGGATCCTTTGGAAACCTATGACCTCCTCTGTTTTTACGCAGTGGTACTTGGCATTATTCACGCTTGTAAATGTCATAAACTATAAAATTTACTTAACATTCGTCATTAGCCGCATTACGTATGGGAACTGTTGTGGTTATGCTGCACTCTGGTGACAACTTTTGACAGATACACGCCCATTATAATGAATATTAAAGAATGCATACTATAAAGAAAATGATATTTTGCAAATTGTCATTACCTAACACGAAGTACAGTGTGCACAAACATTAATTAGAATATAACTCATTATAATTTCGGTTAATTTTCAGTTAAGGCTTTGGCGTACTGATTGTGCAGATAAATTCTGTTTAAGTGCATTGTCTGGTCCAATCATACCGTCTAATTTTCCCGCGGTAGATAGATTACAGGAATGGGCCGAAACGAGCGACTTCCAGGTCACGGTAACAATGATAAGAAGGTCTGTATGGTTTTCAGAAAAGGAGGAAGAATAGCAGCGACAGACAGAATTTCATACGCAGGGGCAGACGTGACTACAGTAAACAAGTTGCCCTACCTCAGCATCACTCTGCAAACTTCAGGATCTTCGTTCAAAATATATGTGAGGGAAAGAAAAGCAGCAGCAATAAGAGGAAATATCAATAGGCTCGGCAGTTTAACATTTTCATGCATTTTGACATACGGCATAGATTTAAATTTGGGGTAGATTGTCAATATCAGAACTTATATTATTATTAAATGAAAAGCGCACAATGTGCAAAAACAGATTTTGTACAGATGTTCGAATATGCTCATGCCATTCTTATTATTGAGGTTGTCCTCATTTTGCAGTTTTGTGCATGGTATCTTTCACAATGATCGTTGCACGGGTTACATATACAGTCTTCGTTCGGCTGGTGGAAGTATTTGGTTTGGCAGAATCTGTGGTGAAATCCATGAGTGGCGTAAACTGAAATTACGTGCCGTAACTCGTTATTTGCTTGCTTTCATTCTTCCGTCATTATAGCGTCCGTGGAATAGAAGTCGGACCAAATTGCATTCCTTTTCTCGTTTAAAGTTTGGCGTGCATTCTCGTAGGGCTTGGTGTTTGGTAAACAAAACTGTGTTTTGATATCGTCAATGAAGTCCTCCTTGGTTATAACATACGTTAACCTTGAAGGGGCTGACTTCCCAATGCCTAGTATTCTCTTGAGATATCGGGCCTTGCCTTTTTCTATTGTCATCAGGTCGCTGAGTGTGAGTTTTTCCCAGGTGATGCTAATTCCATAGGTTGCTATTGGTGATATGGCTGTCCTGAACAGTAGCATTGCTGTACCCAATGACATTTGTTGAGGTTGTTGAATGTTGTAGATGGCTTTTATTGCTGCGGCTGCTCTTTCTTTGACGTGGATATTGTAGGATGTTAGAGTAGTTTGGAGGGTGACTCAAAGGTACTTGAATTTCGGCACTACTTCCAGAGGTTTGTTGTGCATGGTTATTGTATTTTTAGGTGCATGTTTTCCTCCTTTCCTAAAGGTCATTTGTTTAGTTTTGTTGTGGTTTATTTGCAAACCGTTTCTCTCTGCCCATGATGTGAGCCTATTGAGGACCTCTTGGAGCTCTTCTATGTTTTCTGAGCCTATTGCCATATCATCTGCGTAAAGTATAAGCAATGCTGAGGTATCTACGATTATTTCTGTGATGTCTGCTGTCATCATGTTGAATAAAATTGGGCTGATTGGGTCACCTTGTAGGGCTCCGTTTGTTTGGTTTACGTTTTTGGATAGGGTTATGTTGTCTGATATTTGGACATAGTTATATTTGAGGATATTCGAGATTATGATTGCTATCGGATGTGTAGCTCCTATTAGGTAATTGAGTTTCCGGATGAGTGTTGCTCTATCAACAAGGTCAAATGCCTTACGATAGTCTACGAAGACTACAAAATATTTCCTTCCTGGATGCCTCAATGTATCTTGGACTTGTTCTATTAGGTATTTTACGGCATGTAGTGTGCTTCTTCCCTTTCGGAAGCCGAATTCATTTTCTGGTATCTGGGAGTCTATTTCTTCTGCAAGCCTGATTGTTAAGATTTTCATGAAGATTTTGAATGATGAATTTTCTAGGGCTATACCTCGATATGAATCAGGATTGTCAGTTTCTCCTTTCTTAAATATCATTTTGATTGTTGACAATCTCCATTGCTATGGAATTTCCCCAGTGTACAGCATAAAGATGGTACTTGCAGTGCTTAATTGATCTGGTGATATCATTTATATACACTGACTGACAGAGCAAATGCAACACCAAGAAGGAGTGGTCAGAACTTTATGCCAATTGCAGGGTAGACTGACGTCACTGAGGTATGCTCATGATGTGAAATCCGCCGCTGTGCTGCGCACGTAGCGAACGATAAATGGGACACGGCGTTGGCGAATGCCCCACTTCGTACCGTGATTTCTCAGCCGACAGTCAGTGTAGAACGTGTTGTCGTGTGCCACAGGACACGTGCCAGGCCGCCGTCAACGGAGGCATTTCCAGCAGACAGACGACTTTACGAGGGGTATGGTGATCGGGCTGAGAAGGGCAGGTTGGTCGCTTCATCAAATCGCAGCCGATACCCATAGGGATGTGTCCACGGTGCAGCGCCTGTGGCGAAGATGGTTGGCGCAGGGACATGTGGCACGTGCGAGGGGTCCAGGCGCAGCCCGAGTGACGTCAGCACGCGAGGATCGGCGCATCCGCCGCCAAGCGGTGGCAGCCCCGCACGCCACGTCAACCGCCATTCTTCAGCATGTGCAAGACACCCTGGCTCTTCCAATATCGACCAGAACAATTTCCCGTCGATTGGTTGAAGGAGGCCTGCACTCCCGGCGTCCGCTCAGAAGACTACCATTGACTCCACAGCATAGACGTGCACGCCTGGCATGGTGCCGGGCTAGAGCGACTTGGATGAGGGAATGGCGGAACGTCGTGCTCTCCGATGAGTCACGCTTCTTTTCTGTCAGTGATAGTCACCGCAGACGAGTGTGGCGTCGGCGTGGAGAAAGGTCAAATCGGGCAATAACTGTGGAGCGCCCTACCGCTAGACAACGCGGCATCATGGTTTGGGGCGCTATTGCGTATGATTCCACGTCACCTCTAGTGCGTATTCAAGGCACGTTAAATGCCCACCGCTACGTGCAGCATGTGCTGCGTTGCTGCGGCCGGTGGCACTCCCGTACCTTCAGGGCTGCCCAATGCTCTGTTTCAGCAGGATAATGCCCGCCCACACACTGCTCGCATCTCCCAACAGGCTCTACGAGGTGTACAGATGCTTCCGTGGCCAGCGTACTCTCCGGATCTCTCACCAATCGAACACGTGTGGGATCTCATTGGACGCGGTTTGCAAACTCTGCCCCAGCCTCGTACGGACGACCAACTGTGGCAAATGGTTGACAGAGAATGAAGAACCATCCCTCAGGACACCATCCGCACTCTTATTGACTCTGTACCTCGACGTGTTTCTGCGTGCATCGCCGCTCGCGGTGGTCCTACATCCTACTGAGTCGATGCCGTGCGCATTGTGTAACCTGCATATCGGTTTGAAATAAACATCAATTATTCGTCCGTGCCGTCTCTGTTTTTCCCCCAACTTTCATCCCTTTCGAACCACTCCTTCTTGTTGTTGCATTTGCTCTGTCAGTCAGTGTAAGATAGGCGTGATCCGTGGTGTCGATAAGGATTTGTCAGTGGAGGAAATATGTAAGGTAGCTGAATCGATCGCCCCCATTGTCGGAGCTCAGCGCATGAAACGCCGCTCAGCTCAGGATGGGAAGGTTCTCTATATTCCAACGGGCACCATTCAACTAACGTTTCAAAGTCAGACTCTACCTGCTTTCATTTCAATTTATCGAGTGCGTACTCAGGTGGAACCATTTGTTTTTCAACCAATGATCTGCCGGCGCTGTCAAAGATATGGCCACACTAGAAAAAACTGAAGGGATAGAAACCCGCGATGCGCTAATTCTGCCCACGAGCATGAATCCACCGATTGTCAGAACTCGACCAGACTTTGTCTCAACTGTTCAGGCGATCATTCAGTCGGATCGCTGCAATGTCCGGAACATAAGAGACAACAGGAAATAAAAAAAATCAGGCCTTGGTAGGCGTGACTTTCTCCTCAGATTCTTTTTTCACGCCGGACAGCAATAGATTCAGCCCACTTTTGTCGCTACATCAATTCTCTCCTCTCCCAAGTGCTTCTCAGGACACGCAACCTCCACTGCCCAAAAAACGTAAATTTACGGCGGTAGTTTCCTCGCCCCCACCACCTCGGCACGATCGGTCGCCCGGCTACGATATACAACGATATCGTTCAATCCTTCAAATGCCTCCCTCGGCCACTACAGCCCATTCACCTCTAACCTCAGTATCCGGGAAGAAAGTACCGGATCCTGCCCGACAGGTTGATTTAGCTGGGACCTCGAAACAAGTGCTCTCCCGGGATTCGAACAAGTTCGCGGAAGCCATTTCCACTATGTCTGACAAACTATCTGCGTATGCAAGTGCAGCCACTAACGATGCCAAATGGTCCAAATTGCTCCTCACTCGGCAGGAGGAATTTCTGGCTATATTCACTCCCCTCACTTCACCTGTTTCCCTTAATGAGACTTCTTCAGTGGAACGCACATAGTGTCATCCCAAAAAGACACGAATTATTTTTACTAATTGATTCTTATCACCCTCACATCATTTTCCTGAGTGAAACTTGGTTGGCGTCGAACAAACGTTTTACGATACCCCATTATACATGTCTTCGTCATGACAATTTTGGTTATGACGGAGCTTGTATTTTAGTGTCAAACACCTTACAATTCTCGTCGGTAGTTGTACCTTATAGCATACCTGGTACACAGGTGGTCGCGGTAGTAGTAGAACACTACTAGTCCCCCACGTATACAAGGAACATATGATAACTGGTCTACCTTTTTTCGCAACTTCCCCAACCCTTTATCCTAGGGGGCGACTTCAACGGGCACCATCAAAGTTGGGGATGCGAAGTTTCGTGCCCCAAAGGCAATCAAATAGCTAAAATAGCGTCCTTACTCCGTTTACGTATTTTGAATGACGGCACCCCTACTAGGGTTACCGCCCTTCTAACCAATAAGAGTGCGGTTGATTTAACTCAGTGTTCGAGCACTTTGGCGCACCGCATGGACTGGGAGGTCATAAAGGACACACATTCCAGTGACCATTTTCCTATTCTTATTGGCTTGGCTGATAGCCTGACTGCAGCACTTCCCCCGTTCAAATCGAGCAGACGAATGCGCCCGTTCAGTACTTCCCATTTTCAACAGTTTCTAACTCACAAATTTTCGGAATTAAACATTCAACAGGTGTCTTATACATCCTTTACAGAAACCATCACTGAATATTTAAAGCTCTACCACTCGCTACAACCTCATTTCCGGCCCAAATCAATTACTTATGCACGCTGGTGGGACGCGGAATATGTGTTGGGTTAGACACTCGCGCACTACCCGTGTCACAGATCCTTGCACCAACATTAAAAAACTACAGGACGTCATCTATACATGTAAACGTAGTTCAAAACACAGAACATACTTTCACACGAGATTTAATTCTCCAGACATCTACAAACCACCAACAATCACACCATTTTCTTTTTACACACTCCCAGAGTTCTCCATTTCCAAAGGGTACATAACCAAGTTCAAGGAAGTAAACAACACAAAGAACACATATTACTGTTTTCTCACATCCTCCCCCCTTGATTGTTGCACGAAGAACAATCAACTATGCTCAAAGGTTCATTTTCTCAGGAAATTTTACTCTCCTTCCGCTTCTCGTCACCTGTACCTCCCTCAGTGGAGACATTGAAGGTTGTCGGACTCTGTCACCAACATCAATGACAGGACTAACATCTGAAGGTGATGATCCCTCCAACAAGTAGAGTCTCTGTAAAGGGCGGGTAAGTTCACCAGAAGAAGTCTTCAACCGTACCACTCGTACCACACCATCTCTTCCAGGATATACCTCAAGCACCTTGGCAATAGGCCACTCGATCCGCCTTTTCTGGTCGCAGCCAACGAGCACAATGTCCCCTTCCTTGATTTTTGTAGTTTCACCACTTGACTTCTGATGACAGTGTACAAGCTGACCCAGATATTCATCCCTGAATCGCTTCCTCAAGTCCTGACGTAGTTGCTGGATATATCTTATCCTTTTTGTTACACACTTCTCATCTATCAAGTCAAATCAGGAGTACTCCTATTACGCAGGTCTTGTAGAAACATGCTACGCGTGACTGGACTCAAGTCTTCAGGATTTTCTGACATGTAAGTGAGAGGTCGAGAGTTTATCAGAGCCTCGCAGTCACATTTTATACTCAGTAGTTCTTCGTAGTTTAGAGACGCTCTTCCCAGCACACGACGAAGGGCTCTTTTGATTGTTTGGATGATCCGTTCCCACCAACCTCCCCACCAGGTTGCGGTTGGATGGTTGAACTTCCACAGGATTCGTAGCAACGAGGCATCTTCTTCTATCTTGCTCCAGTCAGTGGATCTGAGCAGGTTATTACTCCCAACAACGTTGCTTCCGTTGTCGCTGTAAATAATCTTAGGCCTTCCTCTTCACGCAATGAACCCTCGAAGACTCATAATAAACACATTTGTTGACAGAGTGGTTATTAGTTCTAGATGAACTGCCCTATACACGGCACAAGTGAATAGTACAATCCACGACTTCTGTCCTCCCTTGACGATTCATGGACCTGCAAGGTCTGTTCCCACAACTTCAAACACCGATGCGTCCTTCACTCTATCTTCTGGAAGAGGGCACTGCACCTCTGGAACCATACCTCTGGCTTTCATGTCGTCTGCATTTCTTGCACGATGCAATCACATTTGTAACACATTTGTAACAGTTCTTCGACCTTTCAGTATCCAGTATCTCTTGCGCAAGTGAGCTAGTAGTATATGAGTTCCACTATGAAGCAGTCTTTCATGTTCCTCCTGAATCAAAAGCTGAACTAGTTTATGCTTGTTTGCCAAGACAACGGGACATTTGAAGTTATCATCGTCCTTCCTTTCCACAATTTTCGTCTTCACCCGCAGGATTCCTTCTGCATCCTTGAAGACACATAGAGATTTCAAACTAGAAACCCTTTCTTTGGTGAACGATTCCTCTTGTACCAGTTGTATAAGCTACTTTTCAGCCCTTTCTATCTCTTGCACTGTCAACTTCCCTTTATACCTTTCATTTCTTTGTTTTGCACTATTCTTCACAAATCTGAATATCCATGCCACCATCCTCACTATCTTGGTATACTTCGAAAAGTACTCCAGAAACCATGAGGTAGTACTACCAACTGTCATCACTACCCCTTTCTCCTCTTGCTGACAAGAGGACTCTATGTCCACAGCCATAATACTAGGCCATTCCTCCTCTGGTAGCCTTAGCCATGCTTGTCCCTCCCACCAGGCAGATTTTAAGAGTTCTTTAGCCGAACATCCTCGCGACGGCAAGTCAGCAGGATTTTGTTTCCCAGGAACGTGGTTCCACTCATCCCTTCGTGTGAACTTAAGTATCTCCTTTATTCTGTTCTCTACGAAGGTTCCCCATCTTCCATCCCTCCTAATCCAACTCAATACAATAGTCTAATCAGTCCAACAATATTGAGGAGTCTCCATGAGACCTAAACTATTCTTGACAGTGACTAGCAGTTGGACACCAACGCAGCAAGATAACAATTCTAGTCTAGGCATAGTTACTTTCTTCACCGGTGCAACTCGTGACTTTGCTAGTAACAACTGCACTGTCATCCCACAGTTACTTTCACTTCTTCAAAATACAACAGCAGCATAGGCTGAAGCACTAGCATCACAGAAGACACATAAAGTGTATGATGTTCGATCGCTGCTTGAAGTAAATCGTCTAGGAATTTCAACATCAGCCAAACAATGCAATTCTTCTAACCACCTCTCGAAGTTTCTTTGCAGATCTTCCGAGACCACAGCATCCCAGCTTGTCTTCTCTTTCCAACTTTCCTGCAATAGTTTTTTCGGTGCAACAGTGACAGGACATGTATACCCTACAGGATCAAATACTGCCTGACAGACAGACAAAATCTTTCTTCTTGTTACAGGTGGCTCTATATTTTGTATTTTCCCTACACAAGACAGGCTATCAGTTGTTCTGTTCCATAGTAATCCCAGTACCGGTATGGTTTCTTGAATCGCATCGCTTTCATTTAGTGCAGTACTCGCCCAACCTCTTAACTCAAACTTTGCCGTGGCCATCAAAAGAGAAGCCTCCTGTATGAAACAGTTTAATTCTTCTTCCGAACTGACTGAAGCAACACAGTTGTCCACATAAAATGACTGCTTGAGTTTTTCTGCAGTTTCACGGTACCCAGCAGGGCATTTATCAAGATGATGCTTTATAACAGCTCCTAGAATGAACGGGCTGCAATTTACACCAAGTACAACGCGACAGTGGCGAATAATCTTAATCTTCCTGGTCGCATAATCATCCCACCAAAGGAATTTCAGATAATTACGGTCCACTTCGTTCACAGAGATTTGCAGAAAAGCCTTCTTTATATCTGACACTACTCCTATTTCCCTTTCTCGAAATCGCAGCAAGATGGATGGTAGAAGTTCCAGCAAGTTGGGGCCTTTCTCCAAACAGTCATTTAGGGACAGTTTTCCTCCTTGTTTACTGGAGGCATCAAACACGGGTCGGCACGTCGTAGTTGAATCACACTTGAAAACTACACGATGAGGCATAAAGTATCCCTGCTTGTTTCCAATGTCATCATCGACTTCTTCAATTATATTTCCTTGTAGCCAGTCTTGTAGTACAGAATGATATTTTTCGTATCTTTTCTCGGAGACAAGTTTTGAAGTCATCGATGCAAGTCTTTTCTCTGCCAGCATTCTGTTATTTTCAAGATCCTCTCTTCTTTCACACCAGGGTAGACAGACTTCATATCTACCATCTTTGTTAACAGCGACTGTTCTCTTGAAATGATTCAGAACTGCTAACTCCACCTCCTCTCTGCTTTTCCTGTCTGCTGGATCTGTAATCCCGAGCACATCTAACCTCCAGAGTCTTGCCAGATCTTCACTATGTGTTAGTAAGGATGTTACCAGGTTAGCCGTGTTACCATGCCCTGTAATTTGTGTTGATCCCATTATCACCCAGCCAAGACGAGTTTCTTGTGCCACTAAGCCACACTGTAGTCCTACCATATTTCCCGTGAATAAGCTTCCTGCATAATCAGCTCCAATTAAAATTTCAATAGTAGGATGACCAGCTCCAGTGTCAGAGACTACAATGCCCTTCTCTTTTAATTCTTGCAGGCAAGCACTTTGATTAATGCGAGGAATTGAACCGCATACAGAAACTTGATCTAAGGCTTCAAGCTCACATGAATAATTTCCTGTCATGCTCTGAAGTGATACTCGATATCTCTTGTGTACTTGTCTTTGCGACGAGATTCCCCCAAACAGAACTTGTATGAGATTCTCAGATCGAACACAAGAACAAGCCATTTCCAGAGCAGTCTTCTTTAGAATATAGGAACGCTGGGATCCAGTATCTATTATCGCCCTTACCACACGTTGACCACCCTTAGCTGTGATAACTACCATTAGAGTCTGCAACAGGACGTCTGGAGAACAACAGTGGTTTGCACCAACGACACTCGTGTTTTCCCTCCTATTTTCTTCTGACAATATTGGTTTTTCGTTATTTCTAGGCAGATCAAAACACATTATCGGATAATGTTTTTTTCCCATAGATCAAACATTTTAGTGCGGATTTACACCTTACAGAACTGTGTCCGGGTTTTAAACATGTGAAACAAGCCCGTTTAGATTTTAACATGTCTGTCTTTTCCCTAAGAGACATCCTTTGGGCTTTAAAACACTCCTTACTCTCATGAAACTTCTCACAAAATACACAAACATTTGATCGTGTATTCTGTTTTTCACCAGTCAACAGATTATATGCAGTAGGTACACTTTCATCCTCTGAATCTTTTATTTCATTGGAGGTTTTACCTGATCTATGAGTCAATTTAAACCCAGTTTTAGCTACCGTCAACTGGGGTTACTATGGCCACTTTTTCAGTTTTTTGTGAATATCTTGCATATTTTATGAGATATCCATGTAAAAATGAAATATGATTTAGTAAAGTGTTGGGTATCATCTCCTTACTAAAATAAATTTTTCGAAAATCCGGTAATTGTCTCACATCTGAAAATGTAGTGACCATAGTAACCCCATGGGGTGGGGACACTATGATCATATATTAAAATCACTCAAGAATTGTTACTAAATATGCAGGAATTAGTAGGGGGTGACTATGGTCAAACAGAACATGTTTTTACAAGCATAATAATGTAAGAAATCTTATATTTAACTATAGTCTAAAGCTAAAAAATTACAATTATGACAAACATTAAAGAAACATTTTCAAAATGTATTTAAATTGTCTTTTTCATTTATAATTGTCTCATTTCAAGCTGAAGCCAGTAAACTTTATATAGAAGCTTAGCTTACCCCCACCTTTGCTCAACTGGAGGCAGTAGTATTTTAAGAATTTCATTCACTTTGATAACAGAAATGTATGCTTCCTTTGGTCATACAAAATATTTATGACATCTAAGAAATGTAACTTTCACTTCATCTTCTTGACAAGTACCATAATCATCTATCACTTTACTATGTCATGGAGTTTTGTTTTTTTGGTACTAAACTCAACCAGAACATAGTTTCCTGCTGTTGGTTTCTTACAGCATTCATCATTATATTCTTCTTCAGCCATCATGCCTACTTTCATCTCTTCCCAAGTCTCTTCATTACTTCCATTTAAATGAATTTCAACATCATTTTCAGAGTCTGATGAATCTTCCCTCGTATGCCTTTTCTGCTTCTTTCTGAAGACTGGTAGCACTGATGTTTCACCACATGTTCCTGCTTGAAACTGATCTTGAAGAGGTGTACAAGGTTCAATATCCTCCAAAGAGTCACTTTTTCCTAGCTCAACAAAACATCTCTTCTTTCTTGTGGGGCCATTTCTTAACTTTGAATAGCACATTTCTTCCAAGAAATTTAAAACTGACTCAGCAATATCACTAACAACTGAAGAATTACTGTCAGTTTCTAGGACAGACGTCACCATTTTGCCACTAACACTGAAATAAAAACGACACAAACATGAAGTATGAAACAAACAAGTGAATAATAAAATATAATTATATTAATTGTATACAATATTTAACAATAGTAATGTAATATAACCCATCAGACAATTGCAATGAGTTGATACTCATGACCATAGTAACCCCAAAAAAACAAGACAATTGTATTATTGTTTATAAATTTGCACTTTTAAGGTACAAAACAATTTCTTATAAAGATAAAATTACATACATACCTTCACAAAGAATAAACAAAGGTAAACAACACCTCCAGATGACATTTAGAAATGATGACTTAAGAGCAACAATGAACAGTTTAGCCAACTGTTGTTTTTGTCAAAAAAATAAGTGTTGAAACAAATGATAGTCAGAAAAACGCATTTCAGGTTAGAATCACAAGCTTTCCCTTTCTGGAAAGAAAAATGTGCCTAGATTGGAGGGAAATTTGAAAACTGAGATTTTAAAAATATATAATATATAAATAAGCCTCAATAACATTTTTCCTCAGTTTTGAACATAGTCACCCCTGGGACCGTAGTCACCCCGGCTGACGGTAACATTATTCTCTCCTCTCCTTCCACCTCAGCCTTTAGAAATTCTAGCATCATCTTCAATTTTTCACTGTAATCACTTGCCTGAGTCACATTTGAACTACTCCTCATCCAGATTCTCAAAAGCTCCTCTGGAATGCTTGATTCAACAAGTGGAAACAAAATTGCCGCATGCTTGTCAAAAGTCACTTCAATGGATTCCAGCGCTCTTAAGTAACACTCAAGTTTATCGTACAGTTGTAAAGTATGTTCCTTACCTTTCACACTGGTGGCATTTTTTATGACCAAACCTAGGAGCTCTCTGATGTAGAACTCTGTCAGCAACTCCTTCTTACCAAATCTTTCAGTCAGTCCGTCCACTGCATTCTGATAGTTTTCTGCAGTCGGTGGATAGCTGTCGATGATCTCTCGTGCTCTTGTTCCTGGAACTGTCGCCTGGATCAGGTACTGGAATTTGTCTTCTGCTGCTATGTCTTCATCTTCATGAATTCTGCGAAACTGACTCCAAAAGGAAAGCCAGTCCTTTATGTCACCGCTAAATTTAACCAACTCTATTTTTGGTAATTTCATCTTCTTTTTATGTGACTCAACAGAACATGCCATCCCAAACCCATCATTTTCTTGGGTTACACCTAAGTTCTGAGTGTGTGCTTTATTTTGAATCTCACAGCGTCCATTTTATCTCTATATTCTTCAATATTGGCATACTCATCTTCATATTTCTTATCACTCCATTCTTCCTGCAAAACCAAGTCCAGTATTTGCTCATCTAACATCGAAAGTTCTTGAAATAACCGTTCCAATTTTACGGACATTAACCTAACATCTTCGTCATTTATCGCGTCTTTATTTAGCTCATCTAGTAAAAGTCGGGAGGTTTTCGTGAATGATATCCTCACAGGTTTCCGTTTCTTACACAAATTCTCCATTGTGGCACGTACAGTTATATTTATGACGTCGGGGTCACCAAATTAAATGTTGGGTTAGACACTAGCGCACTAACCGTGTCACAGATCCTTGCACCAACATTAAAAAATTACAGGACGTCATCTATACATGTAAACATAGTTCAAAACACAGAACATACTTTCACACGAGATTTAATTCTCCAGGCATCTACAGATCACAAACAATCACACCATTTTCTTTTTACACACTCCCAGAGTTCTCCATTTCCAAAGGGTACATAACCAAGTTCAAGGAAGTAAACAACACAAAGAACACATATTACTGGTTTCTCACAATGTGCAGATTTACTTTCGCGTAGGAAAACGGCTCTGCGTTCCTTTAGACGCTTGGGCGCATTACAATTTTACTTACATTATAAAGTACTGGTAGCGCAATCCCAAAAGCTATTCAACGCAAAACGCCGCCCTGCTCGGAAAACCTTCATTGCCTCGATCAATCGCCAGTCGCCGTACAAAAAAATATGGCGAGCAATTGCAGGCCTATCAAACCGTCTCTTTAATACTCCATCTAATATTCACTACAATATGGAGGCCTTGGAACAATTTTTCTATCAACTCACGCCGGACTTTGTGACCCCACAATATAGTTTCACTGTTCCCGGTAGCTCTAATCAATTTGCGTCGCTTACGAGCCCCAGTGATATTTAAGAATTAAATCTGGTAATCCAAACATCCCATAATTCGACACCAATACGGGATGAGATTTCGTACTCCATATTATAACAAATTCCCCTGTCTGCTCGTCCACATTTACTAACGATTTTCAATAATTGCCTCGAGTCGGCTCAAACCCCTGACACCTGGAACACATTTTACCTCGTCCCTTTGTTGAACCCTGTGCTACCTGATAGTTACAGGGGAATTTACCTGGGACAATGCCTGAGAAAACTCTTTCAAAAAATCCTTCTGGAACGCCTTAAATGGTCTCTCGATTTTTATAATTTGTGGCCAAAATTTCAATTCGCCTTCCTTCCAGAGCGTTCTGCATCAGATGCTATAAACATTTTGGTTACCGATATCGTGTTGGCACAATGTCGGAAGGAACCGTTGTTGGCTATTTTTTTATCTCCGTGGAGCTTATGATCATGTGGATCTTAATCTACTTTGCCAAACATTGCTCAATTATAAATTTCCTCCCCACTTCATTAACCTGCTTTTGAACATGCTGCTGCATCGATCCCTTCAACTGAAACGTTTCCCACAAATACCTGCACGTACGACTTCTACCGGGCTCCCTCAGGGGGACATTCTCAGTCCTATTTTATTCACAATTTATTGCATGTCCCTAGAAAGAATTATTACGCGCAGGGCCCGTATGATCCAATTTGCAGACGATCTGGTCATCTATTTCAGCCGCCCATCACTTGACGAAATTTATTCGTCATTCAGTCTAACACTTAAGGAATTTGGTAATTGGCTTATGGCTCATAATTTCGAAGTATCGTTAGATAAATGCCGTGCGGTGATTTTCTCCGGAGCTCGGCGCACAGATCAATCACCAATCCGATTCCAAGGCTTCCCGATACCGACAGTGCAGTCTACTAAATACCTTGACAGAAAATTAATCTGGCACGCCCACGTTAACTAGATAGAGGCATAGATGTCGGTCAATCAATCAAATCAATGAAAATCAATCATACTGATCTGCATTTCGGGCAGTCGGATAACAATGACATTTACAATAAGATACAAAAGTTGCAAACTAGAAAAGCGGCTGGAATTGATCAGATTTCTGGGGATATACTAAAGACAGTGGGTTGGGATATAGTACCATATCTGAAGTACTTATTTGATTATTGTTTGGTCGGAGGAGCTATACCAGATGAATGGAGAGTTGCTATAGTAGCCCCTGTGTATAAAGGAAAGGGTGATAGACATAAAGCTGAAAATTACAGGCCAGTAAGTTTGACATGCATTGTATGTAAGCTTTGGGAAGGCATTCTTTCTGATTATATTAGACATGTTTGTGAAATTAATAACTGGTTCGATAGAAGGCAATTCGCTTTTAGGAAAGGTTATTCCACTGAAGCTCAACTTGTAGGATTCCAGCAAGATATAGCAGATATCTTGGATTCTGGAGGTCAAATGGACTGTATCGCGATTGACATGTCTAAAGCATTTGATAGGGTGGATCATGGGAGACTACTGGCAAAAATGAGTGCAATTGGACTAGACAAAAGAGTGACTGAATGGGTTGCTATATTTCTAGAAAATAGATCTCAGAGAGTTAGAGTAGGTGAAGCTTTGTCTGACCCTGTAACAGTTGAGAGGGGAGTTCCTCAGGGCAGTGTTATCGGACCTTTATGTTTTCTTATATATATACATGATATGAGTAAAGGAGTGGAATCGGAGGTAAGGCTTTTTGCGGATGATGTTATTCTCTATAGAGTGATAAATAAGTTACAAGATTGTGAGCAACTGCAACGTGACCTCGAAAATGTTGTGAGATGGACAGCAGGCAATGGTATGTTGATAAATGGGGCTAAAAGTCAGGTTGTGAGTTTCACAAATAGGAAAAGTCCTCTCAGTTTTAATTACTGCGTTGATGGGGTGAAAGTTCCTTTTGGGGATCATTGTAAGTATCTAGGTGTTAATATAAGGAAAGATCTTCATTGGGGTAATCACATAAATGGGATTGTAAATAAAGGGTACAGATCTCTGCACATGGTTATGAGGGTGTTTAGGGGTTGTAGTAAGGATGTAAAGGAGAGTGCATATAAGTCTCTGGTAAGACCCCAACTAGAGTATGGTTCCAGTGTATGGGACCCTCACCAGGATTACCTGATTCAAGAACTGGAAAAAACCAAAGAAAAGCAGCTCGATTTGTTCTGGGTGATTTCCGACAAAAGAGTAGCGTTACAAAAATGTTGCAATGTTTAGGTTGGGAAGAATTGAGAGAAAGAAGAAGAGCTGCTCGACTAAGTGGTATGTTCCGAGCTGTCAGCGGAGAGATGGCGTGGAATGACATTAGTAGACGAATAGGTTTGAATGGCGTCTATAAAAGTAGGAAATATCACAGTATGAAGATAAAGTTGGAATTCAAGAGGACAAACTGGGGCAAATATTCATTTATAGGAAGGGGAGTTAGGGATTGGAGAAAATTACCAAGGGAGATGTTCAATAAATTTCCAATTTCTTTGAAATCATTTAGGAAAAGGCTAGGGTGCAACAGATAGGGAATCTGCCACCTGGGCGACTGCCCTAAATGCAGATCAGTATGATTGATGATTGATTTTCATTGAGTGTGCTCCGCGCCTTACATAATCCCCGGTCCAGATCACATTGGCACGTTCAAAATATTCGCAAACTATGTTTCGATCTTCAGCTACGAGACAAACGGGTTACATTAATCTGGATTCCGGGACATTCAAACATAGCGGGTAATGAACTGGCGGATCGCTTAGCTCAGGCAGCTGCGCACGGTCAGGGAGTGGCGTATCATTTGATGTTGCCGTTAATGGAATTTTGGAGTAGTTGTCTTTCACACATACGCCTGCTTTGGCAAACTGAATGGAGTAATCCCGCTTGTCGTACAGGTCGCCACTTGTATTCGATACTGCCGAATATCCCGCGCTCTCCGTGGTTTCTGAAACATCCCTATACTAGACGTCAGATTACTACTATTATTCGTATGCGACTTAACCATATGTGTACACCGGATTACTTATTCCGTATGAAATTGGTAGAGTCTAACCTCTGCACATGTCGTACGTCGGTGGCTACTATTAATCATATTTTATTTCAGTGTCCGTTATTAGAAGATAGTAGGCGTAAATGAGTACAACCTTGTTTCCGGAAACACTTCGCGTTACCCACGAAATTGACGTGTTGGATGCTAGATCCCACTCCATATTCGGTAGTTACCCTATCCAATTTCCTTTTTGACAAGAAAATATTCGTGTAGTTTCTGTCCTTTCCCCTACTCCTTAAGTGTGGACCCTGTTCTGTACGTGATTTGTGGAAGTCGCCAAGTATCGATCGATCTGGCGTGAAGCAAAGTATCTTGTCTCCCCGTGTTTTTTTTTTCTTCCTGTGTGTAGTGTTTGTAGTTTCTTTCTATACTTTCACTTACCTTTCGCATTTAAGTTTCAGCATCCTCCATCTTTTGGCTTTGTTTATAGGATCCGTGGCTGGGTATACCTCTCCCAAGCGAAGCCCATTAAATAATCAAGACAAGAAGGAGACGAATAGCTTAGTGCTTAGCCTACAAAGAATACAAGGCCTGCACAATAGCCACTCATAGCTGTCCGCCCTGTGTATGCTATATTTGCCGGTAGAGACGTTGCAATTCAACCTCACATCAACACCTCAGTTGGCGGTATTTCTACACGTTGTATGCTTACTGGTGACGTCGTATTGTTAAAATACGTCAATTACATTACAATGGTGTACTGTTGTGTACCGTTTTCTAAACAAGGCTCTAGAAATAAGGTTCCTGGAACTAGTTTCAATGAATTCCCTTGCCGAGAGCCAACTAGGTAATTATGGATTAAAGCAATAAGCAGACAAGGTATGGTACAGTAAATACTCAGATCACGTGACGGCAAAAACTAAGTTATTATTATTGCTCCTGTTCTGATGATAATATTATCTCAATATAAATCTCCTGGCCTGAGAGACGGTGTCACAGTCTAGGAAGCCTACCTCCCTCTTCAGGGGAGGAATGGAAATATTTACTAGTTACATGATCCCTCAACATTAGAATATTATTTGGGAAGGTATGAGCAATGCCAGACTCCTTGGGTGTCACGGCCATCGTATTTGGCACAAATATTGGAGTAGGTAGGCCTACCTCAGGCCTTGGACGCTTTATCATACTTTCATGCAACTCACATTGAGAATTGCCAGTGTTAAACTGTGATTTGAACCTTGGAATATTCGAAGAGTGCAGCTGCCCATTCTTATCATGGAGCGTAAGTTAATGTGCTCGTCTATGCGGAAGGAAGAGCGGCATAGTTGTGGGACGTAAAGTGACATACTATATAAGTAGTTCCTTTTTACCTTTCAGTTTTTCGTGAAAAATAACCAGAAAAGGTATAAATGGTCTCCTATAATCTTCAAAATGGGTTTCTTCTTATTTTTTGAAACAAAATAAATAAAATGAATCTTTTCCAACTTTTGCAACCGTTAATTAGTTAACAAATCGCACTCGCGGATGAAGCGGCAGCAACGAATCCTGAGTTAGCAAGAGATTTTCAAACAACTGGAAAGGATCGAAAAGGAAGCCGAAGGAGCACCATGCGTTTCTATGTCGAGTGCTGCAATGGCAAATATTGGAGGGTATTTGGTGAGAGTTGTCGAAGACCACATGCCATGTCAAGAGTGTGTTGATAAAATTAGTAGTATCCAGAGTCCATCTTCACTAACGTCATTAATAAAAATAAAAGACAGAGGTGGTCTCAGGTATCCAAAGCCAAGGTTTGTTTCACTCCTGATGAAACTGGGGCAAGTTAGGGACGAAATGATATCGGTAACGCTGGGCAGTCCAAAAATAACACAAACATTAACCGAAATACTGTTGCCACATGTTGCTAAAAATCCTATTCTACAGTGTGGGAAAAGTGATCATCCTGAGGAACTAAGCAGAATAATACTGCAGAAGTTTCTGCGCTCTCCTGTCATTAACTACGCTAATGGCATGACAGATGAGTACGGTATCGCTGAGAATACCTCTTTAGAAGAAAAACAATTTGTGAGAAAAAAATATCAAGGAAAATTGTTAAAATCTTTCCTTTTCACTGAAAATCTACGGTGCGGTAGTAAAAATATCTAGCGCAGACCGTTTATATTTTCAAATGCCAGACATAAAATTCGACAGTTATGTGTGTTATCTGAAATGAAAATCCACAGCTGAATTGAACTCCTAGGGGTAAAAGGTGAACATTTTTTATTTTCTACTTCATTCTACTCAGTAACGTATATAATATACGGGAAGCATAGTGTAGAGGTAAATTTGTGCTGGTTTTAACCCCCGTTAGCAATGCTGGTCAGTGCTGATGTGAGGTGGTATACTAGCGCTGCAGTGGTCAAGACGCGCACTGCCAGGCGGACACTGCTTTTGAATCTGAAGAGAGCACTGCAGCACTGCGAGTAAGCAGGATTTGTATTCCTTGTACGCTAAGCTTAGTGCAAGTTTTAAAACCAAGGATCATATAAGAGAAATTTAAAACTGTTAAAAAGGTATCAGAAACATGGAAGGTAAGTATTTTATTTAGATATTAACTAACGTAGTATTTCTGCAATTATAACATTTATAGGTTTGTATGTTTGACCTATTGCGCGAAATTTTGATGTTACACCTATAAACAAGTTTTGATTTCTGTTGACATAACCTACATTTTTTCTGTAAACACAAACTGTGAAATAAAGTAAGAGAACGGTAACACTTGTATGTTTCAGACTTCTCCGAATTCCTCATATTACGTGAAGAAGCAGCAGGGACATCCAGTTCAGATCCCTTGATTGACATCTATATACAATGTCAACAAAATCAAATCAAATCAAATCAAAATCTCTTTATTTGCAAATGAGGTGTTTACCTCGGAGGCAAATGGTACACTAAAATACGTTATTGTCAAGCACTAAATATTTAAATTAACAAGAGAATAAAATTTTCCTATAATACAATATTATATAATTTACGCTAACGACTTTTCTATTAAACACACAGCTCATCCTTAATAAATTTACATTGTTTACAAAATTCTACTTATAATATCCCCTGTACTACATACAAATATAGTCATCTGATATACAGTATGTGGAATTACTTCAAATGATACTGTACAACTGGTATAAGATTAAAATTTACATTGCATTTATTTACTTTTTCTTTTCTTTACCCATTCTGGAACCTAAGTAGCATAAAGACCTGCTGCGTCTTAACCATAGCCCCTTTTACCACCACTTTTCAGAGATCCTGAAGGGCCTTCACAGCTACCGTAGCGGTCCCAGGGCCCTCGAAGTCCCCACTGTACTTCACCCCTACAGGCAGTCCCCTACTTTGGCTGTCCAAACTCCTTAGACCAGGGGATGAAATTAATTTATTTACACACATTTTTAATTTACAATAACCTGCACTGGTCGAATGCCCTCTAACACTTCATTTATTTTCTCTGTTGCTGTTTATTCTCTTTTTGAATATCTGTACAGATTTTGGAAAAGGATCAAACACCACCCCTGGTAAACTGTTCCACTCCTTCACACCCTTCCCAATGAATGAAAATTTACCCCAATCGCTTCTGCTAAAATTCCTTCTAATTTTATATTTGTGGTCAGTCCTGCCGATATAATTATTTTCCAACTGAAGCCTCTCACGGATATCTCCCCATGCTGATTCTCCTGTATAGGCTCTATATAAACCTATAAGTCTAGTTTTCTCCCTTCTCTTACTTAAAGTTTCCCACCCTAGTTTCTTTAACATTTCTGATACACTACTCTTTCTCCTGAAATCCCCTGTTACAAATCTTGCTGCTTTCCTCTGCACACTATCTATTTCTTTTATTAGTATTCTTGGTGAGGATCCCAAACACTGTTTGCATATTCCAATAATGGACGAACCATACTTAAGTAACTTTTCTCTTTTAATTCTTTGTTGCATCCTTTAGGTAGCCTCATTATGACATGTAACGATATGTATGCTTTCACAACAATGTCATCCACATGACCCTTCCAATGCAAATTACTTTCAAATCTTACACCTAAGTATTTGCACT
The DNA here is from genome assembly GCF_040414725.1 of Anabrus simplex. NCBI lineage: Eukaryota > Metazoa > Arthropoda > Insecta > Orthoptera > Tettigoniidae > Anabrus > Anabrus simplex. The sequence continues at coordinate 827,062,818 of NC_090265.1, forward strand.
TGCCATCTTTTGGGATAACTACCCCATCCAAAGTATATTCAAATTCAGTTTTAAAACTCCTGTTTGTAAATGTTGTAACAGTTGATTTGCCTCCATTAACTTTCATGTTATTCTCTTTAACCCATTGTTGGATACTCTCAAGGTCCCTTTGTAATTCTGAACAATCCTCAATGGTATTTATTTCCCTGTAAACAATTACGTCATCTGCATACAATCTTATTTTTGATGTTATATTGTTCCCTAAATCATTTACGTATATTAAGAAAAGTAACGGACCGATTATACTACCCTTGCAATTCCCTTCCAAACTTTCTCTTCCTGCGATACGTTAATTCCTACTTTGACTTTCTGAACCCTTGAATTTAGAAATGTTTTTATCCAACGTGTAACCCTTACGTCCAATCCTATTCCCTCCAATTTCTTTATTAATATTCCATGTTCCACTCTATCAAAGGCTTTAGAAAGATATATGGCTATGCAATCTAACTGGCCTCCTGAATCCAATTGATCTGATATGTCCTGCTGAAATCCCACCAGTTGTGCCTCACAAGAATATTTCTTTCTAAATCCGTACTGGCTCCTCATGAACCAATTTTTATCATCACATATCCCTCTGATGTACTTTGATATTAAACTCTCCAGTATTTTACAAACTATACTGGTCAGGCTGATTGGTCTGTAGTTCTCTGGTTTCCTTTTATCACCCTTTCCTTTATAAATTGGTATTATTATAGATTCCTTCCATTCCTTTGGTATTACACAATTATTTATGACATAGTCGAAGAGAAATTTTAAATAAGGCACTATATACCACCCCATTGTCTTTATCACCTCCCCAGTAATTTGATCACTTCCTGCTGCTTTTCCTTGCTGAAGCAGTTGGATTTCTCTGAAAATATCTTCATTTGTGAACGAGAAGCTTCTTGTTTCCCTCTGTGTCTGTCCCTCTGTAACTTCTGTTTCGGTGTCCAACTCCTGACAATCATCTATTGAATCTCTAAATTCCCTACTAAAGAGGTTTGCTTTCTCAGTATCTGTTAAATAGTGTTCACCCCCTTCTCCCACCATTATAGGTATTTGGATTCCATTTCCTTTTTGATTCCTGATATATGAATACAGCTTTTTCCATTTCCCTTTGTGGTCATTACGCTCTTGAAGAATGCCATTCATATAATTTTCTTTTGCTTCCTTTTTTACTCTATTCAGTTCCCTCATTAGCTGTTTTCTACTTTCTCTACTCTCCCTACCTTCTTTGATTTTCCTGTTTACTATTCTACATTTTCTTTTTAATTTTCTTATTTCCCTTGTATAATAAACAGGGTCTGAGGTCATTTTACCCTTCTCAACAGGTACAAATCTCTTCTCTCCTTCCCAAAGGATTCCTTTGAATTTAGCCCAAAGTGTATCCACATTACTCCCTTCACTTATCCAACAACTGAATTGTGATTTAAGGTAAGTCCCAAATTCATCAACTTTAGTTTTTCTGTACAATTTCTTGTCTTGTGTGACCCTCTTATTAAGCCTTTTTGGTACCAGTCCTACATCTATTATTACAGCCTTATGGTCACCTATTCCTTCAATTACCTCAGTTTTCACAATTCCCCGTGGTTTAACCAAGAATACATCTAGTAAGTTATTGAGACGAGTTGGTTCTTGCACTACTTGTGTAAATCCTCCCTCAAAAATTAACTTATTTGCCAGTTTCTGTTCATGGGCTTCACCTGCAGCTCCATTCCATTCAACCTCAGGCAAGTTTAGATCTCCCCCAATTATTACCATGTCATTATTATTGTTTTTATGAGTATAATCTATTATTTTCTCAAATATTTCCATGTCTCTTTCCTCTCTTCCTGGCCTGTATGTTCCTATAATTCCCACCTCCTTCATATTATCACAAATTAATTTTATCCCTAATATTTCATCCCTTTCATCGGTAAACCATTCATGTGAACAATATGTTTGCTTCACCAGAATAAACAGCCCCCCTCCCTTTTTATCTCCTCGGTCTCTACGATAGACTGTGTACCCTTCTGGAAATACTTCTCTATTACCCACCCCTTCTCTCAACCACGATTCCACTCCTATCACCACATCAGTCTCATAAGATTCCATCAATGTACCGAATTTTAATTGTTTATTTACTACACTCTGACAGTTTACCAAGAGCAATCTCAGACCCCCTTCCTCCCTAAACATTGACTGTTGCAATTGGGTAACTTGAAATTCCTTACTTTCCTGAGTTTCATTTACTAGTTGGCTGAGCCAGCTGGAAGTACAGCTGGCTCTTTCTACTAGTTTTCCTGGTCAGTATTATAACTCAATGGAGTATCTTTTTTACAGTACATATCTTATGATTAATAAAATCTAGAACAATATTTGCTATCTTTCGTTTACCTGAATTGTTTAGATGAAGGCCATGCTTTGTGTAACAGTGTCTCTCGAAACTGCTGCTATCAATTACCTGTGAATTACGAAAATGTTTACAAATTTTAACCATATCTGTATTAACTTTGTCCACTTCAGTGTTCACACACGAGTCTCTAATCAAATCATGCCTGTGGGGCACGTTCACTACAAAAATGTTAGTGTGAGTCAAGAGATTTTTTTTTGCAAGTTGCTTTACGTTGCACTGACACAGATAGGTCTTACGGCGATGATGAGACAGCAAACGCCCAGGAGGGGGAAGGAATCGGCCATGGCCTTAATTAAGGAACAGCTTACCTAGTGTATATTTAAGTTCCGAAATAACATTCTTAGCGTCGTTGTGAACTACGTCAATATAGACATCAAGTAGGGACCTTTAAAATAAGGTTAATAAGACAAATGTGGATATCAGAAGGGCTTACTGTGATGCTAAAAAGGAAAGTCACGGAAGCAATTGTGAGAACAGATGGCGTGCTCTCGACAGAAATTATAAGAAATACAGAGACGCGAAAAATTCAACAGGGAGCGACAGAAGGTACGCGAATGAGTTGTGGTACGAAAAAAAAGTTTTATTGGCGTCAGACACAAACGTCCGGATGCATGAAATCTTGGAAGTCCAGGCAACCACTAGTGAAGCAGAGACCAGTGTGAACACCAAAGAAGACAGTGCACAAAAATCAATTAGGCGAAAGAAAAGAAAAATTAGTGATGTGGAACAGACAAGGCAGAATAGATTAGAATATCAGAAGAAGCGGTTAGAACAAGAAGAAAGAAAGATTGCTTTGCTTGAGAGGGAAGTTTTCATTTTAGAAAAACAATACGAACGTAACCAGTGACTAGCATGAAGTTGTGTTTTCATGTTCAGTATTGTTGCATTACATTTAATTTCATTTAATTTTAAATCTCTGAAAATAATTTTTTTGGAAAAAGACTGTTTAAAATGAATTTGTGTTACTGTGTTTAGTACCTTTTTTACATTAAATTCAGTATTACATTTATTAGTTTAAATTTTTGCTTAATATATTTGAAAACAATTTTTGAAAAAGGAAAGAGTTGTGCTTAATACAGATTATTTGTTACATTGTCTCTGTTCTGTTTGGCATCATCCTCCTCTTCACCTTCCAATAAGGGAAGCAATAGATTTTCTAAAACATTTTCTTCTAAGCATACAAGGAATTCATCATTTATCGCAGTGTTGTGCAAAACACAAACTGCCCTTATGACATTAGCAATAAGGAAAATGCTTCTTAATTTGATATGGTATATCTGTCTAAATTTCTGTTTCAAAAGTCTGAAAGCATGCTCCACTACATAGCGATTATTTGATAGTTTCAGATTGTAGTTGTTTTGTTGTGGAGTCAGGTTGCCTCTGTCTTTGTAAGGAGTCAGCAAGTTCTGTTGAAGTGAGTAACCGCTGTTGCCAAGTATATGATAATGGCCTCACTTTTCCAGCAGATTATTCCCCAGAGGCGAAGTTCTAAAAACCCTGCTATCATGGACCGAACCTGGATAGCCAGTAAATACATCTATAAATTTTTTGTGTGATCTACAACAGCTTGCATTGAAAAAAAAATTTGTTCATACCCACGAGCCACTTCCACATACCAGTTTTAATGGTTGCACAAGTATGCACCCGCCCATGTAGCGGTCAGTGCCAAGTTATCCCGGTAGCTCGATTTCTTCTCAGGGTATTCCAATTTCATAAAATCTGTGATTTTATATTGTTAATTATTTTACGTGGTTTCGGATGAGAATCAATCCGCTGGGATACGCGTCACGGGAGTACCTACACGCTCAAGTAAGAACCTGTGGCCGATAAGTTCAAAAGGAATCTCTTTCCATTTGTGGAACTAATCAATTTCTTAATATCTACAAAACTTATTAACTAACTTACCAACTAGCCGTTACCCAAACAGAAATTAAGACACAGTCACTTACTAAAAGAAAAATATAAGATTATTTATTGAATAAATAATGTTCAATGTAAGATAAAGTGAAAACTGGGAAGTATTATCTGAGTAATATTTAAGCATGAAGGATTAGAGTCAGCGCTGGCTCAAATAAAAATAAAACAATTAAGCCTTAAAATATTTACATTCTTTCTTATTTAACCCGCCAGTGCACGGGTCACAAAAATTACATGAGTAAACGGGTTGGGTCTCACAGACCCATCATCATATTTCTTTTTTATAGTATGCTAATATATTTTTATTTTCAGTATTCATTTCCTCCCATTCCGATAACATTATAAACACATTGCTGTCACAAAACCGTTGATGATTAACACTTACTTAACATTTTACAAAGCAATTCTCTAACCACTGCAAATGTACACACAATATTTTACTTGATCACAAAATTCAGAACTTATCAAGTCAAAATTTATGAAATCGTCATAACCTAATCTTGACGATCCAGAATGTTCACTGGAACATTCACATTTCAGCTTTACATTCACTGCACACAAATACGGAGAGTTCAAGATATATTAACGTTCTGTACAAACAGCACGAGTAGCGGGTCTTTTCTGACTCTACAGTATGCACGACGTCCTCTTTTATTTTCTGTATTTTCACGTCCTGCTTCTGCTGTCAACCCATATATCCTTCTTGCAGTATCGCGAATGCTCTTAGGAAGATATCTTGAGACAGCTCTTTCTCTTATTTGTTCTTCAGGTAGAAGAAACAAGAGTTTCTTCAAAAAAAAATTCTGTTCCTTGCGTCTGGAGAGTTAGGGTTGTTGGCTCTGAATATTAAATATGCGTTAAAGCCTGTAATATTCAGCAACGCATAGAAGACCACCATTGTCCAACGTCTGGTGTTTCGAGCCGTCCTTTCGTCTACACAGCCTACACCACCCTTGGCTGAATTATAGAATGTGACTATTACAGGCTTCCTCTTTCCTCCTATACTTTCTTCAGTTTTATCATCGCTGTGCATCGATGAGAGGAAAACCACAGTCAATTTCATCATCTGATAATGGATCCTCCAATAATGCGGCAACTCGTTCCATATCACGTGGATTGCTGACATCATAACACTCCTTTTTCTTAGACCTACGAAGAAACGAACTCATCAGCCCAGTTCAACCCATTTTCAGTCTCACCTGTGTTCTTAAAACCCAAGGAACTAAGGAGAAAGACAGCCAGGCTAGCTAAACCACGGATTTGGACAAGACGCTAATATATAATCACCCTATAATATTCTTTATGTACACGGTTAAAATTGAAAGACAAAAATGCTTATGATAAAAAGAACTTACACGACTGCACGGGTTGGGTCTCATAGGCCCACTGAGCACTTTAACTTCCCACTGCTCACGTGCTAAAGCAATCACTTCCATGTTCGTCTGCAGGAATACTACACCGGTGGTAAAAGGAAGGTAGCAGAAGCCAGAAGTATGCAGCTATCACCGTCTATCAGAAAATGTTGGAAATACCAGCGCATGGATCTCACAGACCCAACCCGTGCATTGGCGGGTTAATGTTCAAATTCATATTAATATTTACTTCAATATTCGTAGCCATGTTCCGAAAAGTAATTCATTTTCTCCAATTATATTCAAGAGATTACTGAGCAATCACGGTATCAATAAAAATACTCGTTGTGAATACTGACACGCTAATTATTTAAATTATTCTCACAACATTTAAGTCATCTCGCTGAGATAAAATGAATGGTTTGCTAACTTGAAACGTAATAAAATTAAATGGGAAAAAGTCAGATTGTAAATGAAAATCTGCTCATATCTTCACGTAAGTATTTCCCAAACAAACTCTTGCGCGAGTATTAAATCGTAAAAACTTTTCCATTCATAAATTTGAACTCTGAATATTTGGTCACATATCTCGAGTACGCACAAATAACAACTTACGGGCTAAGACAATACCTCCCTAAAGCCTACGACATATGGCTCCTAACTAACCATTATCATATTCTTCATATTTAAAATACTTCAATTGAAATCATTGATGCATGAAAAGAAATAAACATCTATCTAACTATTCAAGTAGTTTCCAATCCACACACTCCTCTATCAACGGCTCAATGTGCTTTAGCAAACTACTCTTTTTCAATATCTCATATGTATACGAGCTACTCAACTCGTATGGACAGTATAGAATGAAATTATTACGTATTATACTGTAACGTCACCGCACCAAAGAATATCACATGTATACTAAGTCATGAGCCTAGTAAACCATATATTAAAGCACTCTCTTATACTCGGTACCTGCCATTTACCAATATCAGATAAATACAACCGTCACGATACACAATTCTACCATAATACATGTCAATCTTACCTTAAAATGGTCATCTGCGCGATGTTCACACTTTGACATATTCTTTCCAATATGGCACAGTAACTCACCTCGTAATTCTAATACAACGTTTCCTTGGCGAATAGCAATTCTTACTCTTTCCGTAGAATATAAACAAACCTCTATACTTCAACTATTCATCAATATCCTCCAATAAATAATCACAATTCAACGCCATTCCAACATACATTAACATAACACCGGCATACATATTGCCGTATGCATATAGCCAATTACACCCAAAACTATATGCAAAACATTCTAGAATTGCCTTGTAAAATACGCATTTAATAACCTTTATCTTAAAAACAGCAGTTTGAGTTCAATGCCCTCTTTCTATGAAGAAAGGAATACGTAACTTGACTATATTCAGTTGTATCGCGCAGGTAATTCGTGACGTAATCTATGTACAGGTAAGCAAGATTAATCGAAATTTCACTAGTTAAATAGACTCATTGCTACTAGGTCTTCACAAGTAACACTTCTTTCTTTTATCCAAGCTAGTTTCTACTGTATGTATGCAAGTGCGGTAGCCTGTATATGCCATTATAGAATTCTAAATCTACACTTCCATCTTATCTTATAGCCTTAAATATCTCACACTTCACTTTATATTTCACACACGTTCTTAATTAATTCATAAATATCACCAAATATTCAGCACATGCCGAGTTAGATTGAGGGTGTAGATTACAAGAAACTACTCTACTAACGAAATGTATGGACTTAGCTCGTCAGTTGCTGCGTTTGGTCAGGTTGTTGCTCCATTCCTCGGTTGTAGTTAGACCCTCCGATAGGATCTGGATCTCTGGTTGGATAGCGTGTTCCTGGTCATCAGCTGGTCACATGGCTCGCCGGTCCACCTCCTCATCGTCCGGTCTTTTGGCTGGCCGGTGCTCATCCTCATCATCCTGTCCACTGGTTGGCCGGTCCAATCATCATCAGCTGGTCCTCTGCCTCGACGGTGCACATCCCCAGTTCAGTCCATCATGTAGATTTAGCAAACAGTCATCATTTCGAATCTGCAGACAACGAAGAAAATTCCTTTTGCGGAGCAATCAGTCATGATATATTCCATATTTCTATTACTTATTGTAAACGACGAAGTTTTCTTCGGTTGGAATTATTTCTCCGTAAATAGATATTAAGTTTACTACCGCAGGGGTAACTATCTTCTCGTTTGAAAATATTGGTTCTGCTATATGGTGAGTCCCTTTTTCTTCAATCGTAGAGTGGCTGCTCACGAATCAAAGTCAGTCGTATCTCACCACAATTTATTTATTTATATAATTTTCGTCTCTTTTCTTAGCATACGCCGGTGAATTAATTTATCGTATGTTATCGCCGATTGCAATAGTTAATATCCTCCTCAGTAGTTTAGGAAATTCTTCAGTAGTGAAGCTTCGCTCGTATCTGCGTCTTACTTCTGCGGATGTAATTTTTAGAGTATATTTTTAAACAATCCTTCCGCTGCTATATTTTTTTAAAACAATTCAAAATGAGCCTCTACTGTTCTGCAGTGTCTTCCAAATCAGTCCGTTCCGTGACGTGCATAGCCTCCTATATGCTGTATTAATAAGAAGTTCATTGCCTTAGTAGATCGCATGGGCCATACCTTCCTACGCCGCCATTTTGTAGATGGTCTACGAGATGCGAACGGGCACAAGTATAATAAATTAATTACAGTTTTAAAAATTGTTAGTGTACCTGAATTGAATAATATCCTTTCCTGTTTATATAGGAGTCTGGATCGTTTTCTGGTTTGTCAATTTTAATATGACATCCATCTATGGCTCTGATGACACCAGGAAATCCATTATCTCCGAAGTATTCAGCATTAATTGCCTTTTAATTTTCAGTGGTCCATGTAATAATTTTGGGTGACAAATTACTAAGAAATATAGCCACTTTCCCAATAATTCTATGTAGCGAACTTAGAGCGATGTTAAATCTGTCCACATCATTGAAACCTGATGTCTGAAGGCCTATATACCATAAGAAAATGAGGATCTGAAACAATTTGAAAATATCATGTTCTCAAAACTTTTAAAACAAGTCTCTACAAATTTTAGCAAATTAAACCTGATATCTGTACTAACCTGGTAGAATGCCAAAATTTTCCCATACTGCCCATAATGTCTTTTACGATGCTCGCTTCTTTCATATCGATTTGTAATATCTTGAGCAACTCCTCGGCTAATGCGGAAATGCTCAAAGAACTCATTTTCATTATACTGAGGAAGAAGTTTCTTCTGAGAAATACATCGTATTTCAATTATATGTTGTTACGCCTTGTAGTTTTTGCGCCTTTATAAATTATAGCCTTAACGTAACACAATACATAAATAACTAAAGAAAGTTATTTAATTGCCGTTACCGAAGTAATTTTCATTTCTTTTTCTTTTTGCGAAAAATAGTACCTCCTCTTCTTCACTGGATGAAGATTGTAAAAAATCGTTTCGTCACTATGCTTTGTAACCTCAGTAACCAAACAGCTGATTAATTTATTAATGGGAGAAGAACACACAATGTGCCAGTGTTGCCAACTTGGGGGTTTCTCCCCTAAATTTAGGGGGATTTAATCGTCCTAGAGGGCAAGTTGGGTGGATAAAAGAGTCGGGGGGAATTTTAGGGGGAAAATTAATTTCTGATGAATTTTGAGGGGATGTGCGAATGACATTTTTTATTTTGTATTTATTTCTGTATTTATTTATTTATTTATTTATTTATTTATTTATTTATTTATTTATTTATTTATTTATTTATTTCATTGCTGTAGTATGCTTGGGTCCGCTAGTGTGTCAAATTTATCTTTAGGTTTAATTTTTCACTGTTGGCCAGCCTGTCTCAGACACTGCAGTTAATCCTGCAACGTCATTATTTTCTCTTCTAGCAGCTCTTAACGTACGATCCCTTCACGTGCCTCGGGATTCCCTCTTCTTGTCTCTTTTATGAACCAAGCAGCCGCCTTATTCTTTACATTTCTGTTGACTACCAGCGGGTAGGTGTATTTATATGAAATCTACTGATTTTTTTCAATTAATAAGAACTACAAACTACCGATACGGTACATCAAAACATTACAAATATGCATATCTCTCACTTTCACTCTGTATCTCCTTCTCCTCGATAACCGCAGCAGCATTTATTCCTATTGGTACATGTTGAGGGGAATCAGAGACTTCGGGTCTCGCACATAGTTCATTGGTCTGTTTTGTCAAAAAAATGTCATGTAGGAGGAAAATCCCCGCAGTACGTAACTCGAAGCAGTTTTCACTGTGACTGTGCAGTTCATGCAGTTGTAATGTTATTTGCTTGATGTGTTAATAATACTGTGGAGTGATAATTTCTTTTTTGTGAATGTGTACCGGTGTAATATATAATGGCATACAAATAGAAGAAGAAATACGTACAGAAGTGTACAAAGACATGGGAAACATTTCCCGTATTGGAAGGTAAGTTATATATGAAATTTAATCAATCTGAGTATACTTAAAAGGTGTTAAATACCACATTATAAAATGCTCTCATGAGATATTTATTTTGTCATCATCTCAAACACAAAAGTGTACATTTAAAAATACGGCACAATATTGGTAGACATGAAGTGTCAATGATAACCCACAACTGATTTTCCTACAGTCCTAAGAGATTAAGTCATTATAAACAGCTGTCTTGAGATGTTTGTAAATCGCTCATCAGTACACGGACGCAGTGGATCAGTTTTGTTGTTATGGTTAGGTTATAAACATGTTCTTTTTCATCTTTCATAATTAATGAGTAACAAATCTCTTCATTACTTTTCAGAATGGTTAACATCTGAAGCGTCTGGCCAAAGCATTCTGCAGATATTTCCACGCTAGACTCAAAGCTCATAAAAAGGATTGCGATAAAGTTCAGATGGAGAGGGCCGCAAAATCGTGCCAAGAGATCAAACCTGTAGAAATTGGCAGGAACTCACAATTGCTGGTTATGTAGCTCAACTTTCTTCCATTACGATTGTTGATCATCTGGGGGAACTTATCTTTCTGTTAGAGTGTTCTACTTCTACTATTTTATATAGTACAAAGATCCATAGAACAAAATATACCATGCTTATTAAGAACGTTATAGGCCCTTCTCTGCAAGAAAATTTGGTTCTCGAAATTGAAAATTCCCCTTACTCTATTATTATTGATGAAAGTGCCGATCTTACAACTCAAAAGCTGCTTAGCTTTATGTTACGGTACATTTCTGTTGTTGAAAAGACATTGTTTCTACAATTTATTGTATTTTGTAACTGACTACCGGTACTTGTGATGCAGAAACCATTTACTATTCACTGAAAGGATAGCTTGAAAGTGATGGCATTACACTTGAAAACTTAGTAGGCATTGGGGTGAATGGTGCAAGTGTAATGGTAGAGATCGATAATTCTGTAACAGCTCTTCTGAAATGCACTGTCCCTGACCTTATCGTCATGAAGTGCGTGTGTCATTTTCTCCATCTTTGTGCCGAGAAAGCTACTAAAACTTTTCCTTGTCAGTTGGAGTTTCTAATCATGGAGACCCGCAAGTGGTTTTCCTAGAGTCCTAAGAGACTAGGCCATTACAAACAACTGTTTAAAACAATGAATAACAATCGCAACCTCAAAAGGATTCAAGGGCTTTGTGGCACTCGGTGGCTCGCGAGATATGCTACCATTGAAACAACTCTGGAACAATGGCAAGATCTGAAATTGCTATTTTGCTTAGCAAGAACTGAGGACAAATATTTCATGGCTGAACAACTTTATAATATAATGGACTGCTCTACGTAGCCTATAAAGCCCTTCTGGTGTTCCTCAAAACTGAATTAAAAGCTATATGCAGGATTAATATGATATTTCAAAGTGAGCGAGTTAACGCAGAGAAAGCACTGAAGGATGTCTTTCTACTCTTTAAATCAGTACTGAAAAAAATTGTTGTTCCCACTCAGCTGGAAAAGCAGAAGGATGTAGATCTCCTATACTTTGACTTTGAGAAGTACGTGATGCATACTTCAGGTACCGGTATGTATTTAAGATATGATTTTGAATGTTTGGTGCAAATTCCGAAACCTAATGAACGCAACGACGTTCATGAAAGATGCAAGAAGTTCTTAATTGACTTGTGCAACGAACTACAGAAAATATTACCAGAAAATATAGCAATTTTACAGACGATGGCAGTGCTACATCTTTCCACAGCAACATCATAGAAGAAACATGAAACACTTCATCTAGTCTCCAATTTCAGTGGTCCTAAAGTGGCTGGGAATATAGATGACATTGTCTCAGAGTGGAACCATCTCCCAGGATAAACAATGGCACAACACATCAAGTACTACGCCTTTGTGGGATGAGGTTCTTCAGGGTAAAGATGCAGCAGGAAATGATCGTTTCTCTAATATTGGTAACTTTGCAATTAGGCTGCTAACGTTAACAGTATCAAATGCCACAATGGAGCGCGCATTTTCAGTCTTTTCTATTATAAGAAACAAATTAAGGAACAGGATATCGTTAGAACTAATAAATTCTCTACTTGATTCTAGTTATTATTTAATAAGGAAAAAATATGTTGTACTCGTTTTCAACCATCCCCTCTAGTGATGAAAAAAAAAGTTCAGTGAGTCCATGTATCATTACAAAAACGTTGAAATGAGTGAAGAAGAGGAGGTGCTAGAGGATCTGAGCAAATTTTGAGGATCACTCAGCAGGAATACAAGAAAGACAAACTTGTGAGTAGTTTTCTCTTCAACAGTAGCATGCACGGTTTCTAATAATTTTCTTGTATGTTTCCAATCATCCTTTTGTGTACCGTAGTATTTCTGTAGATTTTTAAAATATTGTGTTTAATCAATATGATGGTGACGAAAATAATAATTATGATTTGGGTTTTTATTTTGTCTCATTTAGAGGGATTTTGGAAGTGATCTGGGGGAATTTGGATTTAGGAGTTGGCGACACTGCAATGTGCATTAAAAAAACAGCTGATTAAGGAACTCCAAAGGAATCATCATACAGCAAGGCACCAGTGTCGTGCGAGCATTCAACTGAAGCAGATCGTTGATAGTGTTCGCTGTTCTTGACTGGTGCTGAACTGTTCGGAGTGTGTGACGCGACTACGTCCTGTCACTGGCTACCTGTAGATAAGTAATAGAGTGCATAGTTTTAAGGGATGTCTCTAGATAGTGGAGGTGGTGGTTTGGGTAGACCTCCAGATTCGATTCCGGTATCGAAAGAAAACCTAATCCTGGAACAAGTTTCTTTAGAAGGGATGATTGTGGATAAAGATCTACCTAATCAAGACGTTATGGATAGAGGCAGAGTTACAACTCCTAACACTAATAATAATACAGTGTCTCACAATGATAAACCCAACACTTATTCAGACATGCACATAGGGCCGTATATTGTCTATGTCGAATCGGATGATCCTGACAAAAAAATAGGATACCTACACCCTATGGCTTTAGGCAGACTTTTTTATGAACGGCAGATTCCCAACATCAAAGCCATTCATAAAAAGGGCCGAAATCGAATTCAAATTACTTTTAGCACTCGAAAGGATGCCAATAATTTTCTTTCCAACCCTATTCTTGAAGAGAAACGCTTGAAGGCATTTGTACCTTCCTCCAATATCCACAGAGTTGGTCTGGTGCGGGGGGTAGATACAACTATATCCGAGACTGAACTATTACAGTACATTGATTCACCATACCCAGTGATCAAGGTTCAAAGAATGAATCGCAGATCGTCCAAAGAGGGTAAGACCGAATACATACCTACCGGTACGGTAAAGGTCATCTTTCAATCTCAACAACTACCAAAGACCGTTTCTATCTTTAATGTCATTCTGGAAGTCCAAGCGTTCATTTTTGCACCTCTCATTTGTCGTAAATGCCAAAGATATGGCCATCCATCGACAAATTGCAGAGCTAGGGAACCTCGCTGCGGGAAATGTGCATTATCTCATAACACCCAGGAGTGTACACAGACATTGGTGAAATGCATCCATTGTGACGGAAATCATCCGGCAGGGGATGAAAAGTGTACCGAACATCAGAGACAGAAGGAAATTAAACGGATCATGAGTGTTGAGAATAAGTCCTTCTTGGAGGTAAAAAATTATTTTGCTCCTTTGGAACAGGATTTTAATCCTTTAACATTACCGCAACATTTCCCCTCGTTGGTACCTTCTTCTAGTACATCTGAACCATTAACCCCACGTAAAAGGAAGTTTTCTGCTATTGTAACTAGCCCACCCCGAAAACCATGTAGACCAGGTTTCGATAGAAGTAACTACATGAATTTGTTAAGGGACCCTCCACGGGAACAACAATCTATTCCGGCAATCAGATCTCAGTTACTTTCTAACTCTGGGAATGTACCCCAAATTCATAGTTCTACTAGTACAGACCAAGTCCGTTCTGGGAACGGTGTTCCTGAGGCTTCTGTCTCTAAGAAGGGTGAATCTTCTAACGTACGCATTCAGTCTGAGGGGAAATTTCAAGAATTATCGAAAAAATTTGACTTCATTATGAATCAAATGGGACAAGATGTTCAGTGGCGTCATTTACTTAAAGTTTTACACGATGAAGTTATTACTCTATTAACACATCACAAAAAATGAGAATTTTGCAGTGGAACTGTCGGAGTATTCTAAACAAGAAACACGAGTTAATTCAAATTATACAAGTTTTTGATCCACAAATCGTTATCCTTTGTGAAACATGGCTCAAACGAAACTATCACTTCCGAGTCACTGGTTTCAATGTCATACGTTTAGATGGTTATGTTGCGAATGGTGTGTGTATCCTTATTAAAAATAGTATAGATTTCCAAGTCAGAGAGATCAAATATGAAATTCCCAATGTTCAAACAATCGCAATTACTATCAATAATTTAACCGTCGTTTCCTTATATTGCCCTCCTAAAATTAGACCGACATATGACCAATGGAAGAATTTCTTCGCACAATTCCACACGTCCACTATTATTGGGGGCGATTACAATGCCCATAATCCAATTTGGGGAAGTGTTTCTTGCTGCAAAAAAGGCCGGGATATCGAGAACATCATAAATAAATCCCCTCTTACAATTTTGAATGATGGATCACCTACACGGATCACTGCGCCTAATACTAATCCCAGTGCTGTCGATCTGACTATTGCAACTATTGATTTGGCTCATAAGCTTTTGTGGCAAACGGGGAATGATACCCACCAAAGTGATTATTTTCCTATTTTTATTACTATCACATCGACCGAGCTCCGAAAGCCAAATAAATTTCCGAAGAGTGTACGACAAATGAAACATATGGATACTTCCTTATTTCAAAGGTATATTCAGGATAACTTGTCCATTGTCGATAACGCAGGAAATAATGATCAATACCAGACATTACTAAATATTATCACGCTGTATTTAGACACGTACCATCCACCTGAAATTAAATACCCGTCTCAATATTCCCCACACGTTCGTTGGTGGGATGAAGAATGTTCGGCATGTGTACAGCGTCGAAAAAATGCTTTAAGGAAATTCCGGCATGACGGGACAATGGCGTCTTATCTTCAATACAAGAAAATAGCCGCCCAGATCCAAAAATTATTCAATGAGAAACGACGATTGGCTTGGAAAATGTTCACAGCTTCATTAAATAGGCAAACTCCTCTTCAAGACGTCTGGACTGCAATTCGAAATTTATGCAACTCCAACCGCAATAATCCACCCCATAACGACTGGGATAGTACGACTCTCCTTCAATTTTATCAAACTCTAACTCCTGATTATGTCGTACCTCAGCTCCAATATCCGATAACTGGTATTACGCATAAATTTCAAACCTTGCTGCGACCAATAATCCCATCGGAATTCGATGTTGCTTTATATCATACGAAAACCACTTCCCCAGGAATGGATTATATATCCTATCATATGCTTAAAAGTTTACCGCCACAAGCTAAGAATATCCTTCTTCACAAATTTGACTATATCTTGGAATTTGGTACTATACCTATGGAGTGGAACTATTTCGTATTAGTACCTATCAAGAAACCTGGTAAACCGAAATATGATCCAACTAGTTACAGAGGAATTTGTCTAAGTTCTTGTATTCGGAAACTGTTTCAAAAGATCTTACTCAACAGAATAATGTGGGCTCTAGAATATTATGACTTACTACCGAAGTACCAGTTTGCATTCCTCAAAGACCGCAGCACGACAGATGCTTTGAATATCTTATTAGTCGATATATTGTTAGCAAAATCCAGAAAACAGCACGTTATGGCTGCCTTTTTAGATATTAAAGGTGCTTATGACAATGTTCATATTCCCATCCTACTCCAGAAACTAAGTACTATGGATTTTCCTTCCACGTTGCTTAATATCTTAGGACAATTATATACGTATCGACGTGTAAGTCTCCCTCAAATCGCTCATCAAAGCAATTGCCGCTCTGTATCCGTTGGGCTTCCACAAGGGGACATTTTAAGTCCGATTATGTATATGTTGTATACTGCGGATCTTGAAAAGGAAATTGTAAAAACGGCTCGGATACTGCAATATGCCGATGATATAGTAATCTACTGCACTCAAAATACCATAGAAGAATGTCGTCTTACTCTAGAGAAGACTTTAGAATTCCTGCAGACGTGGATGATACAAAATGGTTTAGAGATAGCACCGGCAAAAAGTTCAATTCTCATATTTACCCACAAACGTATATATGATAAGTCTCCCATTAGATGCGGTGAACAGGAAATCTCCGTCAAAGAAACCGTTAAGTATCTAGGGGTAACGATTGATAATAAACTATCGTGGAAAAATCATATTGCAGAGATCTGTCGCAAAACGGAACAAAAGCTCCATGTATTAAGATCCTTAACGAACAGAACCTGGGGAGCTGACCCAGCTACCCTTTTAACTGTATATAAAAACATTATCAGGTCTGTTTTTGACTATGGTAGTCAGTTTATAGATATGGCTTCGTTGGATCAAAAACAGCGATTAGACAAAGTACAGTACAAAGCTGCTCGACTGATTACAGGTTCAATGAATTCGACTCCTACAAATGCTTTACTAGCTGAAATTACCGAACCACCGTTACATTTACGACGCAAACATGTAGCTACTAAATATATTCTCAAGAAAATGGCCCGATATAATCATCCGATTCTTCCCAAGCTGCAGTTATTATCTGAATATTTTGGAAATGGACCTGTAGTACAACACAAATATCCGGCACTCCTGTGGGCTTATGTTCAGTTTATATATCTACGACCTCACGTTGTTCAAACAAGAACGCACCCTAAGTACTCTATCATGTTTCCTGCGACTATACAGTTACCTACTATCATCCGTACAAAATTCGATGATTCCAGTATCTCCGAGAATTTAAACAGACTGATAGCAACTAAGTCATTCAAAATTATTATAGATCAATATAATCAATACATTCCATTTTATACTGATGGATCAAAACATCAAGACACATCCGACGTAGGAGCTGCTTTTTATTCCCCTATGCTGCAATTATCTAAACAATTCATCTTACCCCAATACGCATCCATCTACACAGCTGAAATATTTGCAGTTCGTCAAGTGTTAATATATATTAACCCTGGAACCGGCAAGCAGTTCACCTTCAAGCGGCAAGCATTTAGGCGAGTTTTGCAAGCAACTTTTAAAAAATTCATAAAAATGTTGTTTTTCGATTTATTTTTATGTATAACATGTCATTTTATTCAGAAAAGGACGGAGAATTCTATAGTAGGAAATTAAACTTACCAATTTTGTATCCTGAAGCAGTATGGACGAAGTATCCAACACATACTAAGTATTCCAAAACAATCCGAAAGTTATGGGCAACGTGTACGTAAAAAGTAATATTATATGACAATTTTACTATATACAAAATTTGCACTATTTTATGCTGATTAATAATATGTGCAAAAGGTTTCACTACATTGAAGTATTGTAAAGTAAAATAGAACTGAAGTAACACAGGCACATCGCACCAAGACGTGAGTCTACTTAGTCAGATTCATCCTCGCTACCTTCGAAGTGGCTCATCTTTCTTCCTGCTTTCATAGGCCTCCAAAAATGTTCTAATTTATGAAAGTACTGTTGATGGACATTACAATTACATCCTGGGCACAAGAAGTGGGTGCGTGACTGTTTTTCTGCAGTCGAACAAACAGGGCACAACCGCAGTTTCTTTCCTGGGAGGCGTACCAGCTGATGTCCCTTTCCTCTTGAAGGTCCAGGTGGAATGTTTTGAAGAGTTTCTTCATCTACAAGACCTTCGACAATACTAACCATAAATTGCTCCTGTTCAAGGGGTTGGTCGGTGTTCAAACTACAGAGTATATAGGCATCAAAAATTACCATCACCAACAGGTTAGAATATTTATTTCGAAACGTTTGAGTGACATGACTTTAGAAAAAAATAGAAATAAGTTATTTGCGATTTTGAAGTGTACCACTATTTTTCAATGTTGTTATTGGGGTTCAGACCCATATTTATAAGTAGAGAAATGATTTTTTTTTCATTTCCTGTACTGTATCGTCAACCCATCTTTGCAGACGTGAATACGGACCCATATTTCCGGAATTAGTTTAATTTCGTATAATTTCCTGTGCGTATGTATTTATTAGTTTCAGTCACTAAAGGATTCCGGATAGCATTGGAGAAAAACAAATAGAAATATGTTAGAGGAGGAATGCTCCTGGGAGGGCAATTTCATATACTTGCGTTTCTAAACTTGAACTTCTCTTCCACTTTTATTTCTGGCTCTGGAGGATAAACTCTTGTCCACTTCGGTTCTGTTTTGTCAACTGCATCACCGTCATTATCATTATTATCATCAGTGGCTGGTTCATTATGTTCCACATCATCGCCAATAACAGTGTCGAAATCACTTAGCCCAGGCTCATATAACTTGCCACTACCTTACGAATTATTGTCAACATCATCGTCAATTCCTTCTAAAAGTACGTCACTATCACCTTCGCCGTCAGATCAAACAAGCAATTACGAATTTCACTACTTCCCAGACAATTCATTCATTTTGCGCTACGAAAGCTAATGCACATCGGACAATTACAGCAAGCACAACAGAATGACCGTCTGCAAAGCGTTCTCGTTTTTTCACGTGTATACCGCACACTCTGTTACAATATAAACTACTTTAGAATTGTGGTGTATTTATAGAGTAGAGTTTCCTCTTCAATATGATGCAAGATATGTCATAAAGATGCTGAGTTTCAAGGCGCTATCTCAAAATTAGTCAGTGCTGGCGTAATGCATCTCGATAGCGACTCTGCCGGTTGAGTAACAGGGAAATGAGTCGCGATCGCAACGATTGCCGGTTCCAGGGTTAAACATTCTACGATCCAAAAGGCCCTCATCTGTACAGATTCTCTCAGTGTTCTTCAAGCATTAGAAAATCCTACAAAGGCGGACAATTGGTATATAGAAAATCTACGACAACTATTGTATGATCTAACTATACTCAATCGTTCCGTATTATTTACATGGGTGCCAGGACATTCTGGCATAACAGGCAATGTCATGGCCGATAAACTGGCCAATGAGGCAGCTGATGGACAAGGACTACGCTACCATATTGCACTCCCACACAATGATGTCTGGAAAATTTGTCAGAAATTTCTCCGAGAAAAGTGGAACGACCATTGGCGTCAATCTGCACAATTTAAAGGTACACATTTCTACAATATTCAAAATAACATTGCTATTAAACCATGGTTCGCAAAAGGCAAGTACACTCGACGTCATATCACTACTCTAGTCAGACTTCGCTTGAATCATGCCTGTACACCGGAACATCTGTATCGTTTAAAGATTAAGGAAAACAACTTGTGTAATTGTGGTCACTATGTCGGCACTATAAATCATATTTTGTTTCAATGTGAGAAATATCCCCGACAGCAACAACATCTCATTTCCACTTTACTATCACTCGGATTTCAACTTCCTCTCACTATTTCTTGTTTAGTATACCATCCGACAGTTCGCTTAGCTGAGTTACTGACTAACTTTTTTCACGCATGTAATATCCTAATTTAATCTGTACGATCCTGCCTCCCTTATTTGTGATCTGGTCATGTATGTCTATAGTAGTAAATCGCCGTGATAGATCACACTGGCGTGAAGATGTAGAACCCTGTGTCCCCGTGCTAAATCCCTGCAACCTAACACATGTCAACTTGTTCTGTTGTACATATCTGTAGTATTAGACGCCTCGACTATTCCTCATGTCTCTTTCCTACACAACCTCTCCCAATACACTAGTGTGTACTTCCGTTTCCCACTACCCTCAAATCTATCCCTTTTTGTAACAGACACTTTGATTGGTGAAGTTTAAAACAACCCAGTGACTGGACGTAGTGCGCTGCGCAGAGTCCAAGAACAAACAAAGAAGAAGAAGAAGAATCATACAGCAAGGGGCAACGATTTATTATATCTGCGCATGATGTTCATATCAACACACTGTCGCCCCTCTTCATCTTTTGTTTACGATTTCACTGGCACTTTGCCCTCCCTACATCCCCCATATCCGTTGCTCAGATATTTCTTTCCATCTGTCCAAAGTCCTACACTCTCACATATATCCACCCCTCCGTCGTTCCCCTGCCCTCTCCTGCTTGTCCCTTATATTTTGGCCCGGTGTATATGTTTTGTAGAAGTCGCTGAGACGGCCACTCTAGCGTGAAGATTAGTATACCTTGTGTCCCTGTGTTTTTCCTATATCTCCTAGTCTTGTATACGTATTTCCTCACTCTCAATTGTCTAGGTGATACGTCTTTTCCTGAACTACTTCAAGTGCTTTGAACCCATTTTGTGAGTCTGCTGCATGGTCTACTTCCCTTAATCTTCAAGTACTTCGTGCACAGTCTCGTTCGCTCTGTCGTGCGGTGCGGTTGTACAGCGCGTGCGCTTGTATCGAGTCGGTTCTAGAGTGTTCTACTTAGTGCTTGCCGAGTGATAGCGTGCTCCACGTAGGTCGACATGGCTAGTGACAGTGGCGGAGGTGAAGACCCTGATCCTTTAGCTAATGATAATGTCGATCATGAAGAAACAGTGAAGACGAATCAACATTCTACAACTATCTCTAAGAATTCCTCGGTGACTAATAATCATAAACCTTCTAATTCTCCTAATCCGACTACTATACCCACTAACCATAATCTTGCTGCATATAGCTACCCTACTAACCATCCGGGACCATATATTGTATTTGTGTCAGGTAAGAGTACGAATAACATTGGCAACCTACACCCAATGGCACTTGGAAGACTTCTACATGAAAATAATTTCCATGTTCACTCCATTCAACCCAAAGGGAGAAACAGGATTCAGGTCGTTTTTCTATCTGCATTACATGCTAACTCATTTTTACAAAGCAAATTTCTTACCTCACATAACTTACATGCATTTATTCCGCACTCAAACCTATTTCGCATAGGTATGATTAGAGGAGTTGACAAAAATCTAACTGAACCTGACATATTAGCTCTAATCAAAAGTGATATTAAGGTCCATTCTGTACAGCGGTTAAATCGTAAGACGGTCGAAGATGGGAAGGTCGTATACGTGCCGACTGGATCAGTCAAAGTAGTCTTTTGGGCGAAACATCTTCCCAAATATGTATCTATTTTTCAAGTTGTGTTAGAAGTGACTCCATTTATTTTTTCTCCCATTCTTTGTGGGAAATGCCAAAGATATGGTCACACTCTCAGAAATTGTCAGTCGTCCACTTTTAGATGCAAAAATTGTGCCTTAAATCATGCGACAGCTGATTGCCTATCTAATATAATACAATGTTTGCACTGTAATAAGCAACACGCATCAGGAGCGACTGACTGTGAGGTACACAAACGCCAAATTGAAATCAAAAAACTAATGTGCCTCGAGAATGTATCTTATTCTGAGGCTGCTTCACGTCTATACCCACAGCCTATAGCCCCACAAGACACTCTTCAAAATTTTCCCCCCTTGCATACTCCTGCGCCTACACCGGTTGTTGAAGCTCCGCGTAAGCGGAAGTTTACACAGGTTATTGTTAAAGATTTGCCACCCAAGCCGACTCCCGGATATGATCGTATGGGGCACATGCAAATTCTGCAGAACTATCAAATTCCTCGCCACGCAGCGATGCCAGCTCAGCCACACCCTGCTTCCCATCCCCAGCAGAACCCAACTACATCACGACAACCCTTAACGCAGCAAACGGTAAACGAAGCAGCTTTGACATCTCAACATGATATGCAAAAAGACCAAGTCATACAATGCTTACGTACGCTCATGTTGCTATTACCCCCATTACTTAAGGACCAACCGAATATGTTATCCATGATTGGACAATTCTGCGACAGCCTACAGTCCCTATTCTCTAAAGACAATGAAGATAATTCAATGGAATGCTAGAAGTATTCGGAATAAATACCATGAACTACGAATCTTAATAAACGAAACATCACCGGATATAGTACTCTTACAAGAAACATGGCTTGCGCCCGATAGAGTTTTTTCTATACCTTATTATCAAATTGAACGCATAGATGGCCCGGGGTATAATGGAGTAGCGTTTTTAATACATCAATCATTCACATATCAGCTATTTCATCCCCAATGTCAAATACCTAACGTATATGTACTTGGTATAATAATTAATAATATACATGTCATAAATATATATTGCCCACCTGACCAATATATATCATATAGACAATGGCAACAATTTTTCCAACAATTCCATGCCCAAAACCAGCTACTTATTTTAGGGGACATGAATATTCACCATACCCATTGGGGTTCCCAAGTGGACACACCTAGGGGAACTAACTTCTTAAACGCAATACAACGAAGTAATCTAGTAATTCTCAATGATGGGTCACCGACCAGACTAACTCCCCCTGGAGCACCTCCAAGTGCAGTGGATATTTCATTATGCAGTTATACTATAGCATCCACAACTACTTGGCGTACATTGTGTGATACACATAGCAGTGATCATTATCCAATATTTATAACTCATGGTTCCGGATCTATAATGAAACCCCCCTGGTCCAATCAAGTAATGAGTACAACACGCTCTTTACATAAGTTTGATCCCGAGACGTTCAAGGTATTTATACTAAAACAGGTTGACAAATGTCCCATCGATGACTTTAATTACAATAAGCTCTATCACATTATATATCAATATCTCGACTGTTATCACCCATTTAACCGAACACCTAATGCACACTCCCACAATATTGGTGGCCTCAGATGGTGGGATGATGAATGTCACCACCTCGTTCTTAAAAGGAAACGCCTTTTTAAAATCTATCGGAAAACACTAACCTTAGTGAATTATATTCGCCTGAAACGCCATACTGCTACAATACGTCGCATAGTTCATCAAAAAAGGCGCACAGCTTGGAAAGACTTTATCAATTCTTTCCATAAATATATATCCGTCACAAGATTATGGAACGGGGTTAGAGCACTAGCGCGTGTCTCCACACAAATTACTAGACCTTTAATTCAGACAGATATTTTGGAACAATTCCTTTATTCATTAACTCCCAATACGGTGGTCCCAAAGTTCGTCCCTAATTGTAACGATTCTCCACTATCGTCTTCAGTTTTGCTACAGAACATCACCCTACGTGAACTCACAGCAACGCTAAAAAAATGTACCACCTCCACACCTGGTCCGGACTACATTACTTATACAATGCTAAAAGCACTCCCCACCCCGGCATTACAAGCACTTGTTAATCACTACAATCACGTACTACAAACCTCTACCCCTCCAAACGACTGGAATACATTTTTCTTAGTACCTATTCTAAAACCTCGGCTACCGTTGAATAATCATAAACATATTCGTGGAATTGTATTAGCCTCTTGCATACGCAAAGCATTTTTAAAAATACTCCTACAACGTTTTTTATGGTACCTAGAATACTATGAATTGGTTCCCAAATGCCAATATGCCTATTTTAAAGGTCGCAGTTCACAAGATGCCATTAATATACTCATAACTGACATATTACTTGCTAAAACAAGAAAATATCACACAATAGCAATCTTTCTGGACATACGGGGAGCGTTTGACTCAGTCCCATTGCATATGTTATGGGCCGCATTATCATCCAAAGGGCTTCCTACTCCGTTTATCACACTACTCCGAAACCTCCATACATATAGACAGCTCATAATCAAACACCCTGATGCACCACCGATTTCACGTCAAGCTACAGATGGACTTCCACAGGGCGATATTTTTAGTGGCATATTATTTGCCTTGTATCTCTCAAACCTCGAACAACTTGTACTCCAACATGCACGTATCTTACTCTATGCTGATGATATAGTCATATATACATCAGGTAAGGATATTAATGGTGCCCGTAATACTATTACTAAAGTCATGCTTGAAGTACAGAACTGGTTAAATGACCATGGTTTATCAATATCTCCAACTAAGTGTTCAGCACTCATTTTTACGCAGAAACGGGTCTACAACACTGAACCATTAAAAGTGGCTTCCTATGAGATACCGATACATACATATCATAAATATCTCGGCATCATCCTAGATAATAAACTAAACTTTACTAGACATATCCAGTACCTCCGAAATATAGCAGACAATTATACAAAACTCCTCAAAGCTATAACACGACGATCTTGGGGGGCAGACCCTACAACAGCCAAGACAGTATACTGTGCTACAATTCGCTCCAGATTAGATTATTGCGCTCATATCATTGATATTGCTAATCCCGCAACACTGAATAAGCTAAATACCATACAACACCACGCATTACGTATTTGTTTTGGTGCACTCACATCTACACCAACGAATGCTCTACAAGTGGAAACGGGAGAACCACCACTCCACATACGTCGGCAGTTCCTTACTTCCAAGTACCTAATACGACGTTTCATAACAGTTTCTCATCCTATTGTACCGAAACTCCACCTACTACATGAACGATATAACTCATATAATATCAGGGACAAAAGAACCCCTGCTCTAATAACAGTCTTCCAATATGTATCGACATTAACAAACAATATCATAAGGTGCGCCAAACTTCCCCATTATACAGTACCGTATGAGGTAGTACAATACCACACAGATACGCTCCAAGCTACAACTACTACTTTTGCATTCCTACAGTATCAAACCTCTATGTTTTTACCACCCTCGAAAAAAATCCGCTTATCATACTCTAACATTGGACATAATTTCTATACCGATGGATCTCGGAATTCATGCGGGGTAGGAGCAGCATTTTATTATGAACGAATACAACACATTGAACTATATAAACTCCACCCGGATTTCTCTATATTCACTGCAGAACTTATAGCGATCAGACAAACGCTCCTGTATATAAAAAACGCAGCAATCCCGAACGCTAATATCTTCACAGATTCTCTATCAGCATTACAATCGATCCAGTCTTCTAAATTCACGATGAACTGGTATGTTTATAATGTTAAGCAACTATTATATGACCTACATACTACTGGAACTCAGATTACAATTATATGGATTCCAGCTCATAAAAATATTCCCGGTAATGAAACAGCGGATAAAGCTGCCAAACAAGCATCACTCCTCAACACCCCTCCAATGACATTTATGACTCCAGTTACTGATCTAATTCCACTACTAAAGCAACATCAAAAAGCAACATGGCAACAGTTCTGGAATGACACTGCAAGAATAAAAGGGAAATTCTATTACAGTCTCCAACCCTCTCTGCCAATCAAACACTGGTATCAACGATCAACTTACACACGGCGTCATATCATAACTATTATTAGGCTACGTTTCAATCATTCGCTTACGCCCATGTTAAAGTATCGTTTCAATATTGTCAGCCAACCGACATGTCAGTGTGGTTCAAATGAGGCGGATGCAAACCACCTCATTCTCCAATGTCAGTTATATCCTCAGGCTCGTACACGATTAATTGCAAGTCTCACCCGTTTACGAATACCGCTTCCAACAAGTGTGGCTTGTCTTGTTTACAATCCGTCACCGGACATCATATCCATATTAAACAGGTATTTCGATGACACGGGCATCATATTGTAAACATACCATAAGATTCACGTTTCTTTAATAGTTGTGTCACTTACATAGTCTTCATAACACTCCCGACTATGCCTACTTAGGTTTTGTTTAATTTTTGTTATTATATAACTCTAGCAGACAATGTGCACAAAGTTCGCGTTACTATTGTCTTTTGTCGCCACTAGCACACATGTTAATACGTTGTTCATTTGTTAGAAAGATCCAGATTCAGTAGGTAAATTCTCTTTGGTAGGTCAGATACTCTTTGGTAGAAACGGTTTAGGGTAACAAGACGTTAGTTATATCACATGTCCTTGGTAAGCTTTCATTACACTTTGCGCGATATATACATTCTACCCCTCCATTTGTGTTATTCCATCCTTAATACTAGATCCTTTAGTTGTTATGTGCTATCCTTTGTACTTCCCAATTGTCGGCTCGTTCCGTATGTCAAAGTAGAAGACGCCAAGATGAGCCACTTCGGCGTGAAGATATAGTACCTTGTGTCCCCGTGCTTACTCCTATGTCTATTACACTTACACCCACAAGATGTAGATGTTCACCCATACCAGTGATCCTTGTACTGTGAGATGAAGTATTTCTTAGTCACCATAACTAAATGTTTCTGAGTGTTCGACGGTGTTTCATTTACAAAGTATTGGAACTGGGTGTTAGTTACATACAGAGCCCAACCAAATATCAAGAAAGAAAGAAAAGAAAAGTACTTCGTACTCCGAAAACATTGTCAACTGCATTGGTGTACTACTTTATTGAAATTGTGTGCGTGTGTAGAACTAGTACAAATATAATACAGTATTGTGTCTGGGTGAAATAACGAGCCCAAATCAACTTCACGAACAGCACAGAACAGAACATATTTCTGCGCATGACACCGAAATGTATGGTTCGGTACATACTTTAGACTGCGGACTAGTTCCGACCGCCAGGGATCGATGCAAAGAGTTAGTTGGAACGCTTGACTGCAGTACACGGCCGAATACATGAACGCAATTTTGACGGTGTTGGAAAGGATTTTTCGTATTGCGCATGCGCAAGGAGACCATGTACTGGTACAGGGACTGTGTTGGAAAGAACCTTATGAATCACTCGATCAAAATCTCCTCACCTCTACAACTAAGTACTTTGTTCATCAGAGAGTGCAGTTATGGGAGCAGAACTGTGTGCTGTAACTCCGAAACATCTTCAGATCTAAACATGCATAAGCCATTGAATAAATTTGATTCAGTGGTTCAGAATTATAAACAAAGTACAGAAATCAGAAAGATACGGGTTTGATTCCCACCAGTGTCTGCCTGCCAAGACGCATGGCTAGTGCATACCGTGGAGGCCACTGCGTATGCTGCTTGGAGCCACTTGGATCTACTTGGGTGTGCTATGTACCAACTGATGAGCCCAACTTAGCACACGGGGGCAAAACGCTGGCAACCAGGAATGAGTTAGCTGGAAAATTTATAATGTCCAGTAACGGACCATTTAAATTGGTATTATAAATTTACTCATTCGGGGCAAATCAGATTCCCTATGGGAATCAACATCTATATCAACTGATGGCCAAGCAGGCATAAATTTCTGGTAATGAGACAAAGTCTCTCAGTGCATTGGCACTGCCAGTGGCTCCAAGTAGTCAATGCAGTGGCCTCCATGGTATGCACTAGCCATGCGTCTTGGTGGGTGTGCTATGTACCAACTAATGAGCCTAACTTAGCACACGGGGGCGATCAGGAATGAGTTAGCTGGAAAATTTATACCGTAATCTCTAATAATGGACCATTTATATTGGTATTATAAATTACAAATATTTCAGGTTCCCTATGGGAATCAACATCTCACTTGTACTTCCTCTTAAAACAGTAATCACCACCACCACTAAGAACATCATTCTAGTATCAGTTCTCACTATAACCTGACTGTCAACATAAATGTCTTTGATTGCCTGTAATAACCTGCCTCGGATCCCATAATTCCTCAGAACTGCTAACATCTTTTCCCTTGGTATTCTGTCATATTCTTTTTCTAGATCTACAGAAAGCATAACTGTCCATTTATCTTGTTGCATTTTTCAATTATTTCACTCATATTGAAAACTTGGTCCTGACCACTCTTCTGTGGTATGAAACGGCACTAGTTTTGGAAACCACGCTCTCTACCATTGGCTGACTGATCGCATCTTCCTTTCAAAAATGCTTGTGAACAGCATGCTGGGTAAACTGATAAAAGAAATAGGTACCTGGTTAGTTGTTACAAATCTTATCAATCAATCACCACTGATCTGCATTTACTGTAGGGCAGTCACCCAGGTGGCAGATTCCCTATCTGTTGTTTTCCTAGCCTTTTCTTAAATGATTGCAAGGAAATTTGGAAATTTATTGAACATCTCCCTTGGTAAGTTATTCCAATCCCCAACTCCCCTTCCTATAAATGAATATTTGCCCCAATTTAACCTCTTCAGTTCCAGCTTTATCTTCATATTCTGATCTTTCCTGCTTTTAAAGACACCACTCAAACTTATTCATCTACTAATGTCATTCCATGCCATCTCTCCACTGACAGCTCAGAACATACCACTTATTTTGCAAGTTATGAATCTCATTATAAACCATGTTGGATTTCAAAATATAGAAGTTACAACATTAATTAAACCACCTCTCCAATACATAACAATCCTTATATTTAGGGTATAACCATTATACAGATGTTAGAATTAGGACATGTTTCACTTATTAGTAAGCATCAGCTAGAAAAGGACTGAAACCAAAGATAGGTCAGGGCCCTGTACCTGGTTCATTTCCATGAGGTCTAATAGTACATTGATAAAAACTAATTTTAACAGTTTAAAACCAGTCAGTAAGACTATGTTGTGTCTATTAAAAACAAGTTGTAACTAAAATAGCTGAGATGCATACGAGGTGAGTGAAATGGAAATGTTGCCGTGAGTTACTATGAATGATCATTCATATAATGTTCGAGATCATAACAATCTTCACACGGTGGCATTTGAATGCTTATAATAGGAACAGTTTTACCAATAAGAGTGGGCTGGTATGGATTTATGAGCTATGATCTCATTTTACCGATTAAAACGTAGTCAGGTACGTAGGAATCATATGATGGGTTCACGACATTTGTTTTTCAACCAACCTGTCGTGTGATTTCTACGTACCTGACTGCATTTTAATTGGTGAAATGAGATCATAGCTCGTAAATCCATACCAGCCCACTCTTATTGGAAAAACTGTTCCTAATTATAAGCATTCAAATGCCACCGTGTGAAGGTTGTTATGATCTCAAACATCATACGAACGATCATTCATAGTAACTCACTGCAACATTTCCATTTCACTCACCTCATATGTATCTCAGCAATTTTATAGTTATGACGTGTTTTTAATAGAGACAATATAATCTTATTGACTGGTTTTACACTGTTAAAATTAGTTTTTATCAATGTAATATTAGACCTTATGAAACATATTATCATATGAACCAGGTACAGGGCCCTGACCTATCTTTGGTTTAAGTCCTTTTCTAGCTGATGAAGTGAAACTTGTCCTAGTTCTGACATCTGTATAATGGTTGTACTCTAAATATAAGGATTGTTATGTATTGGAAAGGTGGCCTAATTAATGTCGTAACTTCTACATACCACTTAGTCGAGCAGCTCGTCTCCTTTCTCCCAAGTCTTCCCAGCCCAAACTTTGCAACATTTTTGTAGTGCTACTCTTTTGTCAGAAATAACCCAGACCAAATTGAGCTGCTTTTCTCTAGATTTTTTCCCGTTCTTGAATCAAGTAATCCTGGTGAGAGTCCCATACACTGGAACCATACTCTAGTTGGGGGTCTTACCAGAAACTTACATACACTCTCCTTTACATTCTTACTACAACCCCTAAATACCCTCAGTTCTGTACACTTTATTTACAAACATATTTACAGTATGTGATTACACCAATGAAAATCTTTCCTTATATTAGCACGTAGGTACTTACAATGATCCCCAAAGGGGACATTCATGCCATCAATGCAATAATTAAAACTGAGAGGACTTTTCCTATTTGTGAAACTCACAACCTGACTTTTAACCCCGTTTATCATCATTACCATTGCCTTCTGTTCATCTCACAACATTGCTTGTTGTTTTATGGGGCCTTACATTGAAGGTCATCGGTCCTCTCACAGCATTATCGAGGTAATTTTGCAGTTGCTCACAGTCTTGTAACTTGTACAGAATAACATTATCTGCAAAAATCCTTATCTCTGATTCCACTGCTTTACTCATAACATTGATATATATAAGAAAATATAAAGGTCCAATAACACTGCCTTGAGGAATTCCCCTCTTAATTGGTCAGATAAAGATTTGCCTACTCTAATTCTCTGAGTTCTGTTTTGTAGAAATATAGCCACCCATTCAGTCATTCTTTTGTCTAGTCCAACTGCACTCATTTTTGCCAGTAGTTCCCATGATCTACTTATCAAATGCCGTAGATAGGTCAGTCGTAATACAGTTCATTTGACCTCCTGAATCAAAGAGCTCGATTTGTTCTGAGTGATTTCTGACAAAAAGAGTAGTGTTATAAAAATATTGCAAAGTTCGGGCTGGGAAGACTTGAGAGAAATAAGACGAGCTGCTTGAATAAGTGGTATGTTCTGAGCTGTCAGCAGAGAGATAGCATGGAATTACATTAGTAGACAAATAAGTTTGAGTGGTGTCTTTAAAAGATTACAATATAAAGATAAAGTTGAAGATACACTCCCCTTGTTCATTAAAGATTCCTGGAATGTCCTCCTTGGAATGTGTTTCTGCCTTAAAGTACCTATACATACTCTTCCATTTTTCACTAAAATTTGTATGGCCGCCAATTATGCTTGCCATCATTTTATCCCTAGTTGACTTCTTTGATAGATTCAATTTTCTAGTAAGTTCCTTCAATTTCTCCTTATTTCCACAGCTATTTCTAACTCTATTTTTCCAACCTGCACCTCCTTCTTAGTCTCTTTACTTCTCTGTTATAATATAGAGGATCTTTACCATTCCTTACCACCTTTAAAGGTACAAACCTGTTTTCACATTCCTCAATAATTGTTTTAAACCCATCCCAGAGTCTGTTTACATTTTTATTTACCGTTTTCCACCGATCATAGTTACTTTTTAAAAACTCCCTGGTGCTTGTTTTATCAGCCATATGGTGCTGCCTAATAGTCCTAATTTTAATCACTAATACCATCTATTACTTTGGTTTCTCTATAGAGCTCATCTGGTTTTACTAGCACCACATCCAGAATATTCTTCCCTCCAGTTGGTTCCATCACTTTCTGAATCAGCTGCCCTTCTCTTATTAACTTACTTGCCATTTGTTGGTCATGCTTCCTGTCATTCACATTACCTTCCCAACTGACATTTGGTAAATTGAGATCACCCGCTACAATCACATTCCTTTCCATATCGTTTCCCACATAGCTGATTATGTTATCAAATAATTATGATTCAGCATCAGCGTTACCCTTTCCCAGTCTGTACACTTCAAAGTCATCAAGTTAGAGATGAGCATTACACCTAGAATTTCACGTTTGTCATCTTTAACTTTTTAATAGCGTACAAATTCTTCTTTCACCAGAATGAATACACCCCTTCCCGCAACTAAACACGACTCCCTCCCTGTCCGACCACGCAAATCTCTCGCAACCAACAACACACAAACTTAACGCCCCGCCTACCCCCTCCCCTCCACCACACCCTGCCCCGCCAATCACACATCGATACAATACTAGAAGCTCAAGTGTCAGTCATTTCAACGCTACCATAGCAACTGATTAACACCATAACAGTCAAGGAAATAAATGAACATACACATAACGTTGATTTTCTTCATCTAACCTTTCCATAACTGATTTACATCTTTACATACAAAAGGGTAAGTGTCTATACATTCTCCATTCTTTCTTTTTAAATCCACATTCTCTTCAAAAATATCTTTCCTAAGCATTCACTCTCCTCTTGTTACAGACTTTACACCAAAAAGCTCTAATCAACGTCAATAAACCTTCGACTTTCGCGCCTTCAAGCAAGATAAATACGACTATAGACAGCTGAATACCTTTCCTTGCTCCCACAACTACTTAAAGAAGACTGTTACCTTATCTTAACACATTCGACTTTCACTCCTTCAAGCCAGTTAAATACGACTATTGACAGCTGAACAGCTACTTAAAGAAGACTGTCTGTCGTCTTGTCTTAACATACAAAATTAACATCTTTAACAGTCTATCAGCTTTACTTTTTCTTATCCTCCAATAGGAGTACCTATTCAAGGAAACACATTTCTACTTCATTATAAAGATTGAGCTGTTTATTGCTCTACCCTCAATAGGTTTTGGGTTCATTGACTCAGCGCTCCGGAGATTGTAATCTTGTGAACTTGTGACATGCAGCTTGATACTACGATTTTAACCAAGGACATTCTAATAATTTTATGTTAGACAAACATCTACATCAATATCCTCTTTTTACGATTTGTAAGAACAAGTCGTTCTGCAATAGCACGGGAGGAAAATCCACCTTCACGTAGCCCTACTATACGGCCTCGTTCAACCGCAGTGAGCTGCATCAACAGTCGTCGTAATGTGTAATGTAAAAGCCAACCAGGCCGATTATATGCTAAACAAATTGCTCAACCTGAAGGTTAAGATTAGCCGTTTAAGTAAAGACATAGCTTTTCTAAAAGAACGTCTGAGACAAAAATTAATACCAAGATTCTTGAGACATGTCCAAAGGAAAAACTTATCAGCTCATAACTTATTAAAACCCAAAACAAAACTAATGAAATCTGGCTTAGGGACGAAATAAAAACTTTCTATAAAAAGAAGTCACTCTTAACCCTTTTTTCATTTTTTAAGCAAAAAATTTGAAACTTTGAAAATGAGTTACACTTTTGTACCAAAAAAGAATTATATACAATAACTAAAATCCTAGATCTAGAGCTTCCTATATATAGGACACTGTGACTATCATCACCAGCCAGAGTGTTGATCGAAATATTGTTAGCCTAAATTAAAACTATGCTAGGCCCTTTCTTTTACAAATACAGTACATAATTGATAATTAGAATAAAATTAGAAAAAAAATGAAAATAAAACACTCTAGGCTACAATCTAGTTACATAATACCTAAATAAACTGTCATAGTTTTCATTTTTTTTGTGTGTGGAAATTTTCAGAATAGTTCTTTTTCCTTGATAAGCATAAATGAACTTAACATTTTGAACAAAATATGTTTTACCTTTACATAGAGAGTTTTTACATCTTGATTGACTGGTTTGATCACTGTACTGAGGTAAGTGATTTCTGCCATCAAAACGCACCTCACTGATGGGATGTAACACAGTCCTCTTAGGATGAACATCAGAGCTGGTCTGCTCTGTTGAAGGACGTCCTTGTTTCTTGGGAACACTCTTATTCGTAAGAATCAGTGCTTAACTTACATTCTATCGGAAATGAATCGTGTCCATGATCTGATTTTCTGCTTCTCCAATATTTCTGGCTTATTTCTGATACTCCAACCAAGAATTAGTTATGGCTGTATCCAAAGTATGAGTAAACAATCTCAGGATCCATTTTCTTGAGCGGATCAAAGAGCAGTAGATGGCAACCAAAAAGTTGAATTTATCTGCACCACCCATACTGGGGTTGTACAGTTTTACTGCTTGTGGCCTCTGCACTTCAACATACTGACTTTCCTTTTTCTCCCATTTTTTATAAACATCCTTGTTACCTGCACCAACAAAATTGGAACCGATTATGACACAAGAATTCTCATATCATTTTGTAAGGACTATGTCATCTTTTCTGACTACTTCTTGAATGAATCCACGAGTTTGATGCTTCCTTATATCTCCATCAGATTCAAATGGTGGCTTGCAGAATCTGTCAACACGTATTGTTCCTATAGCATATATGTTCTTCTGGAAGAGCCATCCTTGTTCTCACACCAGCAATACTCACGATCCATGCTTGCAGACAGTAACAATTACAATATACACATTACTTTGCGAGTAAACCGGTATTTTCTTTGTTGAGGTTATATGTAATAATGCCTACTGTCAGTCATGCTGTCCTAGATCTAGCATGATATTTTAATAACATCTGCAGCTGACCATTATACTGATTCATAGTTTCTAACAATGTGTCTTAAAAATATGAGCCCAAAAAAAATTTATTTCCTTTTCTATAGCTATTCTAAGTATATAAACATGTTTCAAAGAAAGGTATTTTTGTATACTCGATATATTCGATATCACAGCATATTTGACTCATTGTTTCCGCATACATTCCTTACCTACAGAGGGCATAATATATAATCCATAGTGGTTGTTGTTTAAGGAACAGTATACTGGTAGGGCAAGAGTCTACAGCTTTTCAAAGATGATTATGGTGAACGGAAATCAATCGTCCTATATCTAGAACATTATGACTTAAAGGGTTAAAATTACAACTGTACAAACTACACTTATCGGAGTCACAATATGTGAACCCTATAGAATGGAATTCATTTCAATTACATGTTGACTATAAATTAAATGCTATACTAAGCAGGAAACAGTTCACATTAGATAAAAAAAACTGGCTCACTTAAAAGAAAATCAACTACAGGCACCCAAAATATACTTAGGAAAAAGGGTTCCTTCTTTCAACAACTCTCCTGCCATAGTTAACTTGACTAACACATGCTTCTCAGAAAAATAAATGGACCTTTTAGGTAAAGGTTTACAACACAATTGGTCTAGTATACAAAAGGAAAATGATGTTATCACCACCATAGCAGAAGTCGAGATGAATATTTCAAAACTCCCTCTGGAGTTACAAAATGACACTAGATACGATATAAAAAAGAAACTTCCAACACTAATTGAAGGCTTAAATAAAAATGCTGTTTTCAATCATTCAAAATTAATTAAAGAAGTAAAAAATAAAATAAAAGATAACATAATAGTAACTAAAGCCGATAAAGGAGGGACTACTGTTCTAATAGATAAGAAATATTACATTTAAAAAAATGAAGAATTTTTCACAAATGAGACTTACACAATAGTCAATAAAGACCCCACAATAAGAATTCAACAAAATTTAAAAACACTATTAAAGAATTCCACATTTTTACGCAATGAACAAGAACAACAAAAACTAATCCTTATGAACCCTAAAACCCCCACAGCCCGAGCATTGCCTAAATTACATAAGAAAAACACACCCATACGCCCAGTCATCAATTGTAGAAATAGTCCGACATATAAAACCTCAAAATATATCCACTATTTTCTAAAAAGGCATTACTGGTTTTACAATAAATCCCCTTTAAAAAATTCAATAAACTTCTGCAAAATTTTAAAAAAATTCACCTTACTACCAAACCACATTATGTGCTCTTTTGACAGTACTAATATGTATTCTAATGTACCAACAAAGGAAACTGTAAGTATTATCAAAGACATCCTCACAAAACACAGCAACCTCAGCTAACTTGAATTAGAAGACTTCATAAAAATCCTAAATTTTGTGCTAAAAAACAACTATTTCACTTTTAATGGTAAAATTTACCTCCTAGATGGCCTAGCTATGGGAGATCCCTTATCAGGCATCTTAGCCGACATCTATTTGGATTCTTTAGAACATCATAAAATAATAAATAAAATAAAAGGCATTTGCTAACTGTCAGCACCAATAAATGAAGATAATAGCAAGAACCCAAGTAAAACTGAAGAATTCCGGAGTCTTCTAGATGATGAAATGTCAAAAATTCCAAAATCAAATGTTATTATTCTATGAGGTGATTTTAATGCACAGATAGACAAAGAAAAAGTTTTCAGTAAAACAGTAGGGGCATATCCGGCACACAAAAGAACAAACAAAAATGGCATGAGACTAATTAATCTCTGTAAATCCTTTCACCTAAAATTAATGTCCACCTTCTTTAAGAAACTTCCAAGAAAGGCTAAAACATGGGTGTCCCCAAACCTGATGTTAGGTGAGTTTCAATTGGAGCATGTAGCTATTTCTCAAAAAAGTATTAAGGAAATTATGAATGTTAAAGTAATAAGAAGTGGGGAGTTTGACTCCGATCACTACCTCTCTAAAATTAAGCTAAAGCTTCTACCTCGCAGGAATCAAAGAAGGTCGAGAAAATTAATGAAATACAATTTAGATAGGCTCAACATTACACAAGCAACTATAGAAAACTTTCAGGAAGAAATTAAAACAACTCAGCATGGCAAATGGCCAGAATTATCTAAACAGATTAATAGTGCAGCAAAGAAAGTATTTGGATCATTTAAAACTAAAAAGAAAGTATGGTGGAATAACGTATGTGAGGAAGCACTTATGGAAAGAATGAAAAAGTGGAAAAAATGGAAATGTTCCAGAAAGAATGAACACTATGAGCTATTTAAACAACAAAGAAAAGAAACAACAAGAATAATAAGGCAGGTTAAAAGCTTTTGAAAAATCGCAGCTAGTAGAAATTGAGAATAATTTTGTAAGAAATAACTCCCGAAATTTCTATCAGACCTTTAAGAATAACCTGAAAGGTTATCAATCCCGGAGTATTTGCTTCAGAGATGCAAATGGTAATATTGGCCTTAACAATGCCGAGAATTGTGAGATTCTGGCAAAACATTTCGAACACCTGCTGAACTGCCCTGAGCCAAATCATAAATTAGAATTTTCAGAAATTCACGAAAATCTAGAAGCTGATTCACCTCCAACAGCGGAAGAAATTAAGGAAGCATTAAAAAATCTTAAAAATAACAAAGCTAGTGGGGAAGACTCCATAACAGCTGAACTTTTAAAATGGGCTGAATCAAAAATTATAGAAGATCTACAAATAATCTTTGAAGAAATTTGGGAAACAGAAAAGATCCCAGAGGATTGGAAAGTGGCTTTAATACACTCATTACGCAAGAAGGGTAACAAGCAAGATGTCAACAACTACAGAGGTATATCTCTCTTGCCAGTTGCTTACAAGATATTTTCAACAATACTACTAAACAGAGTAAAATCGACACTGGACAGTACATGAAATGTCGTATGGCTTTTAGTGCCGGGATATCCCAGGACGGGTTCGGCTCGCCAGGTGCAGGTCTTTCTATTTGACATCCGTAGGCGACCTGCGTGTCATGATGAGGATGAAATGATGAAGAAGACAACACATATACCCAGCCCCCGTGCCATTGGAATTAACCAATTAAGGTTAAAATCCCCGACGCGGCCAGGAATCGAACCCGGGACCCTCTGAACCGAAGGCCAGTACGCTGACCGTTCAGCCAACGAGTCGGACACTTATCAGTACAAGCTTTTCATTGCTCTTTATCTATACAGTCCCTTTTTTAGTTATTATTTTTCAATGTATTGTATTCTTTCATAACAACTGAAATTTATTTAAAATAATGCTTGTTTCTATATCTCTGAACAAAATTTAGGCCTACCTTCAACCTGTATCTTGAATATTCAAATTGCTTAACTGTTTTATGAAGAACAATGTTAAGTTTTGAATCGGGATATGTCAAAACTATACCAAATTAATTTAATAGTAAAAAAGGACTTTTTTATTTTTTATGAAGTATTAAAAAGCAAAGGAGTCATATTATCAATTTCAATATTTGCAGTACACACTTTCTTTGAATTGCAATGCAGTCCTTTGTTAACTTGAAATTGGTGAGCGCTGTCCCTGCCCTAGATAATGTTAACTATACCAGTGTTCTCCCCAGAAGTTTTCATCTGAAATGAGTAGTCAGGTGGGGAATACGAAGTAGAAATGAAAATGATCAAATTTCAATTGTTTCCCCTCAGCGCATTAACAGTAATATCAGACAGGAAAATTTAACTACAAAATCGAACTATTTTAGTGTTATTATGACGAACAAGACATACCAGAACATTTTGAAGTTCTAGTGTTCTACAGCTCATTCATAATCATGTAACACTGGAGCTTACCACTCTGTTGCTATGGAGTGCCGTACGGGATTGTGACGTGTGGAATCGTGTGCTTGCATACAATTTTACACTAATCCAGGGAACGCCCGTGCACACTACGTAATAGTAAAGTGACAATATTGAAGATTTTTCATTTAAATAAACAGTTTTACAATATTTCAATTTTGATTTGAAACACCAAATGACTCAAATATGTATTGAAAATATCTAACTAGCACATATCTTGGTTATGTCAGTCGGGCGGCCTGTAAAAACGGCAGGGCGGTGCGCCCAGTAAAAAGGTCCTAGGGAGAATACTGTATACTTACAACATGGTATAGCTAGAGTGGTTCATATCTTGCAAAGAGAGGAATTTCCAACCCCATGAGATTCCTGAACTGGATTTGCATTAGTAGTCTTTTGGTCCAGTGTTTGCATAGTTCTAAGACCTCTTATTCATTGAACATTAAGCATATTTTTCTATTTACTGACTAAATAATTATTAGAACTTAATCAGTCGCACACAGGTAAGAACCACAAAAAAAGCATCAATCATGAGATGATGTCTGTGAATATACAAGTCGCCTAAAAGCAAAACGGATAAAGTCCACTTATTACAAAAAATGAGATATTGGTAAAAATATATCGGTAAAAGATGTGTCTACTGAAGCATGAAATAATATACTGGCAAAAGCCATAAAATCTTTAAGTATTTCCCCTTTAAAAACTCAGGTTAGATACAAAAAGGATGAAGTCCACTGCGTTTTAAAACCGAAACGAGTAAAGTACGCTTCAACCAACCAGAACCTGACTTCTGCGGCATGTGACAACAACATACAACATGGCTACCATTATGCTAAAGCTGCATGCTTTCTACTAGTGCTTTATTCATAGTTTTATAATAGAGATACTGGACAGTCAATTGGGTGAATATCAAGGTGGATTTAGAGAGGGAAGATCTTGTTCTGAACGTATTTTCAACCTGAAATCTATAATTCGACACAGATTAATAAACTCCAAAGACAAAGTTGTAACATGTATTGATTTTAAAAAAGCTTTTGACTCTGTTGATAGGGAAACCTTAGATAAAGTAATCCAGGAATTTGGAGTTAAGACTAAATTGGCAAACCTAATTCGTGAAACACTTACAGACACTATCTCGAAAGTAAAATTTATGGGTGAAATATCTTGACCTTTCAAAATAAATACAGGTGTCAGGCAGGGCGATGGTCTATCTCCACTCCTTTTCAATTGTGTCATGGAGAACATTGTAAGAATTTGGAATGAAAAACTAGAAGAATCCAAAATATTGCCACTCATGCTGGGGAAGGAGAACAAAGGTGTTGCAATAAATTGCATAGCATTTGCAGATGACTTTGCCATACTTTCAGAAAGCCTTACAGATGCAGCAATGCAAGTCAATCTCCTTGAAAAGACAGCCAACATGACAGGCTTGAGAATCTCTGCTGAGAAAACAAAATTTTTGACGAATATAAAAAGTGCCCCAAAGTTTTTAGTAATGGATATTGGTCAAATAGAAAAGGTAAAGAAATTCAAATATTTGGGTGAGACAATTCAAGAAAATGGTTTAGAAAAATCTGCTATAGAGGAGAGGATACGAAAGATGGAAAGAGCTTACGGTATAACTAAGAATACTTATAACAAAAAGTGCTTATCAAGAAAAAATAAAGCACTACAACACAGTAGTGAAACCAGAATGCCTTTATGCCAGCGAATGTCTAGCACTGAACTACAAGCTCGATAAATTAGAAATATTAGAAAGAAGAATTATAAGGAAAATATTAGGTCCTCTAAGAATTGCAGAGTTTTGGAAATTAAGAAGTAACAATGAAATTTACCAGAATATAGAAAACATATCAGAAACAATAAGAAAAAGGAGATTGCTATTTCTTGGACACATTTACAGAATGGATAACAATAGACTAACTAAACGAATCTTCAAGTACCTTTGGGAAAAGAAATCAACTACCACCTGGATTCAAGAAAGACCTGGAAAGGAACAAGGGAGGAAGGAAAAGAAAACAGGCACAAAGTGGACTGAAGACAGGAAAAAGAAGCACAGTGAAACAATGAAAGAATACTGGAAGAAAAGGAAAGAACTAAGGAGGAAGAATTGAAATTGTAACGTGGTCCTTAGAAGGCCGGAACGCAAGAAGAAAAGGCCTTAGCTTATGGCTTTGGTATGTAGATGACACATTCGTTATAATCAATAAAGATTTCAATAATAGTACTGATATTTCAAATTATTTAAACAACCAAGACCAAAATATTAAATTCATCAAGGAAGATGAGGTCAATGGATCCTTAAATTTCCTAGATCTCACAGTAACTCACATTAACGGTAACTTTGATTTTCAACTTTACAGAAAACCTACTCACACCCCATAACAATCAAAAATAATACTTTATTCATCCTAACTCACATAAATGGCCACTTTTCACAGTTTAATTTACAGAGCTTTAAAAATCCCTCTAATACCCAAGAACCTTGAAACAGAACTGAATAATAAAAAGGATTTAGCAAAAATCAATGGATATAAACCTGAAATGATTAACTGTTTAATAAATAAAGTCAAATTCAAATTAACAACAAACCTCATCCCTGACAAACCCAAAAAATCCAAATTCGTTACCTTCACCTACAACAATACAAACATTCACCAGGTCCTGAACCCAATAAAAAACAAAAATACCAGTATAGCTTTTAGGACAATAAACACTAACCAGAAATTATTTTTTAATCACAACACAGTCAATCAAAACAAAAACATTTACTCAGGCTCAGGCATATACAGGCTCACTTGCACGCAATGAACTATAATGCCAATAAGCACAATAAATTTTCAGCTATGAGCTCCCATATGAAAGAAACAGGACATCACTTCACAACGATAGAACAAGACCTCACAATTATTAAAAGAGTAGACAAAGGAAAGTTGATGAATGAACTTGAAACCATATATATAGTTTTTGGACCAATATTACAACAAAAATCTAAACCTCAATGATTTAATTGAAGTCAAAAATCTATTATATGAAAGTTTACCAAAATTATTACAAACTCTAAATTCAAAACATAACTACATTCTTAAAAATCTTAAATTAACATCTTCTAGAACCTCAACTACTTAACTAACATGACTCCCATCATGTCCGCCCCCGCAAATCTCCCGCAACTGAACACGACTCACTCCCTGTCTGACCATGCAAGTCTCTCGCAACCAACAACACATAAACTTAACGCCCCACCTACCCCCTCCCCTCCACCACACCCTCCTCCGCCGATCTCACATCAATGCAATACTAGAAGCACAAGTGTCAGTCATTTCAGCGCTACCATAGCAACTAATTAACATCATAACAGTCAAAGAAATAAATGAACATACACATAACGTTGATTTTCTTCAACTAACCTTTCCATAACTGATTTACATCTTTACAGACAAAAGGGTAAGTGTTTATACATTCTCCATTTTTTTCTTTTTAAACCCACATTCTCTTCAAAAATACCTTTCCTAAGCATTCCCTCTCCTCTTGTTACAGACTTTACACCAAAAAGCTCTAATCAATGTCAATAAACCTTCGACTTTCGCTCCTTCAAGCAAGATAAATATGACTATAGACAGCTGAATACCTTTCCTTGCTCCCACAACTACTTAAAGAAGACTATTATCTTATCTTAACACATTCGACTTTCATTCCTTCAAGCCAGTTAAATACGACTATTGACAGCTGAACAGCTACTTAAAGAAGACTGTCTGTCGTCTTGTCTTAACATACAAAATTAACATCTTTAACAGTCTATCAGCTTTACTTTTTCTTATCCTCCAATAGGAGTACCTTTTCAAGAAAACACATTTCTACTTCATTATAAAGATTGAGCTGTTTATTGCTTTACTCTCAACAGGTTTTGGGCTCATTGACTCAGCGCTCCGGAGAGTGTAATCTTGTGAACTTGTGACATGCAGCTTGATACTACGATTTTAACCAAGGACATTCTAATAATTTTATGTTAGACAAACACCTACATCAATGTCCTCTTTATACGATTTTTAAGAACAATCAGGATCCTGATTATTCACCTTTCAGGTTTGATTTTGAGGCAGATGATGCCCTTAAAATGGGCAAAACATGTCCCTTGTAACTTTTTATGATAAGATTTAATTCTTAATTTACTAGATCTCTTTGTATTGAATAGGTGGATATAAAAAATAACACTTGTAACATACTCTGTATTTACACATTCCAGTTCCGTGAGAATATTTCTGCATCCATTATATAATTTCTCAGCCATGATTCAACTCCCATTACTATATCTCATAAGTATATATCTATTAAATTACTTAATTCTATTCCTTTCTTTACAATACTTCTACAGTTCAGCACTAACATTTTTATGTCATCCCTACTTGACTTCCAGATCCCTGTATCCTTATCACTGCTCCCTAGGCCACCCCGTTTATAGTTAGGTGCATTTGTCAGAAGGTCTTCTATTTCTTCCTAGCCTTCTTCCCAATTTATTGGCATGGATTGGCTCAGTTTAAAGACCAGTTGCCCTTCCTGATGCCAATACTACATTATTGCATGTTACTGTGGTGGGTGGTATGTGGTGTGTTGTATGTAGATGAGGAGAAGAGTTTTAAGACAAACACAAAACCAAGTTCCCCCAAGCCAGAGGAATTAACCTAACTATACACAGTTAAAATTCTTAGTGTGGCTGGGATTTGAACCCAGGGACTTTTGAATTGAAGGTTAGCACACTGACCAATGAGCCAAGGTGCCTGGGTGTTCAATCAGAAGGTGCCTTATATGAATTCCATTCTAATCCTATCATCTTAAGAAGTAATTCCATCCCCATACGGATGAGGGCAGTAGAATGCCTTACTTAAAAGGGGACCCAGAGACTTTCAACCTGTTCCCCAACCCGACCCCGATGGTATTAGGTTTGCGAGGCCAATGGAGTTCCAGTTTTTTACCCTTTGTGGCCTTTCCCTTTCGTTTGCTGATATCTACTGTATATTCTTCAAAGAATTAGACCTCTTCCATTTTCCTTCTGAGTAGTGTTAGTAGAGGATGGTTGCCCAGTTGTAATTCCTCTTAAAACAATAATCACCACCACCAGCACCATCCCTGCCTTCTCACTATATGTCACCAGTTCAGATTCAGGTTTAATTTCATCTATCCCTGCTGCTTATGACGTTAGCTTATTTACCATCCTCTTAACTTGCTCAAGCATAATTCCACTGTCATCACTGTTTTTCTTCCCATGAACTTGGTAGTTTGTGATTTCAATAGAAATATTTATTTTTGCATTCCTCTCAAAATGTTATTCATTTCCACCTTTCCTCCCTTTCTAAGATTATTTATTACAGTCCAGAACTTATACTTCAACATTTCAGATCAAACTTCTACTGTTTTATGACACTGTAGCTTATTTACTATGAAATCCACTTCCATGAATGTGATTTCTTTGCCATTAGTATTCACCTTCTGAGAAAAAGTGTTGTATATAACTTAAATAAGAAGATAATTATGCTTTACAACAAGAAGATTTTCAAAATATTCCTTTCATCTGTCCAGTGAATCCTTAGGATCTACCTAGAGTTCACCTAATTTTCACAAAAAAGTTATTCATTTTACTAATCATTTCCTTTCAAAGATTTATTCATTACTGTCTCTGAAAATTTCTATGCAGTCTGATTTCCAAGTTATTTCCAAAATCTTCCCATGATTTCTTCTTGGGACCCACAATGACTTGTTTTTCTCAATATCTTTGATCTGTGAATAATTGAAGATTGGAACCCAGAACCTGGCTAAGTGCCATTATTTTGGATTCTCAGTTATTGCCACAGAACGCTGCTATGTAAGCATACCGATCTGCACTAAATACGACTATGTGCCAATCCTGTTTCTATAGCTGTAATTTTAACCTTAATTGGTTAATTCCAATGGCACGGGGGCTGGGTGTATGTGTTGTCTTCATCATCATTTCATCCTCATCACGACGCGCAGGTTGCCTACGGGAGTCAACTCAAAAGACCTGCATCTGGCGTGCCGAACATGTCTTCAGACACTCCCGGCATTAAAAGCCATGCGCCATTTCA
This sequence comes from Anabrus simplex, assembly GCF_040414725.1. Classification (NCBI taxonomy): domain Eukaryota; kingdom Metazoa; phylum Arthropoda; class Insecta; order Orthoptera; family Tettigoniidae; genus Anabrus; species Anabrus simplex. Next base: position 827,106,783 of record NC_090265.1, read on the forward strand.
TTTCAGTGTCATAGCGTAGCTTCACCACTAAGTGCTGTACTCTGTATATTCCAGAATGTGGTTAAATGCCTTCATTTGTTGTGGTAAATATGGAGGGAAAAAGTGGTGAAGATGCTTCTTAAAATGATAAAAGAAATAGGAGAAAGGAGAAGACTGATGATGATGATGATGCTTGTTGTTTAATGAGGCCAAACATCGAGGTCATCGGCCCCGAAAGGAGAAGACTAGAACATAGATGTCGAAAGGAAACATTATATTAGTGGGAACGACACACAAAAATATTTAGAAACCAGTAAAACAAGCACCACCAGCACAGGTAAATGATATAACTCAGTCAACATAATGTTGTTAAATATACAGTCATGTCCATCTTCAAAATCAACTGAAAAACATAAGGCATAGCGATGTGTGCACTAAAAGATGTCCTGGCAACAATGTGACTCATGACACAGTGATACATACAGGTTATACAGGTAAACTGGACATGGGCAGTGGATGGCACTGAGTGTATAGGGTATCCAGAACCTCAACTGCTGTCAGATGTTGGTTCCTGAACACTTGTAGCCTCAAAAAATGATCATGCAAGGCAGAAGTGCACATACGACAGCCTGAACCAGTTTTCTTTGTAAGGTATGATGATTCTGAAATTGATTCACAGGCTGATGAATGACTGTAGGAGATGTAATCAAAACCACCACTACATAGTAGTTACAGTGATCATTCACCAATACTACTGCTTTTGCCGAGTCCACAGGCCTTAGAGTTGTTTATGGCTCAAAAAACCCTCAGAGAATGCTCAGATACTGGTCAATCAATGTCAAAGGTACAAAAGCAACTACAATGATGAAATAATGGTTTCATAATTGCTGCCAAGTGAATAAGAAATGCATGGGAGCACTCACCATTGTTTGAATGAGTTACTTCTGTTGTTATTCATTGATACTTCTCCTTCAGAAATGTTCATAGAACACTACCAATCAATAAATATTGGAAAAAGTATGATAATCATATTTAATGTAGAATTTAATGGAGCTTTGTACCAAAATATCAAGTGTTACGCTAATTTTGGAGGGCAGTATAGAACAACAACATGGCGTGTGATGACCTTGTATTGCAATACAGGATGAACAATGGCTCACCATACTGTGGATCTGGCCGCCCTGCATGGCTTGCGGTAACACACCTCATTGCTGGACAAGTGCTATTTGGAGTCAACACCGTGGTGGCAATATTAGGGTTGCAATCCTTTGGTCTAGAGCGTCCCATGCATGTTGAATTGGTTTAAGTCCGAGGAGCAAGCTGGCCACTCGAGGTGCACGATATCCTCATGATGTTCCGGGTACTACCAGGTCAGCCCTGTATAGCCGGATATTATCCATCAGATGGAACGCAGGTCAATATGAATCGTGTAAAAGTTGCACGTACTGTTGTAGATGTCATCCCTATAGACCGCACCCGTCACAGTACCCCTAATACATGCAGTGGCATACGTGCTCCTAACACGATGCCTCCCCAGACAAGAAACTGGCGCTGCCATTTTGGTCCCTTTCCACAATATTGAAAGGGTTATCATGTGTCCCAGGGGCATGCCAGATGAACAGAATCACTTGGCTAAACCGCAACTCATCTGTGAACAGGACACAACTTTACCATTCCTGTTTCCAATCAAGACATGGGCAAAACACTACATTTGATGAGCCATACAGTGCTTTTGTGTGAGGGGAATGCATCTGGCAGGTTGCAGAGTATACAGAGCAACCTCTTGAAGCCAACGATATACAAAGTGATTGAAGAGGTGTTGCTGTCGTGAAGTCTTAAGCCAGTGAAGGTGCTGTGCTGTTTTGATGTCTTCAGCACTTAAGGCAAGATAATGATCCTCATGCTGGGTTGTAGCATGTTGCTGACCTTGCCTGTGCTGACGAATGTTTGCTCACCCACTGGAATCTTCTCCACAGCCAAGAAATTGCACAACGGACATATTCAACTTCCAATCCCACTTCGCGCTGACTATAGTCGGACTCTAATCTGCCGATTATCCAGCCATGTGTAATGTCATTCATATGTGTTCACTGTGCCATCCTACTTCCCTATGATTCGAGTACTGTGTGTCAAACACACAGTCAGAACCACTGTACTCAAGACCTCTGCCAACACAGACTGTTTCAGGCACACTAATTGGTTTCGTACTGGGCATGCCACGTATGTCATGTGTTTTCATGTGGTCTAGCCACAGTTCAGTCGGCACATTATCACCGTGATGCAATGTTTTCTCACGGATCTCGAGGATCCCTCAACTTAGGACATGAATAGATTATTGTTCATAAAATTGAGTATGATTATGCTCACAGACTGTAATAATATTGCTTACGGGTAACATGCAAGTGTTGATACAGCTGAAAATAATTATTCACAAGCCATGTCACAAAAAAAAAGAATACTTCAGCCCTGATATGAATATTAACATGCTATTTACAGCATTTAAAAAATGCCCACCCTGATACTATTGTCACATATAAATACCGTTTCAGAGTGTTCAAGAAAAGGATTTCCTAATCTTTCTTTCAAACCACCATGTTCCAATACTTGCAATTTCTGTGATAAAATCTTTCAAGTCTGCAGAAGAATCAAAACAACCAAAATTATGTCTTGAACAGCATCACAGTAAAGCAAAAAGAACCAATACATTGCTCAAGGATGAGCCCTTAACACTCCGTTACATGCGTAATAATTGTATCGTGGTTACACGAATGGCAGGGATTCCCTCATCATGCACAAATAAGTGAATAAATTGTATCTCTTTTGTTCTATTGAAGGAGAAAGTGCCTAAAAAAATCTTCCTCACAGTACTGTTGTTTGAATTTGAATTTATTAATGAACAACACAGGCGTTTAGCCCCAATACATGTTCACAATAGAGTTCTACCTAAGCCACTCTACAACTATCAAATAAACAAATGAATAGCTAAATATAATGATAATAATAATAATAATAATAATAATAATAATAATAATAATAATAATAATAATAATAATAATAATAATAATACTATTAATAATCAGCTGGCCAACGGTTGATTCCCTCTATGAAACATTTGCCAATATAAACATATAATATCACATGCGCGATCCCGGAGCCAGACAACTCCTTTTACCAAGTGTCCTTGTTGACATTGCACATTCCACACCGCCATTGTTTTTCTACATGACCCACTCTGCATTGCTGTGCTCAGGCAGACCTTGCCTCGCCAGCCATAACTATGTTTCCTTTAGCAATGCATATCTCCTACACCCCTCTGTCTCCACAATTTCGCCACCAATAGATTTGTATATTACACAATACATCAATGACTCACCATTTGCCAACCCGTATTCACTCTTACAAACTCACATACATTTTACACATACTTACTCCTTATTTCACTTAACACTTACATCACTATACAACTAATCAATCATCATTTCAGCACTTGCATACCAACTCCAAAAATTTCAGCAATAGACAAAACCATCTCTACCAACCCGCATTAAAATCACCTCACCGACTCCAAAAATTTCCTACCACTCACAAATACTATTGCTTCCACACTATATACCATCTCGTCCTTCAAAATACCACCTCATCTTAATCTCCTGTAATCATAATTAAATGATCAGATTTACCTACCAAGCTTTCTTCAACATTACGCCACCAAACCAAAATTACACCTATAAATACCAAACACTCATATCTACCGCCTCTCTAACACCACCTTTCACATATTATAGCAATACACTCGTTACTTTACCAATTTTCTTTGTATCTTACATTCGACTTTTGTTCCTATATCATACCAGCACAGATTCACATGCAAATAACTTCAACTTACTCCATTATTACCCTATACTTATTATACCTATTATACCAGCACATACCACCATCACCGTCAAGTTCACTATGCAGACACATCTATTACAACTTCAACTCCACCTAATAAAACACCTCAAGACAATTATTCAAACAAAACACCACTTCTCAAATCTCATCCCTTTCCACGCTTAAGTTCTGCTATTACGTGTACCACCACTCCTCCATCTCCAAATATCAACAATAAATAAACACACTTCATTACCTACATATTCAACCATGCTTCGACAATAACACTCGCCTTCTGTCATCCACCATCTTATATCACCACTTCTCCAACACCTCATTTCAACAATATAACACCTCCTAATTTAATCATAACACATACTCATACATACCCAGCCCTCAAAAAACTTTCAACACCACATTTCAGCAATATAACACCAACTCCACCTCATATACCACCTCTACTTCTTCGACCATTACACTCTCCTTCTAAACACACTTCATTACCTACATATTCAACCATGCTTCGACAATAACACTCACCTTCTGCATCAACCATCTTATATCACCACTTCTCCAACACCTCATTTCAACAATATAGCACCTCCTAATTTAATCATAACACATACTCATACATACCAAGCACTCAAAAACTTCCAACACCACATTTCAGCAATATAACACCAACTCCACCTCAAATACCACCTCCACTTCTTTGACCATTACACTCTCCTTCTGCCTTCCACCATCTTATACCACCACTTCTCCAGTACCTCATTTCAGCCCCATAACACGTCATAACTTACATACCACTTCTCCATCACCACATTTCAGCCTTCACAATTAAATACCATCATAACTTCCAACTCCACAACACCACCTACATCTCTTACTTCTTCGACAATCATGCCCTTAATTACTTACTTACTTTATTATTGTTATTTCTTCTTGTTATAAATAGCTCCCAACATGGCCCTAAATTCTCTCTCTCTCTATCCGCCCCGGCTCAGATCGAAATTCTGCCCGAGCCTCTGCCGGGTTACCTCTGTCCTTACTTGTTTACCCTGATCTTGCCTTACTCTACTGTTTTCACTTCCCAGTCTTTGCGTTTCCCTTACTTCACTGCTTTCCCTTCCTTGCCTGCCCTCTTCACTGCTTTCCCTCCCCTGCCTTTCTTCCTCACTTCTTATGGTCACCTTTTCACTTGTCCTCTCTTCCTGAACTTGGGCTTCTTCCCTGTTTATGATCACATTTTCACTTGGCGCCTCTCCCTGACCCTCTTCACACTGCACACTGTTACTGATATCTCTCCTCACTTCCCCACCTTTCGTTGCACTACTCGCTTTTTCTTCGTCTTCTTTTATCCTCCTGTCTAAGTCAATCAGTCCATTTACAGTCCAGATTTTCTTCCAATTTCTGCCTGCTACCACTAGCTCTTGCCCTTTAATAGTCGCTCTCAACCCTCGATTTATTGCACGAATCTTGTGTTTTCTAAGTATTTTCTCGTTCCTAATCGTCTCCCATCCCACGTCTCTCTTGATCCATATTTTCTCTCTCTGCATATTACTCGCATTTCTTATCACAGCATCAGCCATCAACGTAGAAAACAGTTCTAGTTTGATAGGCCTTTTGACCCTAATTTTTCCCACTCTCTGCACATCATCTGTATCTACTTCACTAAAATTAAGTTTCAAATTCCCCTGTATTAAGTCCACAACTTTGTAAGTTGTCAGTACTTTGTCTTCTCTCAACTCTTCAGGCACACCATAGATAAATAAGCACTTCTTTCTTCGATATAAAGTATTGGCTTCCACTTCTACTTTCAGCTTCAAGTTCTCCTTTTCTAATCGTCCTATTTTTTCCCTTAATGATACAACTTCTCCGGTGTTATGTCTCACTTGTGCTGTTATATCTTCCGTTTTTTCTCTTAACCATACCTCCATTTTTTCAAATTCCCTGGTTTGTTCCTTAATCATATTTTTAATTTGCTCAAAAGGGCCAGCTTCTTCCACCACCTCTTTTACGGCTCTTTTGAATGCGTCCATATTTTCCCTTTCTTCATTTCTACTAGGGGTCGGACCTGGGTTCAACTCGACCCCCCCAATGCATAGCAAAATTATAATCACCGCCGCTGATAGCAGTAATTCACCTTTTCTCTCCAAATCCATATTACACCTTCCTAATTTCATTTCTTCTTTCTTCATTCTTCCCTGCCATCTTCCTACCGTCGCCCTGTACTGCTCTACACTAATCATTGTCGGCACACTTCTCCACAACCTTCCAGCTCTCGGCACTTTCGCCCACACCTCCCACTCCCGGGACCCTCCACTCAATGCGACCTCACTCGTCCGTGGCTTGAGTACTGTTGTTTACTTAAAGTTATTTAATTTTTATTATGACCTGAATTAAAATAAACGAGAAGGGTAAGTAATATTCCCTCATTTATATTCCTGATATTTTATACGTCCTAACACGCATAGGCAGAGATTCCCCGCAGTGTTCATTTTACAACAATTTTGTGTTTTTCTAGTTTTTTTTGTAATAAACACTACAGTGAAATTCACATCAATAAAGAACAAGTTAAATAGTAACAATAGTAAAAAGTAGTAAAAGTAGTATAAGTAAAATACAAAGTGAAAAGCACTAAAAATATGTCACCATCTAACTCAGCTAGCAAGTCCCTAATGCATTGTTCTTCCTTTTCAAAACCCATCATATGGTCTAAAGCATACCATTCCTAAAAAGGAATATAAAAAGAACAATGAGTAATAGGTGAAGGTATAACAAGAGCAACACCAACGAAAGACAAAAATATAACTTATAATAGTCACACAGTCACATGCATAGGCAGGAACTTGCTGCCCAGGAGAAGAATAACAAACGTCTACTCGTGTACACACCTTGGCAGTGACTAACAATGACTCCACTCTGTGCAGACGATGTCCTGAAGAACAACCCTTCAAACAAATCAAACCCCACGGCACTACAGCCCTTGAAGGGCCTTGGCCTACCAAGCGAACGCTGCTCAGCCTGAAGGCCTGCAGATTACGAGGTGTTGTGTGGTCAGCACGACAAATCCTCTCAGCCGTTATTCTTGGCTTTCTAGACCAGGGCCGCTATCTCACCTTCAGATAGCTCCTCAATTCTATCACGTAGGCTGAGTGGACCTCGAACTAGCCCTCAGGTCCAGGTAAAAATCCCTGTCCTGGCCGGGAATCAAACCCGGGGCCTCCGGGTAAGAGGCAGGCACGCTACCCCTACACCACGGGGCCGGCATGAACAACCCTTCACGCATCTCAATAAAATTCCAGAAGTATGGTATGCGCCAAAATATACAGTACTCATTTTCGCGCAGTGCGCATGCGCACGCCTGAGCGTCTGCGTGTTGTTACATTGCCTTGATGAATTGTTAGTTGTGTAAGGGTATGTTTATGCTGCAGCCTGGCTGCTGGCACATCGCCAAGCCTCGCTGCTCAATGTTAGGCGATGGTGAAACAAACCAATGGATCTCAATCGGTGCTTTTACCCTGGAGCCCGGCTTATAGCTGTGCTGCTGGATGCTATCTTCGCCACATCCATGGTCTCAAACACATTTGATTTTCGAGCCTGGAACATCGCCGGCTATCCTGTAACTTCGACTGTGATTGGTTCTTTCAAGGTCACCCGCTCTCCTACTCTTCCTCTCTTCGCACTCTATACACACGTTCAGTGATCACTTGCTGTCTGAACCTGCCTTCGAACACAATGCGGTTTGGAACCAGCGGCATGCGGATCATCATAAGAGGTTCATATGGGATGAAAGGAGTGATGAGATGACAAGCGGCCAGTAGACCTTTTTCTACGTTTTATGAGAGAGAGTGGCTTGTTTTATTGTGTTTAAAAGTGAAGTTTCTACTTGTGTTTTAATTGTTTTATTGTTAACTACTATTTTACTCTACTGGGCGAGTTGGCCATGCGATTAGGGGCGTGCAGCTGTGAGCTTGCATCCTGGAGACAGTGGGTTCGAACCCCACTGTCGTTGGCCCTGAAGATGGTTTTCCGTGGTTTCCCATGTTCACACCATGAAAATGCTGGGGCTGTACTTTAATTAAGACCACGGCTGCTTCCTTCCTATTCCTAGGCCTCTCCTACCCCATCATCGCTATAAGACCTATCTGTGTCGTTGCGACGTAAAACAAATAGCAAAAAAACCTATTTTTTCTATTGACTATGTGTTTATCTTTGCGTATTTTTAATTTGAATTAAATATATTATTTTACTTCTATGTCAGTGCCTTATTCAATATTTATACGTTTTCTTTCTTTCTTAATCTGCATACCCTTCAGGGTCGGCTTTTCCCTCTTAATCAGCGAGGGATCCCACCTCTACCGCCTCAAGGGCAGTGTACAAGTGGGTCGAGGATACAACTGGGGAGGATGACCAGTACCTCGCCCAGGAGACCTCAGCTGCTATGCTGAACAAGGGCCTTGCAGGGGGATGGGAAGATTGGAAGGGATATATAAGGAAGAGGGAAGGAAGCGGCTATGGCCTTAAGTTAGGTACCATCCCGGCATTTGCCTGGAGGAGAAGTGGGAAACCACGGAAAACCACTTCCAGAATGGCTGAGGGGAATCGAACCCACCTCTACTCAGTTGACCTCCCAGGGCCGAGTGGACCCCGTTCCAGCCCTCGTACCACTTTTCAAATTTCGTGACAGAGCTGGGAATTGAACCCGGGCCTCCGGGGGTGGCAGCTTATCACACTAACCACTACACCACAGAGGTGGACTTTATTATGTTTTACTCTTTTTAATTTTAAGAGGATAATAAGGCATTGCGAATTAGATCCACTACTTATTTTAAATTCATAATAATTTTCCTCATCATTATCATTTTTCTAATCCTAGTCCATGGGTTAATTATAACTTCTTATCCATTTTGTCTCATCTCATACTATCAGGGGCCGATGACCTAGATGTTAGCCCACTTTAAACAACAAGCATCATCATCATCATTATCATCAAACTATGGAATGACGTAGCACTCCTCGATGGGGTAGCTCTTGCAAGTACATCTTCATAGTCTAATTGTTCATCCCCTCTATATCTATAATCAAATTATGCAAAATACAAACTGCCTTAACTATCAGTTCCTGTGTTTTGAATTTTCGTCTACAGCTGAGAGCTGCCAGCAGTGTGTGCGCGGGGCTTCTGCAAGGGCCTTGCGGGGGGATGGAAAGATTGGAAGGGATATACAAGGAAGAGGGAAGGAAGCGGCTGTGGCCTTAAGTTAGGTACCATCCCGGCATTTGCCTGGAGGAGAAGTGGGAAAGCCTGGCTGTAGTCAGCAGCGAGATGCTAGGGCGAGCATCCTTGTGCCAGCAGCGAAGCTGCAGCATAAAGGTACTCTAAAGAACATTGTGCTCTGTAATTGGAAGTGACAATGGATCACTGACGAAAGTCACATTCACTTGGACGGTTTTATCAATTGCCAAACAACTCGCTTTCTTGGTTTCGAGAGGCCAGACACTATAGTCCTGAAACCGCTTACTCTTATTGTTAACCAGGAATGCTATAGGAACATGGTGATCAGGCCATTTATTCCGGATCTAAGAAGGTTTTGTCGTGTCAGGAACATGCAGATGACTAGACAGTGATTCAAACAAGACGGGGCGACCTGCCATACCGTTCGACAGACTATGGCTATGCTGCAAGAAACCTTTCCAGGACAAGTAATTTCCTGCGGGGCTGAGTCCCCCTACCCATCACATTCCCCCGATCTCACACCACCTGTTGCTTATGTGTGAGGAATGTTAAAGGAGAAAATTTTCAATTGTCCAGATCCACCCAAAACTGTGCTTACATTATGTCAGAAGATCGTCTTGTTCTTCGGGACTCTACAGCAACCTATGTTCCAGAATATGTTGGAAAATCTGCGTGATCGTTATGAACACTGCCTACAGCACAATGGAGCACATTTTGACCATTTACACTATCATCTCAATAAGTAAGGTAATGACAATAAGACTAACATAATTTCTAGTACTGTATATTTTGGCGCATAGGCCTCGAACAACTTATGTTTCTTCGTACACTGTCGCATTCTGACATGTTTTATATACGACAGCTATCATGCTATAATTTGTGCATCCATTTATGTGATACAGGGAGAATAATTTAAGTGTTCAGACTTCTGCTCTCATGCCGTGGGAAGTCCCGAGCGAGCGCCATGTGGCTTCTGTCAACACTGGTGAGTTGTGAGGTTATTATCATGATGGTAAAATACACTATAGAGCAAATAATATTTTTGGTCGAGTGTTATTTGCACAAGAATAAACCAGGTAAAAGGTGCCTTCGAAAATTCCGTAGACAATTTCCCGATGCGACAGTACCATCAAAACGTTACGTGCATCAGCTCGTTTACAAGTGGCATAGTACTGGTTCTGTAAGCAGTAAGAAAAAGAAGCGAAGGAGAACAGCTCTCACACGGGAGAGGTTAGAAGATATACATGCAAGACTCCAGGTCAGTCTACATAAGTTGCTTCGGAGAATAGCTCAGGAAAGTGGTATTTCACCTTCTTCAGCACATAATGCAACAAAATTGTTACATTTACGATCTTATCGGACTCATTCAGTCCATAACATACTGCCCACAGATTTCAATGCAAGAATACGATTTTGCAATTGGCTAATGAATAGTGTCCACAACGGTATTGTGGATCCGAACTTTGTTTTTATGAGCGACGAAGCCTGGTTTCATTTGAGTGGATATGTCAATTCACAGAACAATAGAATCTGGGATACAGAAAACCCGCGCATTTTACAGCCGAGACCTCTGCACGATGTGAAGGTGGGAGTGTGGTGCACTTTCAGTGCCCAACGAATTATCGGTCCGATATTTTTTCAGGACACGATTACTTCTGACCGTTATATTCACAACATTCTGGAACCATTTTTTACTGAACTGACTGAAGAAGAGAAAAGGAATGGCTATTTCCAGCAGGATAGTGCAACGTCCCATGCGGCGCGTAGCTCTATGCGACGGTTATGGGAAATGTTCGATGATGATCAGATCATCAGTAAAGGCTTATGGCCCCCTCGTTCGCCTGATTTAAGCACATGTGTTTTTTATCTATGGGAAAATTTTAAAGGAAAAGTTTACAGGAATAATCCTCGAACTGCAGAAGAATTAAAAACTGAAATTAGGAACATTGTACGTTCTATCGATGTCCATGAACTACAAAGTGTGTTTTGAAATCTCATTACAAGATGTGAATCTTGCATTGCAGATGAAGGAGATTACTTTCAGCATCATCTGTAAATACTGGTGAGTTCAGTTTAATTTCCTAGTTGATTTATTTATTTGTTTATATATTTATTTATTTAAGTTATTTATTACTGGTGAGTTCAGTTTAATTTCCTAGTTGATTTATTTATTTGTTTATTCATCTACTTATTTGTCCAGAGCATCTATGTAGCTGGTGAGTTCAGTTTCGTTTAGTTTCTATAGGCGTAATCATGCCGCTTCTTTGACTCGACTATGCCTGCCTGTCATGGCGGGCACTGCGCTCGCCGTCTCCGCTTTCCAGCGCGCCTAATCTTCGGCACTCTGCTCTGAACTTTCAAATTAATCACCCTGTACTAATACAGTGTTTATGTGTATGTGGCATGAATGATTGCAGGTAGAGGGGGTAATGTTATTATGTCCTGTCAACTAGATGTGCTGAACCATATGGATTTATTATCTGGTGTCCTTGGGCTTATTCAAAGTCATTGAACAAAGATACATTGTGTGTGGTCACAATTATCTCCCATGTGATAGAAAATGCTCAGTGATAGAGAAGAGGAAACCTAAAGAGTTAAATTAGATTGTGAAATCCTGAAATCGGGTCAGTACCAAAAATTTGAAGTTATCATCATGAGAGAAGATAGGTTCTTGGACATTTAGGCTGCTGCTGCTTCTCTTGTAAAAACGACACACCTTGGTACTTCCAAGGTATCAATGATACATTTATTTGGAGCAAATTCTGGAGTTGTTGAAGTGAAATACTCATACAGTGAACTGTGTTATATTTTGGAAAAAGGGAAAACTGTTTCCGATATCACTTTAAAAGGAATTGCAGCCAAAAGAATACTTTGTCATGAAAAGAAATAAGAACTCTTCAATGCTGCCTTTCTTGGAAGAGAAACATTGAGCATGTTATGAAAATAAATGTCAGTAAAATGATTGTAATGACATGATTTGCATATGAAGCCATGTTGGCACATAGCTGCCTTTTATGTCAAAGTGTAACCAGACACAGCTTTGTTTATATATTTCCAATTAATGAGGCATTATTTCCCATAGTGTGTTTTCCAGAACTCTTCTTTCACCAGTGTTCAACATGTAACATGTTGCTATGTTTATCAAACATACTGTACTCTCTTTAAAATACATAGCCTATTTATCAGTAATTAACACCTTTTTGGCACTGAGTCAGGTTCTGGGTTTCTCTTTTCATTTTCCTATCTACAATAGTTCTTGTTTGGAGTCATTTTTGTGTTTATAAGCTATTCTGTCTCATTCCACCAAGACATGCGCTTTTTCCTATCTTTATATATAGCACGTTAGGAAGACAAATACAAATATTTTGTCTGCTGTTATCAGTAGGGCTCTGAATACATATGTCGAAACAATGTCCTATTTCAAAATAAGAAAATGAAGTTGAATATTTTGATCAAAGTAGGAAGGCTTTCATGGCCGGAGTAAATATAATCAAAATCTAATGATGAACGACTTAGTTTTTTGTTAACATAGGTTACAATATTTTCCAGTTTAAAAACATTTGCTTCTCGTACATAGAAATTTTTCATACAACTAAAATGAAAAGGCGTACGACTTTTAGTGCCGGGATGTGCCCGAGGACTTTGGCTCGCTGGGTGCAGGTCTTCTGATTTGACGCCTGAAAGCAACCTGCACGTCATGAGGATGAAATGATGATGAAGACAACACATACACCCGGTCTCCTTGCCAGGGAATTAACCAATTATGGTTAAAATTCCCGACCCTGCTGGGAATCGAATCCAGGGCTCCTGTGACCAAAGGCCAGCACACTAACCATTTAGCCATGGAGCCAGACATTCATACAACTTACGCATGCATACAACTTGAAGCTGCAGAGCAATGATGTATTCAAAACTGTTCCGTGCACATTATGCATACATACATCCTGAAGCCACAGTGAAGTGAAATGTCCAGTTGCAGTGCAATAATGTACTTAGAATTGCTTCTTACACGTTATGAATGCAGAATACGTCCTGAAACTGCAATGAAGTGATGTGTACAGCTCCAGTGCCATCATGTACTTAGAATTGCTTCTTACACATTATGCATGTATACTGCCTGGAGCATGGTACAGCATGTGGTATAAGCCGAGGGTCAAATGAAGCCATTTGCTAAACAAAAAAATTTAAAAATCATATTTTACAAACTGCGGACATTCATTCCTACCTTCTGTATAGTTATTTTTAGACATTCCATTGCTGTTTCTATTACAGCATCCCTATAAGCCACCCATTCATTTTCTATATCCAGAACCTGTTTACTGTCTATTATTCTTTGGGACTCTTCACTGCTCTTATTCATAATAAATAAGCGCAGAACTGTTTGTGGATTCAGACATGGCTGGCTTTCCATTAGCAAACAAATTACAGAAGAGCATGGAAGAAAAAACCTACATGGAAAGTTCTTAGTGTAATTGATTACAAAGGTTTTCAACAAGCTCTAAGTTTTTGGACACATTTAAAAATAAAATGGAATATTAATAGATCTTCTATCTTGATGTGAAGTGTTCAATAAGAAGAAAGCTGGATAAACACAGTTAAAGGGAAGAGACAAAATGATAAAGATGAATACAGGTGGTAAAAGACTAAGAAGAATGGACAAACACAAAAAGGGAGGAAAGGAAACTAACGGGTCAATGAAAAAGAAAACAATATCAGTGCTGACCTGTCACTGCATTAATATTATTCATAATCATTTCCCATTTTCCCACTACGGCTGAGTAGGGGTAAATATGGTTCCTCTCCATTTTCTTCTACCATTCCCCCACTTCCCATCCAACAGTGTACCAATCCACGTTTTGCTATTTTAGGCTGTTTTGGACCAAGACCATCTATCTCGGTCTTGGCCTCTCGTCCTGTTCATTTGCCTTTCCATTCTCTATTTTGGCATTCTTTCATCACTCATCCTTTTGACATGTCCAAACCAGCTAAGTGTGCTTTTCTCTATTTTATGACAATTTTCCCCACTTAAATTTCTTTCCATATTTTCTCATTCCTCACTTTGTCTCCTCTAGTTTTCTGGACCATATTTCTCAAGAATTTCATTTCTCCCACCTGTATTTGGATCTCGTCTCTTTTTGTCATTGACCAGGTTTCTGCTCCATATGCTGTTAGGGTATATAATGCATTTTGAACATGGTTTCTTATGCTTTCATTCACACTTCTTTATTCCATAATACATTTTGTATGCTGCAATAAAAACACACTTTGTTGAATCCTTTTGCTCATCTCAGCATCCAGAAATAAGAGAAATCAATCAATTCCACTGAAACGGAGTATGACTTTTAGTGCTGGGAGTGTACGAGGATACGTTCGGCTTGCCAGGTGCTGGTCTTTTGATTTGACCTCCGTAGGTGACCTGCATATCATGATGAGGATGAAATGATGATGAATATGACACGTAGGACCCAGGACCTCTGTGACCAAAGGCCAGCATGCTAACCATTTAGCCATGGAGCCGGACAATCACCAGTGATCTGCATTTAAGGCTGTTGCCCAGGTGGCAGATTGCCTATTCATCCAGTCTTGCATTCTGTGTTATTTCACTTCCCAAGTACATGAAAGTCTCCACCAGTTCGAGATCTTTGCCTCCAAATTTAATAGCCTATATGATCTTCCCTCTTTTTCTTTCTTTGTGTAATCGCCGATGTCTTGCTCTTTTTCACATTGATCTTCATTCCACATTTTTCAATCTTTCCATTCACTATATGTAGTTGTTCTTGAATCTTTGCCATATTTTCCCCAAATTGCAATATCATCAGCAAATAACATCATGTTCATTTGTCTTCCTCTGTATGCTACTTTTGCTGCTCTCATGTTGTCATCTATTATTATTAACAGAAGGTGTGACAAAACACTTCCTTGTCATCATCATTTCCCATTTTCCTGCTGTGGCCACATTGAGGTAAATATGGTTTCTCTCCGTTTTCTTCTATCATTCCACTACTCCCCATCCAACACTGTGTTCCAATCCAGGTTCTACTGTCCTATGCTGTTTTGGATCAAGTTAATCTAAAAGTACCTCATTCTTAGTTGTTCTCAATCTTAAATCTGTATGCTACTTTTGCTGCTCTCATGTTGTCATCTTTTTATTAACAGAAGGTGTGACAAAACACTTCCTTGTCATCATCATTGCCCATTTTCTTTTGTGACCACGTTGGGGTAGATATGGTTTCTCTCCATGTCCTCCATAAATCCTCCTGTTTTGCCCATTTGTGTTTTCATGCAACTGTAGCCTTCACTATATACTGACTTGATTATTTTTATTGTTTCAATTCCTTTCTGTATATTTTTTCCCAAACGTTTATCGTGGGGATATTCTTATAGCCCTTTTCTACGTTGATAAATGTCAAAACATATCCCATTTAAGTACAGGATTTACAGTCGGCCACAAGATACTAGACTCAGTCATTTACTTTACCTCCCCCAGCAGTTGAGTATCCATCTTATCTTTCAAGTGCGCTAATAAGGACTACACTTTAGTCTATGTGCATATCCCAATCAATCAGGACAGTAGGTTGAACCTGAAAACAAACAAATAAAAAATGGACACATTCTGGCAGAATCTGGAGGATATTTTTTCTAAAATCCCAGAGGGACATATCATCATACTGCTAGGAGACTTCAATGCCCAGTTGGGAAGAGAGAGAAACAGAAACATAGTGGGCAACTCTCCAGCACACGAGTGAACTAACGGCAATGGAGTAGTGATGGACAGAAAAACGCCCAACTGTTTGGAGAAAACAGTTTTCCGGTGGAAAACGAACAGACTGTTTTTAAAAGTTCTACCAAACAGTTTTTCCTTGAATACAGTCCACAGTTTGTCTTTCACTGTTCGCTAGTGAGTAGATACTGATGTAACCTTGAACCTACCCGCACGTTCGGAGCTATTCGGCCTGAAATCGGCATTGTTCGGTACTTAACCACTCCCATTCCCTCGCTGTCAAATCGACTGTTTGTCTCGTATTTAGTTGGCAGTGAGCCAAGAGCGGTTTGGAAAAGCAGTTTTTAGCCGAACAGCTCTTCAATGTTTTCGCTTATTGCTGGTTGCAGGTTGTTGGCGGGTGATGTACCGGTGTTCTCAAGCCAGTTTTAAAATGGAACGGTGTTAAGTTTGCTGAGTGCTGAGGGAGGCGAGTTGTTTTATAACATGTCAAAACGAAGCGAGGTGTGGAATTATTTCACAAAAAGTTACAATGATAATGTGCTTTGCACTATCTGCAAGCAACTTATTTCTTACAAGTCAACTATTACAAATTTGAAAGGACATTTGCAAAGAAAACATATGGCAATATATACTGAGCTAACATGTCATAGTGTTAAGGAAATACCTTCAGTGGAAAAACATCCATGTAGGCCTACAGAGGATAGAGAGGAACCTAGTATTAGCACTAGCAGGCCTGATAGCAAAGCCTCAACTGCTGATTCATGTGTTGCGCCTAAAAGACAAAGATTAATTAGGTCTTACGTCACTAAAAATTGTTTCATCTGCCCAAAAGAAATTAATTGATCGTGACTTACTTGATTTATTTATTTTAGATTATCAGCCCTTTAGTATTGATGAGGATAGAGGGTTTTCTAAACTTATGAAGTGGATCCCTGGCTATTGCCGAAACAGCGCATTACATTACGAAGGAGTTTTCCTTCAAGACGGTTTTACTGAAGTGTTCTAGTTTTTCTGGAAACCATACGTCTGTTGCGTTGGCAAACGAAATTAAGTGCATACTAACCAATTGGAAGCTGCATGACAAAGTGAATTTTTCAATTTCTGATAACGCTAGTAATATAACAAACGCGTTTGAGGAAATTCTGAAGTGGGAACACTATGGCTGTTTTGCTGATAAATTAAATTTGATTGTCCAGGGTTCTCTTCAGGAAATGCAAGTCACCATTGAGAAAATCAAAAAAGTTGTCAGCTACTTCAGGAGAAGTTCACTAGCAAGCGAAAAACTATTGAAGTACCAAATATCAAGTGGACATGCAGTGCCTAAACACCTTTCCCAAGATGTCACGACGCGCTGGAATTCAACTTTTTATATGCTGCGTCAGTTTGTAGAACTCGAAGAAGCTATCAAGGCCACTAGTGCTCTGCTAGATAAACATCTGCCCGTAATAACTGGCGAAGAGTGGCAAGCTTGTCGACAACTTTGCAATGTGCTAGCTCCGTTTGAAGGAATAACTAATTCTCTGAGTGGAGAAGCATATATGACTGGAAGTTCTGTGATTGTGGTCGTCAGGTGCCTAAAAGGTATTTGCGAAAAACTCGGGCAATCAGCCGAGTTCACAGAAGGAGTGAGGGCCGTAATTGCTAGCCTTATTAAAGGGTTAGGAGAAAGGTTCAAGAACGTTGAACACAACAGCACCTTCGCCTTATGCACTCTGTTAGATCCACGTTTTTCAGGACCCTACGGTACTAGATAACGTCAAAAAGAGGGTGCGTAATTTAGTAGTGGACCTAATACAGAGAAACGCCCAGACCAGCGAGAAGCAGAATATTGACATTCTGTTCTCCTCACTTTCATCTACAACTGGTGCATTTCAGCTCTCTTGTCCAATAAGCGCTTGGGGGGCCGATGACCTTCGATGTTAGGCCCCTTTAAACAACAAGCATCATCATCATCAATAAGCGCTTGGAGCATTTTCAACAACATTATTGGAGATAAATGTCCTCAAACCAGCCCTCTGTCATGAGCCAACAAGGAACTGGATTTGTGTTTGAAAGATGACATTTTACCTTGTGTAAATGAAGCAGGGGAATCTAATTGCCCCTTAGACTGGTGGAAAAATCCCCAACATGTGTATCCCAATTTAGCACAAATATTCATAACAAATCATCATAGGAAACCTCCTATCACAAAACAAAGTAGAGATAAACGACGGGATAAGTACATCAAAAGAAATCCTTCAAATAAATAGAGTACTCCAAGGTGACCCAATTAGTTCTCTCCTGTTTAACATTGTCATATCTGACGCAGTAAAAGTCATCGAAAATCTGAAATCAGTTTCACTCTATACGTACGCTGATGACATGGTCCTAGGTTTGCAGACCAAAGCTGACCTTCAAGAAGCCTTAAACAAACTGAACATTTGGGCTGAAAACAATAAATTCTTCATAAACCAGGTAAAAAAACAGTATATATGATTTTTGGAAAAGGAGGAAGGGTAGCAGCTGAAGACAAGATATTACTAGGAACAAAACAAATAGAACTGGTAAATTCATTCAGATACTCTACAGACATCTGGAACATCATACGGGATCCACATCAAGGATAGGGCAACTACTGCAATAAGAGCCATGTACGATCTGAAGAATATAACGAAGCTCTCTCTGAATACAGCGATAACTCTGTTCAACGCTACAATTGTACCAATTATCACATACGGGTTGGAACTGATTTGGGAATTCCTAACTATCAAAGATCTAGAGACAATAGAAAATGTAAAACCCCGCTTCCTGAAAAGAGCCCTCCGAATAGCAATAAACATGCCCTCAAGGCTTGCATATGAACTTGCCAGAGAAACCTTCTTCATTGAGGACTTGAGATGTCACTTAACGCTGCCATCAACCAGTCAAGAAAGGAAACTACTGACCCTTCGACGAGACAAGTGGATGAAAATAGAAGAAAATTTTTATTCTATAGACGCAATGATTGATAAGAGGATGGACAAAAGAAAACCACAACATGCATTCTGCACTGACAATGCTGGCAATACATGGATTCCATCACAGAATATGCAAGAATACGAAATACCATGAACCCAACAATGAATGACTGTTTATGTAGCCTGTGTGATCAGTTCTGTGACAAATATCACTTCTTTTGGTGCAAGAATCGCAAGAGAACCCTGCTAGATTATAGCAGAGACTAAACATCCACAATTCTGTATGTACATTTGTATGCTCTTAGTAAATTAATATCCAATTGGGAACAGGCCCCAGGCACATTTACACAGAAGCTGTCTCTATTTATCTACAGATACATCTATAATTAAAAGTTATTTTAAAAAAATAACAGACTGAAGTTAAACAAAAACCCGTTTAGTGACTTACCGTGTAACGTGTGGATCCTCCACTGATGAAGGCTGCAGCCAAAAATTTTGGACCTATATGTTTCTTTTATGTGAACTCTATCCATGCGTTCTTACATAGTGAATTACAGCTCTCCATTTGTTTCCTATATTGGGTGTCTCACGTAAGAGTCATCAGGTGCCTTTTCTCTGGTGCTGTGGAAGATATTTTCAATTTTGTTTTTGTAATGTGTAGGTTGAGTCAGCCCAAACAAAGACTGTTGATGAGGTAAGTTATGCGACCTCCAATGCCAATGGAAAATGTTGGTTGGGTAGTCACTGCAAACTAAATGTTACTTAAAGTGTCATTTTAAGTGACCAATCGATATATTTTTTATTTATTTAGAATTTGCTTTACACACGGACACATGTAGGTCTTATGGCGATGATAGGATAGGAAAGGGCTAGAAATGGGAAGGAACGGAAAACCATCTTCAGGCCTGCTGACAGTCAGATTCGAACCTACTATCTCCCGAATGCAAGCTGACAGCTACATGACCCAAACCATGTGGCCACTCGCTCGGTCCAATCGATAGAGCAGCCTCAAATTAGTCTCTTGCGATATTCCGTTCAAGGATATTTATTGACGGTGACAGCATGAGAGGAATTAGTATTTCCAGTAGTGGCTGAATGAGGCTGCTGTATGACAGTAGTGTGAAGACAACACGGCACACTAAAAGGCAGCGTGACCAGGGAAGCTGTACTGTCACCCTGAATAAATATTCTTGAATGGAATATCATACCAGATTAATAGGAGGCTGCTCTATCGAATAGACACATAAAATTACACTTATGAAAAAATTTACTATGCAGTGGGAAACAAAACGTTTTATGTTGACAACGGACACTGCATGTTGTACCTGATGAGCAATCTATGTTCATAACAAAGATCTATCTCTATCTACACATTATAAAAACTATAATTGAAAAATCTTCTGAAACACCACAGAAAAGGCACGTGATGACTCTTAGGTGAGACACCTGAATACTGCTCTTGTTAGCTTCCTCACTTGATAATTTAAAAACCTATTTAACATTTTCAAACCCATCACTCTTGTGAATACCTTCAGAAATAATATCCACTTGAGCATGTATCATTAGTGCACATACAGTACTTCAACAAAACCTTGATTATCTTTGTATGCAAATTCAAATAATGTACTGAATAAATATCTTTTAATTTGAGGCTACAACTGTCGGCCTAATCATGTTCCACTTATTTTCAGCCATTATAAAACTCACACATTAAAAAGTGCAATTTATCAAAACTGAATTGTTCAATACTTTGAATGAATATAACTTATGAATGCTAAAATTCTGTTTCAAGACAGACCAGAAACAAGTTCATCAGGGGTTAAGAAGAAATTGATCTGGAAGAAGTGAAATAATGAGTACGAAAAGGACAGTATTTGGGGCTGAGAAGAAATTGATCTGGAAGAACGAGGATACTGATAAGGGGAGAGCCTATCTAGAAATGTAAGTCTGCCTGGGTCCATTTATTTTTTCAAGTTTGTTCCTGTATTTTCTTTCTGTTGCACCCTCTGCCAAAACAGGAAGTGGAGTTTTTTCCTTGCTTTTCTTTGAGTTTAATCCTTTCGTGCATTTATATGCTCCTTCCTACTTTTAGTAATCTATAATTGTACACTTGTTGGTTCCAGTTATTTTATTTACATGAAACCCATAGTGTTCTTTTCCTACTTCTGTGTTTGAATTCCTTGTATTTTTCCACCCATTAACTACTTTTTCTTTGACTTTTCCCTTTTCTTGTTTATGTGGCTTTCTACTTATCCACATTTCTCACGTCAAAGAATAATAATTCTCAAGAGTGGTTCCCTCAACAAGTGTGGATGCCCAGGCTCCTGATGATGAATTAAGCTTTTTGGGGGGCTGAGAAGAAATTAATTTGTAAGAAGTAAGATATGATGAAAGGCGAACCCTTCTAAAAATGTGAAGTCTGTCCTGGTCCTGACATGTTTCAAAATTTATCTTGTCCTTTTTTTTAGCTCTCTCTGCCTGAACTGGCCTTTCAATGTGTGGTATCAGTAAAGAAACCAACTGTCACCAATTTACCTACAGACACTCTTAAATGCTATATAGTCATTAAAAATACTATCATCTTGTATATTATTTTAACCTTTTGAAAATAATTTGCAGCTACAAAATGCAAGTGAATAATAAATTCACTCTCATAATGTAACAGATACATCTCAAGCACACTTGTGCTTAATTTTCATATTACTATTATACCAAGACACAGGTTGCGAATGTTTACTAATGGGCATGAAGATGGGCCTGTTCAAAGAAATATCATCCTCATGTTACAAATTTTGAAAGCATTTCTAAACTGATAGTCAGTTACATATTATTCGTGCTTTCCTAAACGATGAATATTAGCCAGGAGGTTAAGTAAATGTAACTTAAAAGCTTTCCAGTCTCTTGAACACACAAGTTCAATATAAATATTACACCATAACATACTTGTTAAAAACACACTTGTAAACAAGGAATAAAAATACACACTATTTTCTTTACAGGTATGTTATACAGTAATGTTTATATTGAACATGTGTATTCAACACACTTAAAAGCTTTTAAGTTATATTTAACTGAGTCAACAATGGAAAGTATGGCTCCTTCTTAACAAAAGGAGTGAAGCATACAAAATTGACTAAAAAATGTCTAATTCTTTTTGCTATTAGGTATAAATCTGTTTATGCTGTATGTTGTTCAAATTAATAATTTTCCATTTAAGAGACTGACACAGTCCTGAATACAGCCTGGTCAGGAAGAGGCTTGTGAATCTTCTGAAATGACTTGATCAAGTAATTTAGCTTAGAAGAGGAAGTTAGAATGCACTGTTGTACATCTTCATGAATATCTTGATGCATGACACAAAAGAGAACTTTACTGAAACATATTCACAGTAAGGATGGTAAAAAAAAGAAAAAAAAAAAAGAAAATATATTATATATTCCTTCTTCATGATTCCTATTTATTAACATCATTTAAAATAAAATATTTACACATTTGGCCACCTGTTGTCCATGTAGCATTTGAGATATTTCTGCATGGACATAAAAATCATAGATGTTAATGAAATAGAATATTAATCACTCTCAGAACCAGATTCTGAGAGCTGCAAATCTTCTTTCAGTAAATGATCGGGCATTGACAAAGAGGGCGAAGCAGTCCCATTCATATGACCATTCACACTGTTCAAGGGAGAAGAATTGTATCTTGCAACGGGCTTCATGTCAGGTTCACTGTCACTATCAGAAGAGCCACTGCCACTTGAAGAATCGCTTGAAGAGGATGGCAGAATACCTATTTCATCTTGTTCAATTATAGGACTGTTTTCATACTCAGGGGAATGTCTAGGCGGCCTTGATATTTCCGGCTGCGACTGCTGTTGTGAGTGAGAACCAAAACTTCCTGCATTTCCAAATCCGATACTTGGTGAATCATCCATTCCTATGACTGGCAAGCTTGGTGGCACGGGAGTACTCCTTGGAGGATTACTTTGTGGAGGCGACTTGTGCTGTGGACGGGTTGGGCTATGTGTAGGATACGGAGGTGAAGCATGAAGAGGAGAGTGACGAGGAATGCATCCAGATAGTGAAGGCGCTGTTTGATGAGATTTAGGTGATGTTTTCTTTTTGCTTTTTGGACGTTGCTGGGGGGCAGAAAGTTTATCTGGTAGATTAGAAGGCATCTCAAAAGCAACACGAGAATTGGGATGAGGAAATGGTGGAGTAACCTTCTGCACCATCTCCATTCTAGTCTTCTTAACTTGTACATTATTACTTAACTTTTCCAGTGTTATCTCTCCAGTTGTTCTATCAATAATAAGCACACATTCTTTCTGATAAGGACGTTGAGAACCTTTAAATACTGTATGAGATGTACCAGCACCATCCAGATGAGGAACTGTCACTGTCACCTGGTTTCCTGAACCAACATCCACAGTCGCCACTTTACTAAGATCAACACTTGCAGGCTTGAAGTCATACCGTATTGTATGGAAAGATGTAGATTTATTGTTTGAAAAGCTAGGTCCCAGCTTGAGCTCACGAACTTCTGTTCCCAGGCCCAACTTATCAGCCATAATATTCCTATTAATACTACCAAGTTGGTAGCTCTGTCAGTGATTTCTAGGCTAACAACTTTGTGGCAATCAGGTGTTCACAGATGGTTATGGGAAAAGTTCCTTACAAGAGGAAACATCTGAGAATTCACACACTTGTTTCTCAGGTGGCATGCACAATTTTAATTTATTAAACACAACACACCCTATCAACACTGTTCTCAAAATACCTTAAAACTGCTCCATAATCCTTGACCCAAATCTAGCTCCACTACACACCACTCTATCCATCTCGGAGCCACAGAACATCTACAAACAAGTTTCCAACTGCGCAAATGGAAATTTGAAGTCAAAGAGTAACCTCAACGTATTTGTTTTCCGTATTGGCTTATTGGTTTTCTTTGCGAAATTTCCATCAGCTGAGCGAATTGTGGACCACGTGTGTTTATTGTATAAGTAAAGAATGACCAAAGTCAAGACTGTGTCTTCTCATCGTGTTTCTGAAACAAATGGAATTACGAAACGAAAAAAAGCGAAGAAACGAAAACATCAGGAGCCTGTTGAGGAACCTACGAAAGAAATTCCAAAATTAGCCCGTTCGTCGGACGAACCTCCTCCTAAGAAGGTTAGCTCATTCATATGCCGGTAGTCTTCTTTTTAATTTTATGGTATAGAAACAGAGTTCTAGTAAAACTTTAAGGAAGGAGTGGTTGTAGTTGCATCATTTTGCTGTACTAAAGTCATGACTGATTCTCTGTGACAGTGTTGATAAATATATTATACAGGGGCCGATGACCTAAATGTTGTGAATCTGGGCCTCCGAAGATGGTAACTAATAACGGTAACTGTTACACTATGGAGGTGGACCATATTATGATAAAAGAACTTGATATGTTGGGTAGTACTGTAAAGTAGTCTTCAGTGAAATTTCCAACTAACTTAGGCCTACACAAGTGGAAATACAAATTCAAATAATAACCTTGACATTTATTTTTGGGCCGATGACCTAGAAGTTAAGCCCCTTTAAGCAACAAGGCATTTATTTTCAGGTTTGGCTTAAATGGGGGTCAGAATGAACGGACTGATGTTCTTTTCTATAACCTTACCAAAAAGGTTATTTGTTTTAATTGAACCTGCCGGTAGCTCCTTATCTTCTCAGAATTGTAATTTCACTGTATCAGTCTTGTATGTATATTAAAGTTCTTCAGGCATATGCCAATAATCATTACTCTAATTACAATGTCCATTTCACTTGGCAGATCTCATCCTTTATTTAACATTGTCCTCCACCTCCATGATAGAATAACCAGTAATAACCGTATACACATCAAATATCCACCAAAATCAACAGTATCTCCACCAGAAACAGATTTAGCCTATATCACATGAAACGGTTGCTACCATTCAGCGTTGTTGCATGGGGCAAACAGATTTGTTCAGGCCGCAAAGTTCATGTCTCCTTTAACGACAACTTGGTTGATCGATTTATTTATTTTATTTATTTATTTATTGATCAATCAATCGATGGTGGTGATGATTGAGGAAAGTCTTCACTGCTTGAGATCACCCTACCCACCCTACCCTGTTGGTTGATGGCCTGATTTTCCGAGCTATAAACTATATCTCCAGGCTCCCAAAGCTACCAAACCCAGTACCCTACATAACCACACATCATCCTGGTCTTCACATATTGTCACATTCCAAAACATTTCTGTGATCTTACAAAAATGCTCTGAATTAAATTGATTTGCATGATAAATTTTATTGCAAGTACTCCTGAATGTAAATGGATAGGCCTACAGACAGTGTTTGTAATTTTTTTCTCTTCACATGGCAACCATGTTTCCAGACATGGCCAGAACAATGTTTTTTAGAATTTCAACATTTACGAATAGCTTAATATACACGAGCCTTTGGATACTGGTAGATATGGTTGGTAGAAAAATATTGTATTATGTGCTGCATTTACAAAATCTAATTTCTGAATTTTTCTTTCTTACTTCAAAATTTACAGCCACTTTGTTGTTGTTGTTGTTGTTTTATTTCAACCATCTATGGGTTGCAATTACATAACTTCCATAACTTTCGCCAGTATTCCTTCATCCATTGGCTTATTCGTGCTCGTTTTCCTGCTGAGAAAACTCTTCTTTTTTTCATTTTCTTGTCTGACAGATCCTTCACCTCAGCAACCTTTCTTCTGAAAACTTCTCTGTTTTATATGTCTTCTCCCACTATCGGCAGCCCTGAAGAAGGTTTTCCGTGGTTTCCCATTTTCACACCAGGCAAATGCTGGGGCTGTACCTTAATTAAGGCCACGGCCGCTTCCTTCCAACTCCTAGGCCTTTCCTATCCCATCGTCGCCGTAAGACCTATCTGTGTCGGTGCGACGTAAAGCCCCTAGCAAAAAAATATATGTCTTCTGCCCTGATTCCACACTTTTCTAGATCCGGATGGACTTCTTTCACCTGTGGAACTCGTGTTTTGCATTATTATTATTATTATTATTATTATTATTATTATTATTATTATTCTTGTACCCTTTTATGAAGATAGAAACTACATCTGCACACTTCCAGTCTTCATGACGGATTGCAGACATGGCTTCAGATGTTAAATAACAGTTAATTGAAGAAATTAAAACCTGTCATTATTACTTCATTCAGTTGAATGAGAGTACTGATGTCACAAACATGGTTCAGCTTCTCATGTTTAAGATATGAAGAGGGGGGCTTGGTGAGGGAGGATAATTTTTTTTTTTTTTTTTTTGTGAACCATTACCAGGCCAAACTACTTATAATTGTTTTTGAAAAGCTGAATGATTTTAAGAGGATAAATGGAATAGACTGGAAAAATTGTATTGGTGTCTGTTCTAATACTGCACTTGCAATGACAGGCATACATGGTGGAGTCTTTGCAAAAATTAAAGAAGTTGCCCCCAAAGCGACATTTCTTCACTGTAGCATTCATCGTGAGGCTCTAACCTCAAGGAAACTGAACATAAATTTGAAGACAGTACTAAATGAAGGAGTTAAACTTGTTTATAAAATTGAGAACAACTAAATTAAGACTGTTTTGTATTTTATGTAAAGAGATGGGTAGTGAACATGAACTGGGCGAGTTGGCAGTGCGGTTAGCAGCATGCAGCTGTGAGCTTACATCCGGGAGATAGTGGATTCGAACTCCAAGAGCTATGGCTTTTCTGCCTGGCATCTTTGGCAGATATATTGTTTTCTGAGGGGGCTAAATAAGAGCCTTTAAGGCCTTCATACCACACCTTTCTCATTCCATGACAAACCAAGGCCTTCAGAAAGAAAATTTATTTATCTTTGAAGGAATTAAAATGTGGAACAGTGTCATTGTTTCCATTGTTGCACACTTTCTTGAGTTAAAATGAAATAGTACAAGTACATCGTTAACCCTGGATAGGCGAGGCTCGTAAAATTTATGATACTGGTCTACGTTCCTCACTATAGATGGCATTTGTGAGCATTCTGAAATCTAATTCCCTCAGTACCTTCAATAATGAGCTCAAGCATTAATTTGATATGTTTTTCTTTAGGTCCATTGTTCCCGCGTCTTGTTGTATTGGTGGTTTGTTGTAAAACGTATGATTGTTTACCTGTAGTGGATGTGACTTTTTGAGCTGAAGAAAATAGATGGTTGGTTTCTTTTATATTACCTGTGTTCATGTACTCTTCTTTATTGGAGTATTTTGTTGATTAGTGTATGTCTTAAATACATGAGTGTCTCCAAAAACCGTATAAGTAGTTAGTGGGACATAAAGCAAATAACATTATTTATTTATTAAATATATTAGTGGGGAATCTGAAATTAGTTTTTAAGTAATCTGATCATTATTTAGTTCACTTTCAAATGTCTTTGTGCGCAGATGATCCTTTCCTTGTTGATAAGATTGGAAGTATTTAGGACGAGCTTGGAAAGGAAGATCTGAATTATATTCTTGATGAAAGCACTTGTTCGGAAATAGACTGTAATGTTGAAAGTTGTTTAGATAATTGTGTATCACCAGAGTTTATACATGTTCTAAATAAATAGTAAATATTTTGAGAAAACTGTAATATCAGATTTGAAGGATTATTTTCCAGAAACTCTAAGACCAGACTTCTGGATCAGAGACCCCTTCTTTCTTGAAGAAACAACAGAGGAAAAATATTAGCCTAACTAATTCAGCTATCCTAATTCTTGAGAACTTTTTAACGGAGGTTTGGTTGGTGAGGTGAAAGGAGAAAGCTACTTAGCGAGTTGGTCATGTGCTTCAGGTCATGCAGCTGTGAGCTTTCATTAGGGAGATAGTAGGTTTGAACCCCACTGTCAGTAACCTTGAAGATGATTTTCTGTGGTTTTTCATTTTCACACTAGGCAAATGTTGGCAGTGTAGCTTAATTAAGGCCATGGCCGTCTTCTTCCCACTCCTAGCCCTTTCCTATCCCATCGTCATAAGACCTGTCAGTGTTGGTGCAATGTAAAGCAAATTGTAAAATCTGTGAGAAAATTTCTGCTTGTGTTTAGCACAATGTATCTATGTGAGAGTGTTTTCTTCACTTGTGTGCATTAAAAAAAAATACAGGAATAAATTATTGATTCACATTTAAGCTAAAAGTAACTAACAATGAACCAGTCATAAGACAGCTGTGTTTAAGTTTGATGAACTCTTGTAATAAGAAACTGTACCATAATGTTTCTGCACTGCATCATACAGTAATAAACACACCAAGTTGTTTCTCTATAGTTAGAATGTTATTTATTATTTTAATGCCAATAAAAAATAATCTAATTGCCATTTTAGTAGTTAATTGTATAATCAGTAATTACTAATTACCAATATTTTGTGGTAAAATAATGGGATTTTAAATTTTAACATTGAAAGCTCCGTAATACTACTTGATGGTACGGCGGACGTATGAATGTTTGTTTAGTGGTACGCCTGTCTGAAAGTTTGTGAACCCCTGGCGTAATACCTTTTTTTTTTTTTTTACAATTTGTTTTACATCATACCAACACAGGTAGCTCTTATGGTGATGATGGGGTAGTAAAGGCCTAGGAGTGGGAAAGAAGCGAGCGAGGCCTTACTTAAGGTACTACCCCAGCATAACGGTGTAAAAATGGGGAAACCACGGAAAACTGTCTTCAGGGCTGCCGACAGTGGGGTTCGAATCCACTATCT
The DNA here is from genome assembly GCF_040414725.1 of Anabrus simplex. Lineage (NCBI taxonomy): Eukaryota > Metazoa > Arthropoda > Insecta > Orthoptera > Tettigoniidae > Anabrus > Anabrus simplex. Next base: position 827,135,268 of record NC_090265.1, read on the forward strand.
CCCAAATGCAAGCTAACAGCTATGCGACTCAAATCCACAGCTACTTACTCATAGAGATGGTCGATAAATCACAGCCTGTTACTTTGTCACCGATATTTTTCTGTCACCGATATATCAGATATGCTGCCATGGAAGTATCTGTGACAACATATCGTTTAAGTTGTGTACTAGGATCACGTTCACAGGGGTGTGTTATCTGCTGTTAGCTTGAGGTCTATATCTGATTTTCATTTACCAGTTACTTACCTACGGCGTTATTAAAGGCGTTAAATCATACATTTTATCATAGTGTATTTTTGAGCACAGTAGAGAGAATACCTGTCTGGCAACTCTATATGTCAGTAGCTGGCTCATGTTTCATACGTTGTGCGAAGCGAACAGATCAGTTCTCAGCTAGCAAATGAGGCACTGGGCGAGTTGGCCGTGCGGTTAGGAGCGCGCAGCTGTGAGCTTGCATCCGGGAGATAGTGGGTTTGAATCCCACTGTCGGCAGCCCTGAATATGGTTTTCCGTGGTTTCCCATTTTCACACCAGGCAAATGCTGGGGCTGTACCTTAATTAAGGCCTCGGACACTTCCTTCCAACTCCTAGGCCTTTCCTATCCTGTCGTCACAAGACCTATCTGTGTTGGTGCGACGTAAAGCCAACAGAAAAAAGAAAAGAATGCAAATGAGGCATGTTTGAATACATAATATTTTTTCGAGAAATACTTGTCCGTTTTTCAAAATAATTACGGTGCTGAATTTTTAATGTTTGTAGATTTAAGGCTATGTAGGCCTATACAAAATAGTGTGGTACCGTATAAAAAGGCAAAGTTAGTGCCATGATCTCAGAAAATATTAACGTAATGACACAGTACTTTAAGTCCGATTATTATCCCTTTGGTTATTTGAGGTGGACAACTTTGCTGAATAATCCTGTATATGTGAGGAATCTTTGTATTAAGTTCATAAATGTATTATTTTTAGTCATTTTATTTTTAAACCTACATTAAGTATAGTAAATAATTGGTACCCTGGAGAGGCGGTGGTGGGGGTGATTATTGTTTTAAGAGGAATTACAACTATGCAACCATCCTCTATATAACACTAATCAATGATAAAAAATGGAAAGGATTCAACACTTCGAAAAATGAAGGTGTCAGCCAAAGAAAGACAAGGGCCACGAAGGGCATGAAAATAAAAGACTCCCTAGGTCTCGAGTGCTCTAAACCACCGGGGTTAGAAAAGAACAAGAGTTCACCAAGAGAGATGAAAGTGAGGAACCTGGTAAAAGTAAGTGGAAACAATGCCAGGACTCAGCTCTGGGCCCCATGGTCGCCAACCCATACTCCCAAGTTGAGAGCCCCCGAGACTCGTTTTAGTCGCCTCTTACGACAGGCAGGGGTTACCGTGGGTGTTATTCTAACGCCCCCCACCCACATGGGGATCCCGGAGACACGACACGGGTAATCATATTCCGCTTGTTAATTAACTGTGCATCATGTTAACAACCTTTCCCTATGCATTATTAAAACTTCAAATTATAAATGTGAATATTATTTTTCCCACTTCTAATGTCGCGAATCTTCCTAAAAATACTACCCAACATTGTCATCATATCAACTAGAAGTACTTCCGTACTGGCCGCTCGCGACCAAAGAGTGACGATAATCATATGCTCGTGTTTCCTGTGACTGAATCACTGATAAAAGTCACTGATATTTTTGTGTCACAGATACGCTTGTCACAGATATTCTGAAATATCGCTTAAGCTCATCTCTACTTACTCAGTAATAGGTTAATATGTTAGGATCTGTAAGAAAGAAAAACCTATTTGTAGCATAAACAAGCAGCTTGTCATAAGGCTTTCTCTTTTCTTTGTCAAAGCAGCTGAGCATATAGGCCTACCATATTTTTGTTCAAAATCCTATTTTTTAACTTCATTTATTATGACAGTAATCCAGGACTTTTGTCAAAAGTTCTAATATTTGAAACCTACAAGCTTTGGTGTGCGAAATACATGTGCCATTAATACATTTTAAAAGCATGTGTTAAAAATATGAAAGAACACATGCCTGATGTAGAGACATTAATTTACATCAGTGATGTGTGCTTCTTGTCAAGGTAAGAATTTTGCTAACATGTCCGATTTTGGTCTGTGTTGTGAATTGAACTCCTTTGCCATTGCCCATGGAAAGAATTCTTGTGGTGGCTTACAAGGCATAACGCCAAAAAAGCTACAAAAGCTAGTTTGCAGAGGACATACAAAGACCAGAATCTAACTCCTATAGATGACTTCAGTGTTGAAACCATTAAAGGTATCACCTACTTATTGATGAAAGTGGAAGGAATGATATATATATCTGGAAAAATAAAATTGGAATGTCCCTCCTCCTTCACCAGCTCCTTGAACATCCTTCTGTAAATCAACAGAAGATAATTTCTTCCACTGTCAGAAGTGCTGAGAAATTGAATGCCATGAGAGGTTACATGTTAGTCTGAAAGGAACTGCTATCAAATTTTGGAAGAACTGAATAATGAAATTTCAGTCTAATACAAGAAGTGTGTTTGTTGTGTGAGTAAAGTGTATTTTGAATTTTATTTTAAAATTCATAGAATCCTCAAAGAATATGTATTTTGCCATGTAATTCCAAACATCGTTATGGATGTGTGGTGACTATAATGTTATGATTATGGTACATGTTGTACTGCTCCTCGCTATCAGTTACGATGTTCGGCCAGCTGGGCTGCTTGCTTCAGGTTGGTGTTGAGCATCCTTTTTATGAGGTTAGTCCAATGGGTTGGCGGCCTGTCACATTGTCGCCTCGCATTGGATTTCCCCTGGATTGCCAGCTTCTCCATGTGGGGGTTGCGAGTGCTATGCCCAAAGAATGTAAGGATCCTCTTGTATGTCAGGGTAAACATTCTTTGTTGTGGTTGGATGTGTTAGTTATGTGTGCTATCCACAGAATGTGAAGGATATGTCGTCAGCACCACGTTTCAAATGCCTCGATGTGATGGCAGTCAGAGGTGTGTAAAGTCCATGTCTCTGATGTACCTGTAGGACATAAGTTTGATATTTGTCACATTACTTATTGAAGTGTGTCACCATATTTTGGTCAGTTGCATCATGGCAATGCATCCCCAATGTATGTGTCTGGCAATGCATTCGTGTTGTACTTGTCTATGTATCTCTGGCTCAAAGTTACCATAATTGCTAATCGTGTTGACATTTGGCTTATTCAGGTTTTATTATTATTGTTATTTGTTTTACGTCCCACTAACTACTTTTTAAGGTCTTCGGAGACGCCGAGGTGCCGGAATTTAGTCCCGCAGGAGTTCTTTTACGTGCCAGTAAATCTACCGACACGGGGCTGTCGTATTTGAGCACCTTCAAATACCACCGGACTGAGCCAGGATCGAACCTGCCAAGTTGGGGTTAGAAGGCCAGCGCCTTAACCGTCTGAGCCACTCAGTCCGGCTATTCAGGTTTTCATAGTCCATAATCATTATCTTGGTTTTACTGATGATAATGTAAATTGTATTCAATACAAGCATCCTCCCATTTGCACATCAACTCTTTCAAGTTGTTCTTGGCGGGATATGATAAGAATTGTTCAAGTTGTTCTTGGCTGGATGTGAGAAGAATTGCATCATTCCCAAAGCGGAGGTTCGAGATTTTAATTCCTCTGATGGACATGCCTCTATCCCACCCATCTATGATTCCTTGCATGGCGTATTCACTTTTGTATGGTTGAGGCGCTGGTCTTCTGACCCCAACTTGGCAGGTTTGATCCTGGCTCAGTCCGGTGGTATTTGAAGGTCAGACTCGTGTCGGTAGATTTACTGGTACATAAAATAACTCCTGCGGGACTAAATTCTGACACCTTGGCGTCTCCGAAAACCGTAAAAGTAGTTAGTGGGACGTAAAGCCAAGAACATTATTATTACTTTTTTTGTTTAGCCAAAAGTTTAAAGAACCTTTGTAACATAATTCACCATATCAAAAAACAAACATTAGTGGTGTATTTGATTATTAACACATAAAATTTTAATATTTAGATGTTGAATGAGAATCACTTCCTAAATAGATTTAAGATCTTCACGTCTTACCTTTTTCTTCCTTAAATTATTAAATACTAGTTTATACAAAAAATGGGTTATCACCTGTAATTCTTTCATTCAAACTTGTTTCAAATTGTTTTTTTTAGTCAGATAAATTTCCAAACTTTCTAAAACATTCATGAATTTTCCTTTTTTGGCCAAATGTATTAATTCATGTCATTAGAAATGTCTGTAAGTTTATGATTCTTTGCAACCATATGCTCCCCCATTGCTGAATATCTTCTATGTAGTGTGGCATTTGCAGGAGAGAACGTCTATCTTCACGATTAAGTGGGAGGAGTCATACAGACTCTTGAACAGGTGGATAAGCTGAGGTAGAATCCTAGACTCGCCCAGGATTTTCTACAGGTTTCCCCATTGGAGATTATCAAATGTTTTTCATAATCAACGAAGCTTACGTACATGGGTGTAGTATGATACTCTCTTGCCTTTTCTATAAGCTGTAAAAGATTGCAAATCTGCTCCTGGGTACCTCTGCCTTCTACAAAGCCATCCAGTTTTGGTGCCAGTTGCCAGGAGAATTATTACTCCAGCCTCTTCTGTATCCCATATAGTAAAAAAGGTTCATGTGTGAGATAAAGACTATCAGGTGAAAGTTGTTGCAGTATCTCGTAGAGCCTTTCTTATGGATGGGTTTGATGATGGAGGTGTGTCATCAGTCCTCTGGCCAGTGCCTTGAGGTCCATATCAAATTACTTTTTTTTTTTTGCTAGCGGTTTGTCGCACTAACACGTCAGAGGTTTTTGGATAGAGTTTGAGGGATGTTCCACCATTCAACACATTGTAAAATATATTAAATTATAAGAATACCGGTTTTGACTCCCTTGGAGTCATCATCAGTTCCTGTTAAAAATTAATTCAGAGGGAATCTGATAACAATCATCATAATAAAAAAATGTAAAGGTGATAGCCTGGAAAAACATCAATGGGTTGCAAGACATTACTTTGAAATGCAACGCATACATGACGAGCAGCACTGGAAATTAATATCGTATGCTCCTAGTTCTGGCCTAGAATGTCCTGTGTTCATGGAACACGTAACACTGGAAAAACATGTACTATTGAACATATGACACAGACACTTATAATGATATGAAACCTTGGCTCTCTAAGAGCATTTCTGGACGTGACAGTTCTGTTTCTGTCTTAAAAAACTAGATAAAATACACACATCTTGAAACAAATGTACAAAGACATGGTTCTGGTCTAGACTGTCGCGCGTTCATAGACACGGAATACTGGAATTCCTTGCACTGGTTAAAAACACACTTACGATATGAGACACAACGGTATGAAACAATTGGCATTTCAAGTATGTTCCTGGGCTTGACAGTCTTGCCTCCAACTGATTAAACTAGATGAAACATACATACATTAAATGTACAAAGGCAAACCACTTGGCATCTAAAAGTTCTTGGTTTGGTTTCAAAAAATTTGTCATGTGTTTGTGGAATTAGAATAGAACCGTTTGTCTTGCTACTATCTATTGGAAACAAATGCACTATCGTAGTTGAGAATATACACATTGATATCTGTACATAAACTTTCAATCAATGTGCAAAGTGGTATGTCTTCATACATTTAATGTATATATGTTTCATCTAGTTTAATCAGTTGGAGGCAAGACTGTCAAGCCCAGGAACATACTTGAAATGCCAATTGTTTCATACCATTGTAAGTGTCTCATATCGTAAGTGTGTTTTCAACCAGTGCAAGGAATTCCAGTATTCCGTATCTATGAACGTGGAACAGTCTAGACCAGAACCATGTCTTTGTACATTTGTTATAAGGTGTGTGTATTTTATCTAGTTTTTTAAGATAGAAACAGAACTGTCAAGTCCAAGAACGCTCTTAGAGAGCCAAGGTTTCATATCATTATAAGTGTCCGTGTCATATGTTCAACAGTGCATGTGTTTCCAGTGTTACGTGTTCCATGAACACAGGACAGTCTAGGCCAGAACTAGGAGCATACGATATTAATTTCCAGTGCTGCTCGTCATGTATGCGTTGCATTTCAAAGTAATGTCTTGCAACCCATTGATGTTTTTTCAGGCTATCACCTTTACATTTTTTTTATTATGATGATTATTATCAGATTCCACCTGAATTTATTTTCAACAGGAACTGATGATGACTCCAAGGGAGTCGAAACAGGTATTCTTATAATTTAATATATTTTATAATGTGTTGAATGGTGGAACATCCTTCAAACTGTATCCTATTAGTTAAACGTCAACACGGAAATGAAGATCATAATCTACAGTAGAGGTTTTTGGTGCGCAAGGATGGGAAAGGGCTAGGATTTGGAAGGTAACAGCCATGGCATTAATTAAGGCATAGCCCCAGCATTTGTCTGGTGTGAAAATGGGAAACCACAGAAAACCATCTTCAGGGCTGCCAACGGTGGGATTCGAACCCATGATCTCCCGAATGCAAGCTGGCCGCTGCACGACCCTAACTGCATGGAATGACCTATTTGATGGATGTCAACATTGTGAGGGGGACCACCGCTTTTCTATGCTCAGCAGTGATCATATCAATGCCTGGAGACTTTCATAGATTTAACCTATCTATTGCCACTACAGAGTGAATGTGGTAATCTGCAGACATGTCTCCAATCTTGCTATTGAAATCACTTATTACTGTCAGAACTTTCTTGCCAGGGACACAGGAGATGGCAGCTTTAAAAGTTCACAATTACCTCATCCTTGGTATCTGTGGGAGGAGCATACACTTGTAATGTGTGTAGAATACTTCTTTCCTTCATTTAATAAATCAGCAAACTGACTAAAAACGGCAACCGCTATTGTAAGCGATAAAGCCATATGAAACAGGTTGAATCTTGTCCGCTTGTCCTCTATGCTAGAGTGGTGAGAAGTGAGGACTTCATTAAGATAAGTTCCAGATTTCAAGTTTTTAAGGATTTAAACAGAAATGAACATAAATGTTTATACATTTGTAAATATTTTGGGTGTGATTCGATAGAATTTGATGATGTTCTTTCGAGAACAAAACATGTCATTCTATTTTAATTGACTTGTTCCTTTTTCAGGTATAATTCTCTTACCTTCTTTTTCAGATAGTTTATAAAGTTTAATGCTTGACAATAATGTATTTTAGTGTACCATTTGCCACCGAGGTAGACACTTCATTTTCAAATAAAGAGATGAGATTTTGATTTGATTTATCACTGTTGCTCTATTAATGATACAGTACCTTCATTCTTCACGAGGTGGTTCACTTGGTGGTGGTGGTGGTGGTGGTGGTGGTGGTGGTGGTGGTGGTGGTAGTGGTGGTAGTAGTAGTAGTATTATTATATAACACTGGCCGTTTTGAGTAATCTTAGTAGTTCTGAGTTTTAAGGGACTCAAACTAATAGTTTCTAGTACTTTGTGTTTTCAGGTAAAATGGATCAACAAACAGCGTGTCTTGGTGTTTGGATCTCGTGGCATTTCTCACCGGGATAGACATTTAATGGAAGACTTGCGGACATTAATGCCACATGCAAGGCCAGAAAGTAAAATGGAGCGTAAAGAAAACTTGTTTGTCGTCAATGAGGTAAGGAATGCTAAAATCTATCTTCTTGTATCTTTGAAGTTGACTATCTTCAGTATTGTAATCTATCAGTTTCATGTCCGTATTGATACTTAGTATCTATAATCACAAAGAATGGGTACTGTCCACCTAATCAATACTTTATTATATCTTGTTACTAAGCAGTACCGGTTTCGACCTTCACAGAGGTCATCTTCTGAAGATACTTTATTATATCTTGTTACTAAGCAGTACCGGTTTCAAGATGACCTCTGTGAAGGTCGAAACCGGTACTGCTTAGTAACAAGATATAATAAAGTATTGATTAGGTGGACAGTACCCATTCTTTGTGATTATAGATATCTTCAGTATCATCTTCCTCCTGGAGTCCGGCTCCATGGCTAAATGGTTAGCGTGCTGGCCTTTGGCCACAGGAGTCCCGGGTTCGATTCCCGGCGGGGTCGGGAATTTTAACCATAATTGGTTAATTTCGCTGGCACGGGGGACTGGGTGTATGTGTCGTATTCATCATCATTTGATCCTCATCATGACGCGCAGAACACCTATGGGTGTTATATCAAAAGACCTGCATCTGGCGAGCCAAACTTGTCCTCGGACACTCCCGGCACTAAAAGCCATACGCCATTTCATTTTTTCCTCCTGGAAATATCATCATATGAACATGTGCAGAGCACATTGGGCAGCAAGTATTTTGGAGCAGTGTCAGTCATTTACAAAAGTTTCTGCGACATCTGAGGAAACGTTAATCATTCTCAGATCCTCTTTGAATGTATGACATCAAGTTGTTCAGGATTTTTCCTTTTCTCTCTTGGAGGTGTCCACTGTAGAACGTACTTTGGATGATTGGTATTCTGGAATGTGTAGAATGTAGCCAGTGAGTTGCATCTGATATTCACAGTAGATGACAGATGTTACAAGTCAGATCTTAGTAATATTTCTTCATTGATGATATGATCACAGTGCAAGATACCAAGAATTCTCTGAAGGCAACATTGTTAAGCTGTTTAATCACCTTGGTTTTAAATGTCCATGTTTACATTTGGTAAGACAATGAACTTAAAGAGTTGGTGGTACTAATGACTGTCATTGATCAAAGAGTAGGCATGCTGAAATATGGCTGATGCTATTCCAGTAGCCGGGCTGAGTGGCTCAGACGGTTAAGGCGCTGGCCTTCTGGCCCCAACTTGGCAGGTTCGATCCTGGCTCAGTCCGGTGGTATTTGAAGGTCCTCAAATACGTCAGCCTCGTGTCGGTAGATTTACTGGCACGTAAAAAAACTCCTGCGGGACTAAATTCCGGCACCTCGGCGTCTCCGAAAACCGTAAAAGAGTAGTTAGTGGGACGTAAAACAAATAACATTATTATTATTATTATTATTATTATTATTGCTATTCCAGTAATTGTTGTCTTGAAATATAGGGACTTTTAAGTTGATTTATTTCAGATGGTCCCACTAGATAGCAGTACAGTCGGATTGCTAAAATTAGATGTCAGACTGTCTAAATTCAGAATGCCTGTGTTACCGTGTAGCTGTAGCTGAAAACATACCTTATCGTCATAATAATCATCATCATTGCTAAATACCACATACACCCATCAATGGTACTGTGACATGGCGAGTAAGCACTGCTGTTAAATACATGCTGCCTGCACTGCTTTTTGAGCAGGGATTTGGTTCTGAAAGGCTAACAGAAACAAAACCTGACATGAAACCTCTGCAGTGTCTGACCCCTGTTGGGTGGCCGACATCAATACTTGGCCATAGGTATAAACAGCTATTTAATGATATCATCGTCTTATTGGTCTGCGTGATACAAGTACCGCTCATTCTGCACCTTGATCGGCAAGTTCATTGATTGCAATCCCCATGCAAGGGAAGGCCTATGGCAGAGTACCAAGGAAAAAAATGTGAGCAATATTTGTTTGTTTGTTTTTTGTTTGTTTATAAGTGGTGAAGTTAAGGCTCTTGGCTCTCTCTTACACTTAAGCACATTCTATGTTAACAAATTAATAATATTATGATTATGACAACATTGATGATGATTGTAATGGGGGAGACCGGCTTTTACAATCTGGTGTGATAAAAACAAAAACAAAGAGGGGGAGGTACATGATAACATATTGACAACATTTTGTGTGTAACTAGATGCTAATGGGTAATAACGATGAATATAACAACAACATTTAAAAAACAAACAAGTAAGTTATCCAGGGTTAGGATTTTTAGTGCCTTTGCTGGCAAGATGTAGTGTTTACAGTGCACTATGTCTTCTGGTATGGGCTAGAGCAATTTTGTTACTTTCATTGATCTGTCTCAGCTTTATCCTTGGCTTTGACAAAATGAAAGTGACTGAGGTATGAGTGATGCTAGTAATGCCATTCCTTCTGCAGCCAGTCCCTGCTATGAATGGTGTGAAAATATTGCTCATAGGGTCGGTTGGTGCATGCATTTCAGTGGGCTTGGCAGACTGATATGTAATAGCAACTTCTGGCTCGGTGAGGAAAGCAACGGGAAACTACCTCACTCCTCATTTCCCTAGTACGCCTCTTCAGTGATGCCCAGGCCATCTATGACAGCTGATGGCGGAGCTGTTGAGGATCCAATCAGCCTTCGGGCTGAGGACTAAACATACATAGGATTTTTAGGTGCAAATTTCAGATGAAAAAAGGAAAGGAAAAGGTGCTCAAATAAGGTAAAACAGGGACAAAAAGGTGCTGGTTTATTCAACTAATTTAATGATTTTCTTTCCTCTATTCTATTTTATTGAATTACAAAAAAGGACATCAAATTATCACTTATCAAAAGAAGGCAAAAACATGAAGCTGTTGTACTTCAAGACATTAAGCATCTCTACATTTTTAAAAGTAAGTCTGTTTCTATTACAAGATAGAATGTCTTTGTTGATGCTAAAGCTTCTTTCGACATCCACAGAAACCAGTGGGGTAAACCTTGTAGTCAATCGGAATGGCAACTCTACAGATGTGGCGAATTCCTCAATGTCTGGATTCTCAAGTTTGTCTTTGGCAAAGCCATCGAACTGCTCCCTCACGGAAGTAAAAGTATCCCATTGTTTTCTTTTTTCCAGACCTTGTTCTAATTGTTTAATAACTGCAGTCAGGTACTTGTAACTATGGACACTATAGTTCTGTCTGCAAATTATGTATTTTCTCCGGTAACAAAATTGCACCTGTATTGGCTGGATCCAAAGAAAGCACAAACTCTCCGATTTTGTCAACATTCTCACACAACATAGCAGCACACTCAATCCACGATCCCCAGCGAGTAATAACTGGGAAATTTGGAAGGGGCAGGCCAGTGGTTTCCCTGTAGGCAACAACATGACTCAGAGCTTTCAGCAGAATCTTCTTCAGAGCAGAGATGAATTGATTTGCAATGTATTCGTTCCTTATGGATTCACAAACCCTGTGAAGGGCATGAATCAAGCTTGTCACATGCTTCAACGTAGGAAATAAAGGTTTCAATTGGTTAACAGCTTAAACCATCTATGGAACTTGGTCCGTAACCACAAGAAGAAGTTTTTCAAACTCGATACCAGAGGCCAGAATTTTTGGCTGAAGTCCATAATTGATTGCATTACTGTACTGGCATTGGCTTTCTGCAGTTCATACATTTTTAACAACCTGGGCTTAATGTTCTCCCCTGCTAAGGGAAAAACTAAAATGTTCAAACCATATCGTTCCATTGAGTCTATGGTTTCATCCACAATGATTCCCACATAGCAGTCAGACATTTTATCTTTGATTCTTTTTATGGTTTCTTGGTAAACAGGCTCCATGTCGTTTTTTCTTAAAGTGCTCTCATCGGGCATTGACATCTTTGTGTATTTTTCAGTAAATCCCTTGAAGGCTGGATGTTTTACCTTATTGAGTGGAATTCCTCCTTATGTAAGAGCTGCACACAAATCAATGTTTAATTCCTTCAAATTTTGGCTTTTTGAAGAACTCTGTTGATACACATTTCATAATAGAGGTTGCTACGATTTATTTGCTTGAAGCGTGATATTCATTTGATGCTTAGAGCTGGAAATGTGTTGTTTGATGCAATCTCGCTGGTGTTCTTTATCTAACAAAATTCTTGAATCACAGATAGTACATCGCATAACAGTTCCATCAGTGTCTATGAAATCTTGTTTGAATTCCTGTGCCAGAGCAATAAATCGGGCAATGGACACCTTTGGCATGGTAAAATTTAGTAGTACACAAGAACCTCGTTTATCCGGATTAAGTGGGACTGGAACCGATCCGGATTATAAAAAATCCGGATAATCCAGAAAACACTAAAAAAAATACAGTACATGTTAAATAATCTATTAACATAAGTTGTACAGTAATGCCTTTTTCAGTTGTACAAAAAAAATCAGAACACTTTTCGTACATTTATGATTCTGTTTTATGCACTAAAATAATGTGTGAGTTTTTTCCGTTTTACATTTGAAGAACGTTTGCGTGCAACACGATCATGAAGACGTTTTACTAACAACAGTTCTGCCGGTGTGGTTTCAGTCAAGGATTCTAAATAGGCCATCAGTTTGTCCAGCTGCAGCGTTGCCTCTCCATGAGTCATTGTTTCTTCTGATGGAGCGCTGGTTTCTTGTTCGAATTCACCATCAGTGACTTAATAGTGAATTGCATTCAGAAGAGCGTGGGTTCGAATCTCACCTCGGCCATACTGGGAATGGTTTTACACGGTTTCCCATTCTCAATTCCAGGCGAACTCCGGAATGGTACCATTGATAGACCGTGGCCGAATTACTTCAAATTCCTGTCGTTAACTATCCTTGGCGGAAGAGACATTAAAGAAGAGTCGATGCCGTAAAAGAAATACTGTACAAGTAAAAATAAATTAATTACTTTCGATCCAGATAAACCGGAGATTTGGATTAATGAGGGCCGGATAAACGAGGTTCTTGTGTACACTCATTTAGTAATGTAACAAAGTGCTAACACCAGTTCACTTGCTAACTCAATGCAACTATCACATAACTCACTCTTGCGTTCACTCGCTCATATGCTGTCCACACTGTCTTATAACACCATGACAGTTACCAGAATGTACTCATTCATGCTGGAACTGCAGTCTCAGCGATTTCTAGTAGCTTCGAGCAGAACCCAGACTCAATTCTCGGAACTACGCGGGTGCGGTGGCTTACATTTCTGCGTTACCAGGCTCCGCCTCCATGCGAACCGATGAAGTTTCTCACAGTAACAAACTCACATTCACGAGCAGCAAGCTACTGATTCTGGTGGTATAGAATCACTCATTGTCAATTCCATTATTGTGGGCTACATTATAGTAGTAAAGTGAGAGAAAGAGGTTTTGTCGAACACACCATTTCACACCGGCAACCGATCCGAAACTTCATTCAGTCAATCAGTCACTACTGATCTGCACTTAGGGCAGTCACCCAGGTGGCAGATTCTCTGTCTGTTGGTCTCCTAGTCTTTTCTTAAATGATTTCAAAGAAATTGGAAATTTATTGAACATCTCCCTTGGTAAGTTATTCCAATCCCTAACTCCCCTTCTTATAAACGAATATTTGCCCCAGTTTGGCCCCTTGAATTCCAACTTTATCATATTGTAATCTTTCGTCTTTTAAAGACACTGCTCATACTTATTCGTCTACTAATGTGATTCCACGCCATCTCTCCACTGACAACTCAGAACATAACACTTAGTCGAGCAGCTCATCTTCTTTCTCCTAAGTCTTCCCAGCCCAAACTTTGCAACATTTTTGTAACGCTGCTCTTTTGTTGGAAATGACTCAACAAATCGAGCTGCTTTTCTTTGGATTTTTCCAGTTCTTGAATCAAGTATATCTGGTGAGGGTCCCATACACTGCAACTCTTCTCCATGACAATTCAAGGCCGTATACTGCCACTTTAATGCGGGAAAAACTGTAGGAAATTCACCGGAGACCTCTGGAACACCCTCAGTACAGTCAAGATTTATCACCTTGCAACTACCATTAGTTTGGACCACTCAAACAAGGCATAGGAGGACAGTGGTTCGATGATGATGCGAGTGTAGAAGAGTTCGTGCGCAGTTAGCTCCGCACACGCCCCTCTTCTTTCTATCCAGACACATATAAAACTTACCAATACAATGGAGAAAATGTGTATCGAAGGCAGGACACTATGTAGAAAAGTGATCTTTATAAGTGCTTTTTTTTTGGTTGATGCAATAAATTTTAAAAAATTCATGTTTATATTTGATCTGACCTCGTACTTCTACTACTACTACTACTACTACTACTACTACTACCACCACCACCACCACCACCACCACCACCACCACCACCACCACCACTACCACCACCACCACTACCACCCTAGAGGAAGTAGTTGGGTAACATAATTTCAGGTGCCCTGGCCCTGGCTACCTTGAAACAAAGTACTGTTTTTAGGTTTACTGCTACTCATCTAATAGTGAGACACATTGTTGGGAAGATATTAGAAAGCTGATGTCATTGAATTAGAACCCCATCTTGCAGCAATGAGTCGGAAAATATTAACACATTGAACACTTTGCACAAGCATGGCTCGGGTTCCCATATTTACTGCCATACACGGTACCCAAGCAGCGCTTGGACTTGGTTTTCTTAACTAATAAATCACTACATGGTGGAAATAAGTCTGTCTCTCTTCTGGTAAACATGAATGACAGCATTACAGTTCCTTATACTGCTGTTAGATCAGATCATTATCCTTGCCTGATAGAATATAAATGTTTGTTTTGAAGAGTAGCACCATGTATTCGTGCGCTTTGTTCTCCTACTCGTTCCTACAATTGCATCATGGTGTTTTGATTGAATTAGTGATCCAAACTGGATGACAGCGATAATAATGATCTCTACTTTCCGTCAGTAATTCAGGTAAATATACATATCCAGTTAACCCTATCAAAATCAAACCCCATGACACTACAGCCCTTGAAGGGCCTTGGCCTACCGAGCGACCGCTGCTCAGCCCGAAGGCCTGCAGATTACGAGGTGTTGTGTGGTCAGCACGATGGATCCTCTTGGCTGTTATTCTTGGCTTTATAGACTGGGGCCACTATCTCACCGCCAGATAGCTCCTCAATTCTAATCACGTAGGCTGAGTGGACCTCGAACCAGCCCTCAAGTCCAGGTAAAAATACCTGACCTGGCCAGGAATCGAACCCGGGGCCTCCGGGTAAGAGGCAGGCACGCTACCCCTACACTACGAGGCAGACCAGTTAACCCTATGCCTTTCATAATTCTCCCGAGCACTCAAGTTTTGACTCGCCTGCCATGTTCTCAGCACCTTGTCGACAGTCTTTTCTGTGTGTATTTCACAAGCAGACGTAGTTTATAAACACCGTATTCCAGTTAGAGATTATTTATGTCCGAGTTCTCATCATGTCATCTACTTATTGCAGAGAAGTGTTGCAAGGTTTGAAAGAATGTGCAGTTGGAGTATGTTAGAAATGTTAGTGGAGATAGTAAACTTTCTAGTAGAGGTTCAGAATAATATTCTGATGAATGTAGTAGTGATAATGATTCCGAGAATCATGAAAAAAGTGAACAAATATTGTGTGAAGTCTGAGGGATGGGGTTACAGAGAAATTTTACTAGTAATATCACAATAATCGTTCTAATTAACTGGAAGTATGGGAAAACAATGCTGGTTCAAATCATGATTACCTTCCAGGAGTTCAGAAAAATATATTTTACCAGGCGAGTTGGCCGTGCGGTTAGGAGCGTGCAGCTGTGAGCTCGCATCCGGGAGATAGTGGGTTCGAACCCCACTGTCGGCAGCCCTGAAGATGGTTTTCCGTGGTTTCCCATCTTCACACTAGGCAAATGTTGGGGCTATACCTTAATTAAGGCCATGGCTGCTTCCTTCCCATTCCTAGGCCTTTCCTGTCCCATCGTCGCCATAATACCTATCTGTGTCGGTGCAACGTAAAGCAAATAGCAAAAAAAATATATATATATATTTTCAATTATTTGTGGAATGGGAATTTTGTGAGTGTGTAGTAAAGCAGACGAATATTCATGCCGAATATTTACGAAGGAAAAACTGGCACTGTCGATACTACTTGGCAAAACATCATTCTTACATTATAAGGGTGTATGCAGGTGTTCTAATTTATATGGGTTTAGTTGTTTTACCTGAAAGTGACGCTTACTTCCTAGGAGACGTTTGTCTGTGCATGTTTGTAAGGCAGGCAATGTCAGTGAAATGGTTTAGGAAACTTAGGCAATATGAAGATTCAAAATTAGGGCGAGTACAAATATATAAGCACTGAGCATTTCAAAACGAAATGCAAAATAAATTTCATTCATATCTTTATTTGTTTGACTTCTATGTTGTTTTCTATAAAGAGGGACATTTATGCTGCTGCTCTTATTGGGATTTAAATGGCCCTGTCAGAAAATACTGTAATTCCGGTTGGGAAGCCGCCTTTAAATGGGAATCGGCAAATGGTGAAGATGATAATAGCAATATGATTTTCTGTTTACTTCATCACACAAAATAAACATTTTCTTAATTGTACTGTAGAAAAAGGATTACCTTTATCAATCACATTTTGTTATTTAGATAGCATATTACTGTAATAATGTAACAATTCTAGATGTGAATACAAAACAAAAGTTAATTACGTGCATTATTTGCAATAAGGAAAAAATAGATAGCTCAAAAACATGATGAAAATATTGCCCCCCCCCCCCCCCCCCCTTTCATATTTCATTGTCAAAAATAAAAGAACCAAATGAGTTTAGTTCTGGGACAGATGATTATAGTTTAGGATGCAAAAAGAATAATTCATTTAACTCAAAAAGTGTCAAAGTTATAAAGCCTCAAAATTTGGTTAAAATGCTCAGTATACAGCAGTTAACACATTACAAATATACCAGTGTTCAACGTATTAACCTTTGATTAGTAGCTTGTGTTTGATACAAATATGTTTTCTCATCTCATATTCTCTATATGAACTGAATACTGGACAATTCATACTAAGGACATTGCATACCACTGGACTATACATACTACTTGATTGGCTGACTACCTGCAAGTGTTAGCTAATAACTTTAAAATATTTGGGATAGGCAATGCATACTACGTGAAGGAATGGAAAGTATTCTGGGTGCATTGCTGCCTTATTTACGTCTTAAATATAGGTGTACATATTATCAAGTTAGTCATATATGTTCTATACACAATAAGGAGATGATGAGTGCAATGATGATTTACTGTTGCCAGGGTCCCAGAGACGGACAGAAACCCTGCTATATTGAGTTGAGCATTAGTGAAACTCTTTGGAATTGAAATCTATTGGTGGCGTTAGTAGTGTTATAATCTTTTCTCACAAAATTGGCTGATGACACTTGTAAAGTTTTGCATGGCAATAGTGTTGGTGATTTAGAAGGCCATACTGATTAAGTTTTTGAATAGTTAACGTCTTGATAAAACATCTGGACATGGTGCTAAGAAATGTTAAAATAGCTGCTTATGATGAGCTGAACATGGATGAAACTGGCTTTTAACATAATTGTAATTAACTTCTGCATACCAAGTATTTTGCTTAATTTTACAATTTGCTTTACGTCACACTGACACAGATATGTCTTACGGTAACGAAGGGACATGGAAAGGGCTTGAAGGAATCGACCATGGCCTTGATTAAGGTACAGCCCCGGCATTTTCCTGGTGTGAAAATGGGAAACCATTGGAAAACCACCTTCATGACTGCTGAGAGTGGGGTTTGAACCCACTATCTCCTGAATGGAAGCTGACAGCAACGTGACCCAAATTGCATAGCCTCTTGCTTGGTTTTTTATCAGATAATCCTGGTAATAAATATGGAGCCAATAATATCAACTATGATAAGTTTTCTGATACCATCACAATTTATTCAGGCTTTGCATTGCATTGTTTATAAAGTATATGGTTTATAATCATTTTGGTGTGTTTTAAATCTGCTGTAATTAAACTCTCATCATTTTATTTGTTTGTTTAAATTGATTGATGGTTCATGGTGTGGGTTACTGTAGTCATGTCCTAGTTCGTGAGCCATGGGCAATGGATTAGAGACCTAGTAAGTGGTCCTGAAAGTCAGGATACCAGTTGGTACAGAATGGGAGTGGGCATCTCGGACATATTCTGAATTTTGGCCCTCCTTGTGCTCAGGTTACTAGGACTGTGCAATTCACCGTGGTCCCTAACCTGTTAGAGAAGAAATCCTCACTTGGACTACTTGTAAGTAAGGGTAGCATCCTGCTTCACAGAATATTTCATTGACCACGCTCAGAACGTTTTAAGCAAGCCTCGGACCTGTGGGAGTAACGGAGTCCCACTCCCGTTTGATAGGTGAGGGTCTCCTTTTAAACAATTTGGTGAACAAAATGGAATTCGATGGGGAGCTATCATTATTAATGGAGTTTATGGAAGAAAGAAAATAGAACTGGTTGAATCAGCAAAAAGGATGCGTCTGGATGTGTTAGGAGTTATTGAAATTCGTGTAAGGGGAGATAAGGAGGAAGACATACAATATTATAAAGTGCACTTGATAGGTGTTAAGAAGGGAAGGGCAGAATGTGGGGTAGGACTGTTTATCAGGGATACTATTGTATGCAACATAGTTTCTGTTAGGCATGTAAATGAGCGAATGATGTGGGTAGATTTAGCGGGTGGAGGAATTAGGACGAGAATTGTCTCAGTGTATTCACCTGTGAGGGTGCAGATGAGGATGAAGTTGACAAGTTTTATGAAGCATTGAGTGACATCGTGGTCAGGGTCAACAGCAAGGATAGAATAGTGCTCAATCACTCACTACTACTGATCTGCATTTAGGGCAGTCGCCCAGGTGGCAGTTTCCCTATCTGTTGTTTTCCTAGCCTTTTCTTAAATGATTGCAAAGAAATTGGAAATTGATTGAACATCTCCCTTGGTAAGTTATTCCAATTCCTAACTCCCGTTCCTATAAACGAATATTTGCCCCAATTTGTCCTCTTGAATTCCAACTTTATCTTCATATTGTGATCTTTCCTATTTTTAAAGACACCATCCAAACTTATTCGTCTACTGATGTCCTCCCACGCATCTCTCCACTGACAGCTTGGAACATACCACTTAAACTGTATATAGGATAATATCTTTTGTTTATTTCCACCTATTCAATACATTGTAATGTGTTAAGAATGTGTATTGAATAGGTGGAAATAAACAAAAGATATTATCCTATATCAGTTTATGAAACTTTCAGTACGGACGAAAAATGATTTTCATCACTTGTAACATACCACTTAGTCGAGCAGCTCGTCTCCTTTCTCCCAAGTCTTCCCAGCCCAAATTTGTAACATATTTGTAACGCTACTCTTTTGTCGGAAATCGCCCAGAACAAATCGAGCTGCTTTTCTTTGGATTTTTTCCAGTTCCTGAATCAAGTAATCCTGGTAAGGGTCCCATACACTGGAACCATACTCAAGTTGAGGTCTCACCAGAGACAAATATGCTCTCTCCTTTACATCCTTACTACAACCCTTAAATACTCTCGTAACCATGTGCAGAGGTCTGTACCGTTTATTTACAATCATATTTATGTGATTACCCCAATGAAGATCTTTCCTTATATTTATACCTAGGTATTTACAATGATCACCAAAGGGAACTTTCACCCCATCAACGCAGTAATTAAAACTGAGAGGACTTTTCCTATTTGTGAAACTCACAACTTGATTTTTATCCCCGTTTATCATCATACCATTGCCTACTGTCCATCTCACAACATTATCGAGGTCATTTTGCAGTTGCTCACAATCTTGTAACCTATTTATTACTCTGTACAGAATAACATCATCTGCGAAAAGCCTTATCTCTGATTCCACTTCTTTACACATATCATTGATATATATAAGAAAACATAAAGGTCCAATAATACTGCCTTGAGGAATTCCCCTCTTAATTTTTACAGGGACAGATAAAGCTTCACCTACTCTAATTCTCTGAGTGCTATTTTCTAGAAACAGAGCCACCCATTCAGTCACTCTTTTGTCAAATCCAATTGCACTCATTTTTGCCAGTAGTCTCCCATGATCTACCCTATCAAATGCCTTAGATAAGTCAATTGCAATACAGTCCAATTGACCTCCTGAATCCAGGATATCTGCTATATCTTGCTGGAATCCTACAAGTTGGGCTTCAGTGGAATAACCTTTCCTAAACCCAAACTGCCTTCTGTCAAACCGTTTATTAATTTTGCAAACATGTCTTATATAATCAGAAAGAATGCTTTCCCAAAGCTTACATACAATGCACGTCAAACTGACTGGCCTGTAATTTTCAGCTTTATGCCTGTCACCCTTTCCTTTATACACAGGGGCTACTATAGCAACTCTCCATTCATTTGGTAAAGTTCCTTCATGCAAACAAAAATCAAACAAGTACTTCAGATATGGTACTATATCCCAACCCATTTTCTTTAGTATATCCCCCGAAACCTGATCAATTCCAGCAGCTTTTCTAGTTTTCAACTTTTGTATCTTAGTAAATGTCATTGCTGTCATAGGTAAATTTTAATACTTCTTTGGTATTAGTCACCTCCTCTATCTGGACATTATCCTTGTAACCAACAATCTTTTCATACAGCTGACTGACTACTTCTGCCTTTTGAAGATCCTCGCATACACACTCCCCCTGTTCATTAATTATTCTTGGAATGTCCTTCTTGGAACCTGTTTCTGCCTTAAAGTACCTATACATACTCTTCCATTTTTCACTAAAATTAGTGTGGCCACCAATTATTCTTGCCATCATGTTATCCTTAGCTGACTTCTTTGCTAGATTCAATTTCCTATTAAGTTCCTTCATTTTCTCCTTGCACAGTCATTTCTAACTCTATTTCTTTCCAACCTGCACCTCCTTCTTAGTCTCTTTACTTCCCTGTTATAGTATAGTGGATCTTTACCATTCCTTACCACTTTTAAGGGTACAAACCTATTTTCACATTCCTCAACAATTGCTTTAAACCCATCCCAGAGTCTGTTTATATTTTTATTTACCGTTTTCCACCGATCATAGTTGCTTATTAAAAACTCCCTCATGCCTGTTTTATCAGCCATATGGTACTGCCTAACTGTCCTAATTTTAATTTCTTCCTTTCTTTCACATTTATTTTTAATTACCACAAAAACAGCTTCGTGATCACTAATACCATCTATTACTTCGGTTTCTCTATAGAGCTCATCTGGTTTTACCAGCACCACATCCAGAATATTCTTCCCTCTAGTAGGTTCCATCACTTTCTGAATCAGGTGCCCTTCCCATATTAACTTATTTGCCATTTGTTGGTCATGCTTCCTGTCGTTCGCATTACCTTCCCAATTAACATTTGGTAAATTGAGATCACCCGCTGCGATCACGTTCCTTTCCTTATCGTTTCCCACATAGCTGATTATCTTATCAAATAATTCTGAATCAGCATCTGCGCTACCCTTTCCTGGTCCGTACACTCCAAAGACATCTAGTTGCCTATTATCTTTAGAAATGAGCCTTACCCCTAGAATTTCATGCTTGTCATCTTTAACTTTTTCGTAGCTTACAAATTCTTCTTTCACGAGAATGAATACTCCCCCTCCTACCTTTCCTATCCTGTCTCTACGATACACCCTCCAGTTTCGTGAGAAAATTTCTGCATCCATTATATCATTTCTCAGCCATGATTCAACTCCTGTTACAATATCTGGTAAGTATATATCTATTAAATTACTTTTCTATTCCTTTCTTTACAGTACTTCTACAGTTGAGCACTAACAGTTTTATGTCATCCCTACTTGATTTCCAGTTCCCTGTTCCCTTAACACCGCTACCTAGCACACCCTGTTTCCCTGAATGTACCTCCCTATAACCCTTCTAAACAAATTTCCTAACTTATATGTACCACTGCGGTTTAAGTGAAGGCCATCTGAGCGCAAATCCCTATCTCCTACCCACCCATTAGGATCTAGAAATTTCGCTCCCAGTTTCCCACATACCCACTCCATAGTCTCATTTAAATCCCCAATCACCTTCCAGTCAGTATCCCTCCTACACAGAATTCCACTGATAACAATCTCTGCTTCCTTAAACTTCATCCGTGCTGCATTTACCAGATCCCACACATCCCCAACTATGTTGGTAATTATGGGCTAATGGGCGATTTCAGTGTGAGAGTTGGAAATTGAATTGAAGGAAATAGAAAGAGAATGGATGGCATTCAAGGATACATTAGCCAAAAAATCAAGGGAATGTCTCAGAACAATGTTGTGTAGGAAAAAAAAAAAAGGCACATCCTTGTGGGATGAAGGAAGTAAATCTGGGGAAGATATGGAAGCTAATAGAAATGAGAAGCGTTTGTTGGACTTCTGTGCTAGTATGGGATTAGCAGTTATAAATACATTCAAGCATAAGGCTGTGCACCATTGCACATGGGAGGTTTGGGGCACCAGATCCATTATAAAGTATATCATAACCGACTTGAATTCAGGATATCTGACAGGAATGTGAGGGATGATGCAGATCATCATCTGTTACATAGTGAACTAAGTATCTGTAGGCTTAGGATAGAGAAAGTGAAATCTGTCTTTAGACGGATAAGGGTAAAAAAATCTCCAGAAAAATTTCCAAACAGTGGACCGTAAGCAGGTTCAGAATATGGAAGGAGAATGGGTGGCATACAGGGATGGTGTAGTAGAAACAGCAAGGGAATTTTGAGGAACAAATGTGTGTAAGGATGGGAAAAGGCAAACATCTTGGTGGAATGATAAAGTGAGAGCAGTTTGTAAACGTAAAAAGAAGGCGTATCAGAAATGGCTCGAAACAGGGGCTAATGCAGACAGAGAATTGTATGTAGAGGAAAGAAACAGTGAAACAAAAAGTTGTTGAATCCAAGAAGTTGGAAGGTTTTGGTAGTAACTTGAAAATGCTAGGTCATGCAGCAGGGAAACCTTTCTGGACAGTAACAAAGGGAGGGGAAAAGGAAATTAATAGTGTGTTGGGTAAATCAGGTGAACTCGTAATAGATCCCAGGGAATCACTGGAGAGGTGGAAGGAATATTTTGAAAATCTTGTGAACGTAAAAGGGTATCTTCCTTGTGATGTCACAAACAACCAAGCTCATGGGGCGGAGGACAATGATATTTGTGAAATTATACTTGATAAAGTGGAAAGGATGGTAAATAAACTCCATTGTCATAAAACAGCAGGAATAGATGAAATTAGACCTGCAATGGTGAAGTATAGTGGGAAGGCAGGGATAAAAATGACTTCATAGAGTAATAAGATTTGCTTGGAGTGTAAGTAAGGTACCTTCAGATTGGACAAAAGCAGTAATTACACCTATCTATAAGCAAGGTAACAGGAAGGATTGTGACAACAATCGAGGTATTCCATTAATCAGTGTACCAGGCAAAGTGTTCACTGGCATCTTGAAAGGGAGGGTACGATCAGTGCTTGAGAAGAAGTTGGATAAAAACCGATGTGGTTTCAGACCACAGAGGAGCTGTCAGGATCAGATTTTCAGAATGCGGCAGGTAATTGAAAAATGCTATGAGAGGAATAGTTAGTTACATTTATGTTTCATAGATTCAGAGAAGCCATATGTCAGAGTACCGAGGGAAAAGATGTTCGCTGTATTGGGGGACTTTGGGATTAAGGGTAGATTATTAAAATCGATCAAAGGCATTTATGTTGATAATTGGGCTGCAGTGAAAATTGACAGTAGAATGAGTTCTTGGTTTAAGGTACTTACAGGGGTTAGATAAGGATGTAATCTCTCACCTTTATTGTTAATGGCTTACATGGATCATCTGCTGAAAGACATAAAGTGCCAGGGAGGGATTCAGTTAGGTGAAAATGTAGTAAGCAGTCTGGCCTCTGCTGACAACCTGGTGTTATTGGCAGATTGTGTTGAAACCCTGCAGTCTAATATATTGGAACTTGAAAGTAGATGCAATGAGTATGGTATGAAAATTAGCCTTTCTGAATTGATGTCCAGTGTTCTCCCTAGGACCATGCTCATCACAGGATTTGGGGAAGTAAATACACAAACCGAAGGGGAGAGAATTTCATAGAATTTCTATGTACAACTGATCTTGAGATCATGAACATAGGTGATACCCCTACCTTCATCAATAATAGGAGTGAGGGGATCATAGATCTTACCCTGGGTTCCATGGGAATCATACAGGAATTTAAAGACTGGAAAGTTTCTTTGGAGCCTTCCTTGTCAGATCATAGACACATTGTGTTTCATATAGAGGGCTCCTTCGAGATCCCATCTTACAGAAACCCTAGACGAACCAATTGGGCGTCTTTTAGGGAGGATGTGAGGAGGGGACTGGAAGGAGGACCCTCAAATATAATTAAGAACAAGGAGGAGCTGGAGCTCAGTGTGAGCTTTCTCACACAGACACTAGTTACCTCTTATGAATTAAACTGCCCAGTCGTTAAGGCAAAAAGAGTATCAGGAAGCTTCAAGTGGAACAGTTATCTTGAACATCTGAGGAGAAACACACGAAGGCTCTGGAATAAATACAGGGAACTTAAAGATCAAAAAAGTCTAGATTCTTATAAAGAATCACAAAGAAAGTACAAGTCAGAAGTCAAAAAGGCTTCTAAGAAATCTTGGAGACAGGTTTTTGACTCCATCGAGAGTCAACATGAAGCGGCTTCATAAAATTCTGACCTTGGATGGAAGGGCAAGGCTGGGCTCATTGTAGTCACCTTCGGGTGGATATACATCCACAGAGGGGGAGACCCTGAGCTTATTGCTTGATGCCCACTTTCCAGGTTCAGTAGTCACAAATAGTGAAGTAGAATCGAGCGGATGCTTCAGACTCGATAGAAGTGGTTGGAAGGAAGCCGTAGAGATTGTTACCCCAAGAAGGGTGAAGTGGGTATTAGAATATTTTGCCCCTTATAAAAGCCCAGAAATGGATGGGATCTTCCCAGCACTTCTTCAGGAAGCGGGCGCGGTCCTTATACCATACCTGGTCAGAATTTTTAGAGCCTGTCTCACTATGGGGTACGTGTACTCCTTGTGGCGTCAGGCGAAGGGAGTGTATGTACCTAAACCCGGAAGGTCTTCATATACTAGACCTAAGGATTATAGACCCATTAGTCTAACATCGTTTCTTCTTAAGACTTTGGAAAGACTGGTGGATAGACATATCAGGGAGAAAGTATTAAGAGACTGTCCCCTGCATCCTCATCAACATGCATACCAACCAGGGAAGTCGGTTGAGACGGCACTACACCAGCTTGTTTCTAGGCTGGAGAGCGCCTTGGATCAGCAACAACTTGCTATGGTGGTATTCCTAGATATAGAAGGGGCCTGTAACTACACATCTTTGGGCTCCATAGAACTTAATCTAGAGAGAAGAGGAGTGAGCAGGATGCTCATAAAATGGATTACGGCCTCACTGCAGGGCCGTCAAGTTCTGTTTACCCTCAACGCAGTAATGTTGAGAGCTAATATAGACAGGGGGTGTCCACAGGGAGAAGTATTATCACCAACATTATGGTGTCTGGTAGTGGATGAACTACTCACCAGGTTAAATGTTGGAGGAATTTATGCCCAAGGCTATGCAGATGACATTAGCCTGATGGTGGTGGGAAATTTCCCCAGTACAGTTTCAGAGCTCGTACAGAGCTCCCTACGTAGGGTGGAAAGATGGTGCCACGACACGGACTTGTCGGTTAATCCCAACAAGATGGAGCTCGTGGTATTTACTGGGAGGAGGAGGCGACTAGACGGACTGTCAGAGCCTTTCCTATTTGGGAAAAAAATTAGTTAAGACAACCTCAGTTAAGTACCTAGGGGTAATCCTTGAGGCAAGACTGAGTTGGAAGAAACATATAGACCATAAGGTGGATAAGGCTCGCAAGATTATGTGGGCCTGTCGCAGGGCCGTCGGAAAGACTTGGGGCCTAGGACCTAAGGTGGTCCAGTGGCTCTATATTTCTAGTGTACGGCCCACGATCACCTTCGCATCTGTAGTCTGGTGGCCAGGTTCGGAGAGTAAAACTGTGACCACCAAGTTAAACAGTATCCAGAGACTTGTGTGTCTAGGAATAAATAACAGGGGCACTGGATACTACACCATTATATGCAATGGAGGTCATCCTAGGTCTTACCCCCTTACATTTATATGTTAAGGAAATAGCGGGAATGAGTGCTTACCGCCTCTGGTCACTTGGAGGATGGTCCTTCAAGAATCCCAATAGAGGTCATGCTTCTGTTCTTACAAGGCTTCATCAGACCTGCCCTACGACAATGATGATCGGGGACCTGATGAAGCCTAGTTTTAATCTGAATTAGTTCACAGTGGTAATATGCACAAGGGAGGAGTGGGCCGCGGATGCTGGGGCCCGTCTTATGTCTGGGGGCTGTACATGGTACACAGATGGCTCGCAGACAGAGACGGGCACAGGCGCCGGGGTCTGGGGGCCTAAGACAAGGCTCTCCCTTCCCATGGGTAAATATGCTACTGTTTTCCAGGCTGAAGTATATGCAATACTGGCTGTGCTGTATATATATGGAACATGCCTGGACATAGAAGATGCATCACCATTTGCAGTGATAGCCAGGCAGCGTTAAAAGCACTATGCGCAGTTAGAACAACATCAAAAATGGTATGGGAATGCCAAAGGATGTTAGATCAGCTGTGTGAACTTAGCTCATTTACCCTGTTATGGGTCCCTGGGCACACAGGAATCTGTGGAAATGAAGAAGCTGACAAACTAGTGAAACAAGGCTCAAAGGGTCCTTTCATAGGACCAGAGCCCTTCCTAGGAGTGTCACTCCAAAGTGTGAAACTGGTAATATCCCAGTGGACGAACCAGTCTCACTTCGACATTTGGAAGAGGTTAACCATAGCAAGGCAGGCACGTGAACTTATCAAAGGGCCTAGCCAAAGTTATAAAAAGATCCTGATAAATTTGAATAGGACCAGAACATGAATGGTAGTTGGACTGTTGACAGGCCACAATACCTTACACATCATGAAAATCAGTCAGGATCCGATGTGTAGAAGATGCAGTAGGGAGGAAGAGACCTCCGCGCATGTGTTGTGTCAGTGCGAGGCTCTTGCAAGCACTAGACATCGATATCTTGGCTCAAATTTTGTGAGCCTGGAAGACATCAGGAATGCCAACATCCGGTCACTGGTATCCTTTATAGGAGCACTAGGGCTGGACTAGGCAAACCCGTTTAAGGGACACAAAGGGTCTTCACAGACCTATGTGTGGAGCGCTGCGAAGGCAGGGCTCACCCATTCCTTATCTATCTATCTATCTATCTATCTATCTCCCTAGGACCATTTTAATGGGTGCACTGCCCTACCGTTCTGGCTAACGTAACCTAGATGTGTGCAAATTACATAATATTAATACATATTTGAGTCATTGTGTGCTTCAAATTAAAACGTAAATACTGTAAAGCTGTTTATTTAAATGATAAATTATTATTGTCAGCATAATTGTGTCTGTTACATCAGAGTTTGAATGTTTAGCTTGACTATCACGTAGTGTCCGCGAACGGTGTCTGTATTAGTGCGGAATCATATGCGAGCACCTGATTCTGCATGATGTCGTAAACCCATATGACACTGCACAGCAACGGAATGGCTCCTGGTGTTACATGATTGTGAACAAGCAGTAGAACACAAGAAATTCAAATTACTCTGTTACGGCTTGTTCGTGATAACACTAAAATAGTTTAATTTTGCGGTTAAGTTTACCTGTCCGCTATTGGTAATGCCCTGAGGGGGATAAATTGAAATGTTCTCATATTCATTTTTTTATGTAGTATTCTCCGCCCGGGTACTCATTTTAGCCACTCGGCTGATGAAAATTTCTGGGGAGAACACTGATATCAGTAGGTAAGAAATCCAAGAGAACTGAACGTCAGATAGGGAATACAAAGCTGGAACAGGTAGATAATATCAAGTATTTAGAATGTTATTTCTCCCAGGATGGTAGTATATTAAGTGAGATTGATTCAAGGTGCATTAAAGCTAATGCATTGAGCTCACAGTTGCAATCAACAGTATTCTGTAAGAAGGAAGTTAGCTCCCGGACCAAACTATCTTTACATCGGTTTGTTTTCAGACCAACTTTGCTTTATGGGAGTGAAAGCTGAGTGGACTCAGAATATTGTATTCATAAGTTAGAAGTAACAGACATGAAAGTAGCGAGAATGATTGGTGGTACAAACAGGTGAGAACAGTGGCAGGAGGGTACTCGGAATGAGGAAGTAAACGCTAAGTTAGGAATGAACGCGATGGATGAAGCTGTATGCATAAACTGGCTTCGGTGGTGGGTCATGTGAGGCGAATGGAGGAGGATAGTTTACCTATGAAAATAATTGACTTTGTTATGGAGGGTAAGAGAAGTAGAGGGAGACCAAAGCAACAATGTTTAGACTCAGCTTCCAATGATTAAAAGATAAGTGATATAGAACTAAATGAGGGCTCAGATCTAGTTACAAATTGAGGATTACCGAGCTTGATAGCTGCAGTCGCTTAAGTGCGGCCAGTATCCAGTATTCGGGAGATAGTAGGTTCGATCCCCACTGTCGGCAGCCCTGAAAATGGTTTTCTGTGGTTTTCCATTTTCACACCAGGCAGATGCTAGGGCTGTACCTTAATTAAGGCCATGGCCGCTTCCTTCCCACTCCTAGCCCTTCCCTGTCCCATCGTCTCCATAAGACCTATCTGTGTTGATGCGACATAAAGCAACTAGCAAAAAAAAAAAATTGAGGATTGTGGCGGTGGTTAGTAAATTTGCAGAGGCTTGTAAACTGAATGCAGAAAAGTATAAGGTCTATAATGAAGATATGTATGTATGTATGTATGTATGTATGTATGATGTTACATAAATTGATTTTGGTGCTTTTAAATTTTTTTTCTTTTTTGTGTGTTTTTCATCCAAGCGAAGGGCAAGTTCATCAAGGGATGTTTCATTCCAAGTGCGACTATGAGAGAGCTCTCAGGCAGGATCTCAAGTTTCCATTTTCTTCATACTGCTTCATTATTCTGTCAGGCCAGTGTGTTCAATCGGTTGTTCCAGCCCTCGACAGAATTGCTTGTCCTGTGACACTTTTGGTGACAGTTCGATATTTCTATTGGAAAGTTCGGGTTCTCCATCCAATTCGCAACAAAGTAATCAAGAAACAGACTTGGCTGACTCGGGGAGGAATTTTACTCTTACGTTTTATATTAATCATCTGACATCAAGTTGTATGGATTGTCCCAGCTTAAATGTTTGGGAATTGCAGGGAAAACCATTTGTAGGTAGTCTGTGACCTAGGTGGTATGAGATATCCACAAAAATCAAGTGGTACGGAATGTCCCTGATATGAAATGTCCGGATGCCATATGAACTAAATTCAACAAGTACAGATTCGTTGTACAAAGATCTTCACAACACTCTAAAAACTTGTTGAGTGCTTTACCAGTTGATGTTGGAAACATTCTATCATTCTTCAAATATCGTCCTCACATATGGTCTGTCATCTTCCCTGTACACAAAGTTTTTCTTGTAGTTTATTGTTGCACTAACGTATAGAAGGCTAATTTACAATGTAGGACTCATTTGTCGTCTATCAGAAATGTTCTTTAACACATTCACTGCTGGTCCTTCAAACTCTTGCATCATCGAGAAACTGAAATCATGATTATGTAAAATCTTGAAGTTTTTATTTAAATTTATTTATTGAAAAACACAAGGCAATTACAATTTATTTTTCCACATAGTTTTCTGCTTTGGAAATGCATTTATCCCAGCGTATGGGCAGCTTTTTGATGCCCTCATCATAAAAAGAACAGGGTCATGTCACCAGCTAGTTGCGCACAAAGTCTTCCACACTCTTGTCATTTCCAAATCATTGCCCTCTTAGAGCTTCTTTAAGCGGTCTGAACAAATGTAAATCACAGGGCGATAAGTCCGGGCTGTAAGGAGGATGATCAAGTTTAGTTCAAGTGCATTTCTTGTAGCTTGGAGACAGAGCTGCAGTACGGGGCTGCGCATTGTCGAATAGGTTGGTCTCGTCTTTTGTGGCGATATGCAACTTTTGCCTTGTTCAACAGCGCACAGTAGTAAGCAGCGTTGATTGTGCGTCGCTCATGCAAAAAATTCGATGAGCAAAATGCCTCGCCAATCAAAAAAAAAAAAACGGTTGCAAGAACCTTGCCAGCTGACAGTCGAGTCTTGGTTTTCACTGGTGCTACCTCCCCTTTCCTCCTCCACTCCTTATATACTCGCGTCCTTGACATTGTTTGATCACCGAACTGTGCAGTCAATCTCTGGCAAATGTCCACTGCTGTAACTCCTTCACGAGCAAGAAATTTTATAATTATGCATTGCGCAGTGGAGGGGTGCACCTGTTGCACCGACATCGTGAGCGTTACTGACGAAACGGCGGAAACTATATTACAGTACGCTCTCCCCATTCCTAATGGTCCCGCATAAGCATAGTAGAAGCGCGGGACCAGTCCTGCCAACTGTTGATGTTCAGGAACAAAAATCCCGTTTATATTTGATTGACTTCTAAGATAATTTCTTAATACCATAGGGTTCTAAATGCAAGGACATTTATAAGCATCAACTGCACTGGGAGCATATGATCATGTCTGATGCTTGTAAGCGTTGTATTACTATATCAGATATTTAGTTATTTAAGTAATCAAAAACACTCCTGACTAAATAATTTTATTCACATTTCAAACTAAATACAATGAAGAAGAGGAAAACAAAACAAAGTGTGAATCTTAGGCAAAGAATAAATATAAAGTTTCTAAACAAAGTACTGAGAAATACCACTTTATAGATCCATATTCCATGCATCATCTGACTTGTTTATTCCTTCCTGGGCTGGTTCTCCATTTATTTCAGCGTTGATGACGTCCATCTCTTCTAGCGGTATTATTATGAACCACATTTCTAAGGTCTGCTTCAACACCTTGTCACCGTCCAAGGTGTATAGATTTACGCGATACCAGTTGGTTTTCTCCAGTCTGTCACCACCAAACTCACATTCACTATTTCCTAAGTACTACACAGCTCACCATCTGTTAATTTTTGTCAGCTTGTAACTTTTGTTTTACTTTAGAAGGCCTTGGTGTTGGTTTCTTAGCTGTTATTTTAAACAATGCCCTAAAAAAAAAGAACCTTCTGGCAGTGAAATGTTTCTCAAGGTTCTAGACAAGTG
The DNA here is from genome assembly GCF_040414725.1 of Anabrus simplex. Lineage (NCBI taxonomy): Eukaryota > Metazoa > Arthropoda > Insecta > Orthoptera > Tettigoniidae > Anabrus > Anabrus simplex. The sequence goes on from NC_090265.1 coordinate 827,166,162, forward strand.
CAAGTACAAGCATACAAACATAACTGTCAAGCTAGACTGAATAATACCAAATAGCTTAATATGATAATAGTGGAAACTCTCCTTACTTAGCACGCAGAGCAGCGGCGACAGCACATTGTGCTGCTATCTAGCGGCTCGCAGGGAACACTAACATAACGCGCTATTCAAACACTACACATTTCAACTTCCAACCCAAAAAAATACAGACTTTAAGACGTTTGCGTCGTTCTTGTAACATAATATAGGGAAGGAAAAAGGTTGATGTTGATCTGAATGAACCAGTGATAAGAATAAAACAAATGTATTATCAAATTAAAACATTAGATCGTCATGTTATGACTAGGGCCTACAGTCTTCAAGAGCAAATCACATATGCATACATCTTTTTAAACTTGGTATTTTTACAGGCAATATTTTTCACTGTTGAGTCATTGGTTCTATTCACATATGCCTTTATAAGGACTTTGAAGTACTTGTCAGTCAGTAATTTTGCACAGCTGTTACATATGCCTACACTACATTCATTCAATGACAAAAACCTGTCAGTCAATTTTCTTCTAATCCCATCTGTGCTTTCTAACAGAAACAAAAACTATCTTCAAATGTTCTTGATATTTTAGCACCTAACTTTCCCCCACAAATATTCAGAAACATCATTTTAGAATTGTCATACTTTTTCATTTCTATGTGCAAGTTTCCCATGATATAATCATTATCATAAGATGACAATACATCCCTACACTCAGCATGGGGAAATTTGCTACATGCCCAACCCATGACATAATGGTCTGCATTTTCCTGTATTACATCATGGTCATAATCAGTTACCTGATCACTTAACTCACACTGTTGAGTGACATTAGCATCAAAATTGCACTTCATCACTTCATTATGAGTCAGTAGAAAGTTTGCAACATCAGATTCACAATTGCTGTCATCAGAAGCACAGAGCAATTGATTTATCATAACGTTCTTTATGGCACTGCAACATTTTGTTGCATCTGGGGTTACATTGTTACCTTCTCTTGCTCTGATAATGAAAAAAAAATGTTTTCAATGCAGTCCTGTGTGAGCCTCCTTGTTAGCAAATAATGAAAACCATAATCACTATATAATTCAGACCACAATATTTTCAGTGCAGAAATATTGTCTATCCAACCCTGAATACAGAGAGGGTTGCTTTTGCGGTTATTTAAAACTTTGAGTTGTTTTAGACAATCACAAATTTCATCCAGCTTTTTCAAATGCCCTGAGTCATTGCTTAAGGGTCTTCTGTACCCTTTAGGGCTACTGAGACTTGAAGAATTAAAAATATCATACAAAGTATCACACATTTCTATAAACTCTGCAGTGTTTGCAGCACTTGATTGCAAAGAATTGAATGACACATGAAGTAGCATTCCAGAAGCTACAGAATGGCTGAGGACCCTGGTAGCTAAACATACCCTCATATTTGAAAAGGGGGGAAGTGTGATACATTTATTTGTTAACTTTGGGGCTAACCTTGGAAACATTTTTGAGTCCTTGTTGTAAAATTCTCTTACGTGAGACCAACTACATATTTTATCACTAGAAACAAAGTCATACTTTTTCAGATTGTTTCTCACTGACTTGATTAAGTGAGGTGGATCATGAAAAAAAAATTCTCATCATTTACCTCAAGGAATGGCTTCTCTGCAGTAACACCTAACAGTTTCCTCACATTCATATTATTACTCCCTTGATCACACACAACTGCTATAGGGACTAACCCTATCGCCTGAAGTTGACTGACAATAAATAGCACCAGCTCTTTGATGTAGTGTCCTGCCATAGCATTGTTTGTTAGGAAGTACCCAATTATTTGTTTGTAATTGAGGTACAAACCTTTAATCATGAATACCATAGCCTGGTTACATTGTTGGCGCATGGGAGCAGTGATTGGCTGTACAGGAGTATCAACACCAAAATCTTCATAGCCCTCCAGCTGATCCTTCTGAGGATCATATGACAGTGATGACTTGATGGAAACTTCATCAAATACCAGTGAAATAACCCTCTCCTCCCTTCTCATTTTCTTAGTTTTTATTTCCAGCAAGCTTAGAACCATTTTATTTACTCCAGGTTCCACTTGAGCATTTTGTAACCAGCTTCTTAATGACCTGGTACTTGGCAACGAAAAATGCTTTTGCATGAACTTGTATGACTTTGGTGAACAATAACGCAAAGCTAAGGCAAAACTTTTGTCAGTACTTGAATATCTTCGACCCTGAGCTTTACGGTTCCCTTGATTTAGTTGAAAATTTATAAAGTTCTGAGCAACACTGTTATCCACAACACTTTTCTCACAGTTACATTTTGACTGATTTTTCTGCAACACACACAATTTTCTTCTCAAACTTTTATTCACTGATCTGTACTTGGATAGGCAACTTCTGAGAATTCCTATATTTCAACATTAATTTTGAACAGCATTTACTCAGTCTCTCTTCTGCGGGCACTTTATCATCTTCCTGGACTGCACTTTCTGTTGGTACCGGTAACTCATCTGAAATTTCTGGGGTAGATTCATGCTCTCGTTTCCTTTTCTTCGGGCTACTCCTCAAGTTTGTCTGTTTGACATTGTGGCATAACAATGATGGCACTGCACCTGGCCAAATTCTGTAACAAACATAAAGATTTAATAATCAGGCATTCACTAGTGATACAAGTTATAATGATGGAAAAATGCAATGTTTGTACCTCAAGCAAGTTCATACGCAAAACTAGAAGAAAATATAATATTATATACCTACCCTTGGCTTAAGAGATTTTTGTTTCTGAAATCCTTTTCTGAGAAGTGGTCCGAGCACACTACATAGCTTTTATTTAAATGTTCTGGTCCTTTGGTCCTCAGAATTTCATCTAAATCTGCTCTTCTGCTCTTCACAACCCACTGAGTACACCTAAAAATCGATTAAATGCATAGGTTTAATCATAACAATATTTTAAAGAAAGTATGTTCTCATAAATAGAAAAAACACAGACACGTAAAAACATTAACAGGTGGGCCTATACTCACAGCACTTTGTTGTTAGGAAATCTGTAAAATGACTTGCGATCACTTTGTCTTCTGTAATTAAAACACCCATACATAGCACAAATAACTCCTCTTCCTGCCATTTCCAAAATCGTGATTCATAACAAGCACAAAACTATCTGAAATACGAATAAGACACTTCTGGCATGCACAACTGACAGCAGTAGCAAGAGTAGTTAGCCTCTTAAACCGCTAGATGGCACGTAGAAGCGGTGACGCCAGTTTCTCGCAGGAGTTTCCACTATTATCATTTAAGCTATTTGATAATACTCACTATGCAACAGTTACTGATGCTTATAAGCATCATCAGCATTGAATGTGTTAAGCGACCCTAATGATATACAAACAGACGTGAAAACATGTTGCTTTGCGTCACACTGACACAGATAGGTTTTATGACAACAATAGGACAGGAAAGGGTTTGGAGTGGGAAGGAAGCAGCCATGGCCTTAATTAAGGTACAGCCCCAGCATTTGCCTGGTGTGAAAATGGGGAAACCACGGAAAACTATCTTCAGGGCTGCCGGCAGTGGGATTTGAATCCACTATCTCCCGAATACTGGATACTGGCCACACTTCAGAGACTGCAGCTATCGAGCTCGGTGATATATGAAACCAATGATATCATTATTAACTGTCGGAGCATGAAACATTTTACTTTTTATTTGCTCAAGTAGGATTTGTGATGAAAGTGACAATATTTATGCTTCCTTTTCTTTTAAAACTTTTGTTTCTTCTATATAAGATTGATGATAACTTGCATTGTGAGTTAAGGCTATTGAGACCTGTTGTGCCCTGTATGTAACTAGGCCTAATTCTCTTTCCTGATATTTGTATATTTCTTGGTGAGATAATCCTTTGTCATTTGTGCACATTGCTATTATTTGTTGATTAATATAATGTATGGTACTCTATTTATAGATCTGTGAAATGAAGAACTGTAATAAGTGTGTCTTATTCGAAGGACGACTGAAGCGTGATTTGTATATGTGGATTTCCAATGTTCCAAAAGGTCCTTCTGCAAAATTTCTGGTTGAAAATGGTAAGCATTATCACATAAAATATATAAACAATTTGAATGATGAAGCACTTTGAACCAGCAGTATTTTATAAGTATAAAACTATCTGTTATATTTGTGGTTTCTCAGTTTACACAATGGGAGAGCTAAAGTTAAATGGGAACTGCTTGAAAGGATCGCGACCCTTGCTGTCATTTGATGAAAGTTTCACCAAACATCCTCATTATGCAGTGTTAAAGGAGCTCTTTGTGCAGGTATGGTACTAAATATATGCTGTCAAAATTGAGTTTTGAAATTAAGTATAAACTTCAAACAGGAAAGAAGTGTTGTAATGTTACTCACAATATTAATTGTTGTAGGAAGTTTACTCTTATTTGGATGTGTTTTGTTCAGAATCTGATGCTGATTCATTGAATTAACAATTGACTATACAATGAATGTGCAGTGCAACATGAAACATAACCTGCAACATCCAACCTGTCAATGCCTCTTTGACACACAGTACCATCACAGGTACAAAAACTGGTTGAAAGCTACACAACTTGTTGAGATTTACATTAATAAATTTTACTCTGAGTTGGATGTGGTTATTAGCAGTTGTCTTGAGCGGACCCTTGCTGAGGCACCTGGCTAGTTCCTCAACTGTATGTATGGCTCAATCTCTTCCGTGCACCTAAGCTGAACATGGATGTCTCTGTTCTTCAGAGGTATTTCCATGACTTCATTCACCAATAACTAGACAGATGTGCAACAATTTATCTTCATGGACAGTTTTAAGATAGGAGAGAATATTGGATGCTCGTTTGTTTCTGAAGAAGTCGGCATCAAGATCTCACTTCCTAGTGTTTGTAGCATGTTATACTATGGAACTCTTTGCCATCTTAAAAGCTCTACAGTTTGTGCTGAGAGATGAGTGAGGCCACTTTCTCATATGTACTGATTCATTTAAGTTCTCTGCAGTTCATTGATTCATGTTTCTCCCAGCAACTGCTGGTGGAGTAGATTCATGACCTTCTAGCCAGGTGGTTTGGTGCTGGCACCAGCCACGTAAGGTTTGCGGGCAGTGAAGTGGCGGATCAAGCTGCGAAAGAAGCTGTACTTTTATTACCTAGACGTATAAATGTAGGCTACCTGCTTGGGATGTTTGTCCTCTGCTATGCCAAAACGTTTTTAACGTTCTGGGAGTTGGAGTGGCTAGCTGTCCAATCTTCCAATGAGCTGAGAGGAATTAAGAGGACAACTGCTGTGTGTTGGACCTCTTTCTGGCCTTCACGGATTGAGGCTTTAGTTTTGTGTACGCTGAGGATAGGTCATAGAAGATCTATGCGCTCCTTCCTCCTAAAGAGGGAAGACCCTTCCCCAGTGCATACATGCGGTGCCAAATTCATCACAGCCCACATCCTCACAGAGTGCACAATTTCTCTATCCTAAGACAGAACCCAACATGCAGCCAACACTTGAACTCATACTAGCCTATGACGAGAATATTGCTGATGTTGTCATTCGCATCATGTGCGAGAGTGAGTTATTCAAGTTCACATAAATTTCAAGTGTTCAGTTACTCAGTGAGGTAATGTTGCCTTTTGATGGGTTTAACTTATGTCCATTTTGGCTTAATAAAATAATTTTTGTTTTACTTTTTTACTTCATTTTCAAATTCTTTCATTGAATAGTTTATTTCATTTTCATTTTTTATTTTAGTTTGTTAAGAGAGGATGGTTACCAAGTTGTACTTCTTAAAACAAAGTCACCACCACTATTCTTTCTTGAACTTGAGTACTTAATGTATATACTTCATGTTGTTTCATGTCTGGCTCCATGGCTGAATGGTTAGCGTGCTGGCCTTTGGTCTTAGGGGTCCCGGGTTCGATTCCCGGCAGGGTCGGGAATTATAACAATCATTGGTTAATTTCTCTGGCACAGGGATTTGGTGTATGTGTTGTCCTCATCATCATTTCATCCTCATCATGATGTGCAAGTCACCTATGGGAGTCAAATCGAAAGCCCTGCACCTGGCAAGCCGAACATGTCCTCGGACACTCCCGGCACTAAAAGTCATACGCCATTTCATTTCATGTTTCATTACATGAATTCACTCCACTTCATATACTGGTGTTGACTGAAGTGTAACCTGCCATAGTTCATAGTATTCAGAATTTTTAGATTCTTTTCCATCTAAAGTTTAAAACGGTTTTGGAATGGCAGTTGAAGGTGGATGACATTCAAGACACTGTTGCAGCTGCTGGAAGTGTAAGAGATGCCTGCCCTACCTGTCTTGGGTTTTGGGATTTCCAGATCCCTTCTTACAAAAGTATGATGATATAAACAACCACCGAGTTAGTGGCTGCATGGTTTGAATCATGTAGCTATCAGATAGTGGGATGATAGAAGGGAGATAGGGTTTCGAACCCCACTGTCAAGAGCCCTAAACATGGTTTTCCATGGTTACCTATTTTCACACTAGGCTGTACCTTAATTTAGGCCACGACCACTTACTTCCCAATCATAGCCCTTTCCTATCCCGTTGTTGCTATAAGACTTATCTATATCGGTGCGATGTAAAGCAGATTGAAAAAGAAGCCGTGTTAATGTTTACCAAATTTTGGAATTATGTTTCATTTTTTTTCCTCTCACCCATCACTTAACAACCATTTGAAAAGAAGATCAGGAGGAGTCTCTTGTTCTCACGAAACATACTATGACAAGATCTCATCATCTCAAAACTCGTGTGGCATCAAGATGGGCATCTAGCCTCAAACCCTGGAAACCTGGGTGGCTCCAGTGACCCCAGAAATACCTGGGATGAACTGAAGAAAGTATTGTAACTGGAACAACTTCATTTGCAATGAAATACCTTTTTTGTTTCACTTTGTATCATATATCTCTTCACTGTACTGCTCATGTTTGTGATAATTTAATGTTGAATATTTTTAACTATTTCTTCTCAAACTTGTTCCAGTTTACTGGAATCAGCACTTGATGTTGTAAATTTGGTAGAGTTTAATGGCCATATGTCTTTCCTGACATGTAACATATGTGGAGGGATGTGTTTCTGTGATTGTGATTATGATTGTTGATAGTGTTGTGTGTGTGTATAAGTGTATTGAGGCAAACACCCAGTCCCCAAGCTAGAGGAATTAACTGTACACAATTAAACTCCCTGGCCTGGCCAGGCCAAGAATCAGATCTGGGGCCCTCTCAACCGAAGGCCAGTATGTAGATCATTCAGCCTAGTAGCCGTGTGAAGTATCATTAATCCATTGTGTATGTTTATGAATTTATAAAAAATTTAAATACTAGTATGTTTTTGAGTTCCTGGTGTTATTGCAAATTGCTTTTATATTGGAACATATAACGAATTAACACCCGTTCTTTTTAAACGTCGTTCAAGCAAAAAGAACGTGAAGTTATAAGAACCTAACTTGAAGAAGGTTGAGTTTGGTACACAAAAAAAATTACATTGACCAGTAAAAAAGGTGGATCATTTCAAATGTTTAATATATTGTATTTATTTACCTGAAACCTTGTGTTTTGTTGATTATGCAACACAGACTTTGCATTGACTGTGCCCTGTGTGCATTATTCTCATCATCTTATGTTTAATGGACTTTTTTTTAAACAATATTTTATGAAATTTTTCAGAAAATTGCAAATTGTACTTTATTAATTGGAGATTTTTCTTTCAGGTTTTTGGAACACCAAACCAACATCCAAAAAGTCAGCCATTTACAGATCATGTGCTAACATTCACAGTTATGGACAATCGTATCTGGTTTCGGAATTTCCAGATCTTATCTGAAGATGGTGCCCTTGTAGAAATAGGTAATTTTCTTTCATAGAAGTTTCAGTAAAATTTAATAGATCCACACCCTTACCTCAATAAATAATGGAAAGGAGCAAACAAGTGGCAAATCAAATATAAAAAGATAGAAATATGAATCTCTCCTCAATCCTGAGAAATATGAATTTCTATTCATTCCTGAGAATCATGAATCTCTCTTCAATCCTGGCTTCCTGTAAGAGGTTAAGTGGTCACTGTGATATGATAGATCTTTTTCTCCATGATTCCCTGTCTTTGACTTGCTTTATGATTAGATCATGCATTGTTCTTCCACATTTACTGGTAATCTGGCTAATCCACCTTACTGGGACTCTTCCTTGTGGCGTCTGCCTGTAATTTTTCCATGAATGATCAACTTCTCCATATTTTATGATTCCCTTCTCATTAGGCCAAAGTATTTCAATGATGGAGTTGAACCTGGCCTGAGATTCTCCTTTCAGTTTGTAATCCGAATGGGGTTATACATACATACAAAATAATAATGATAATAATAATTGTGCAAAGGGAAGATCCCAATATATCAACGACACCGAGCAGTTTCCAAATCGGTAGGTTATAATATTCTCGCCATCCAGTTATGCCAAATTGAGAATAGAGGCCGTGGTAATAAAGATTTCCAACTATCAAGATAATAGCATTCAAGAGGAACTAGCACATAGCGCAGTGGAAACAGTGCGTAAGAACATTAGAAAAAAAAAGGGAGTGTGAAGTGAAATTAGGGACATGACGGGTGAAGAATAGATAAGAAAGCATATTCAACTTTGGAGACAGATATATTGAAACAAACAAACCGAACCTCTTACAAATTTACACAAAAAGAAGAATATAAAAATGTGGTTCTTTCCCAACCAGTTATACAAAAATTCGAATCTTATACAAAATAAAATATCAAAGAGAAAGACAGGAAATGAGGAAGAACAAAGAAGGAATGGAAAGGAACAAGCCAGGAAAAGGAAAAATACGCCTGTTTGATGAGAAACCCAGAGTAACAAGAAGTATAAGAAAAAAAACAAACATGTACACAATTACAAGATCAGAATACACCAGCTAGAAATCTTCAAAGTAAAGTCCAAATATGTAAATCAGAACTGCGTCAGTTACCACACGAATTGACACCAAGTAAAATTTATTATTCAAGCCGAAATCACAATATTATTAAAATAAAGCTGTTTCAAGACAGTCACTTTCAGAGTTAATCAACTACAAAGACGAATGGCGAAGCACTGTTTACGTATGAGCGTGTGTAGGACTCGCGGAGTTCCAAATACAGCACATGCACAGCTCGAAAGAGAGTTGCAACTAAGTTCTTCATTGGAAACGTTAAATAGTTAAAAGGCGAGTGGAATCCGGCCTGGAAATGCCATGCTCCCTATCAGCATTTCAAAGGAAAATAGTTCCTGGTGCAACTTGAAGTTTTACAGAAAATAAATTAACAGTTTGTCATACCTCATCACGAAATATGTAGCACTGCCCCAAAATGGAGACTCCTGGGCACATGTCCCTAAAGACGGAGACGACGTTTGGTGTTCCTCCCTCCACACAGGCTAAAGTCTATCTCAAATTATCCAGAGAATGGCTAGGTTTTTATATGATTGAGTAGAGGGGAAATGATGAGGAGAAATACGTCTGGAAGATTCCAGATGTTACGGGAGCATGCGCAACAAACCAAGCGGTGTCGTATGACGTCAGCAGGCAAGAAGGTAGTCAGTAGATAGCAGATCGTAGCGGTGGATAGAGCGGAGTTCATGCAAAGAATGTGATGTCCAAATAAATGTTCACTGAAGTATGTAAGTCCCGGTTGCAGAGAAAATACGGTGTATATCAAGATGAGGGTGAGTCTATATTAGTACTAGAAAAAAGGTTATGTGCATGGTGAATTTCATAGCAGTAGGTGCCGGTAAGGTGAGGAGTTCGTTTCAAGTTTTAAGCTCTTTTAAGATGGGGTTATTTGTGCGGTGATTGGTCCATGAAATTCTCAACATCGTTCACCTACAAAACATTTTGGCTGCCTCAATCTTATTAATTTTTTCTTCTTTGTTAATACCAGCAACTTGCATCCATACATTAGGATGGCAAATACTAGACAGTTTACCTAGGTATCTTTTCTTTTTTTCAGGTTCTTGGACATCTGTTGGTCCTTCCACAGTCTAGTTAAGTTTTTTATTGCTTCCTTAGCCACATTGCATCTTTGTTACCTCTTCTCTTGATGATCCAGAATTTGCAGAAACATTGAATAGGAACAAATTCAGGATGAACATAATGACATGTCAGCATTGGAAGATGTAGCAACAGAAAAGGGGATAAGGAAAAACATGACAAAATAGGAAAAGGATTATCTTCCCACTTCATGCACTGTTGTCTTCAAATAGATAGGCTCTCTCTTAATCAATCCCCATTCTCAGCTAGCCTGTGTTTTGTTTTGGTCTCCTCCCTATTCCTGTATTTATCCAGCTTTTTTCTAATCCCACATTTCCCACATCAAGATAGAAGATCTGTCAAGAGAGCCCAATGAGTGTTAAAGCACGCCTTCCTAATGAAGCTGGGAAGCAGAAATGAGCTTGTTAGGGGGCTGCGAAGAATTAGATGTAGAAGAACTGGGGTGTATGAGGAGTAAGCCCTTCTATTTGAAGTTGTGGAGATTCTCCTTGTCCTTTCATGCTTTCATGTTTATCTTTGTCTCCTCTGCTCCCACACTGACCTGTCAATGCGTTTATTCTGTTATAGGTTCCTATTTATGTTTGAAACATTCTCCATTCTTTCTTTTTAAACCCACCTTCTCTTCAAAAATATTTTCCTACACATTCACTCTCCTCTTGTTACAGACTTTACACCAAAAAGCTCTAATCAACATCAGTATACCTTCGACTTTCCTTGCTTCTACAACTACTTAAAGAAGAATGTTATCTTAACACATTCGACTTTCGCTCCTTCAAGCCAGATAAATACGACTATAGACAGCTGATCACCCTTCCTTGCCCCACAGCTACTTAAGAAGACTGTTGTCTTATCTTAACATACAAAATTGACATCTTTAACAATCTAGCAACTTTACTTTTTTCTTATCCAATAGGATTATTCAAGGAAACACATTTCTACTTCATTATAAAGATTGAGCTGTTTATCCCTCCACCCTCAACAGGTTTTGGGCGCATTGACTCAGCACTCCGGAGAATGTAATCTTGTGAAGTTTTGACATGCAGCTTGATACTACGGTTTTAACCAAGGACATTCTTATAAGTTTATGTTAAACAAACACCTACATTGATATCCTCTTTTTACTATTTGTAAGAACAATCAGGATCCTGATTATTCACCTTACAGGTTTGAGTTTGAGGCTGATGATGCGCTAAAAATGTGCGAAACATGTCCCTTGTAACCTTTTATGATAAAATTTAATTCTTAATTTACTAGATCTCTTTGTATAGAATAGGTGGATATTCAAATAACACTTGTTACATACTTTGTATGTACATACCACTTAGTCGAGCAGCTCGTCTCCTTTCTCCCAAGTCTTCCCAGAACAAACTTTGGCACAATTTTGTAATGCTACTCTTTTGTTGGAAATCACCCAGAACAAATTGAGCTGCTTTTCTTTGTATTTTTTCCAGTTCTTGAATCAAGTAATCCTGGTGAAGGTCCCATACACTGGAACCATACTCTCGTTGGAGTCTCACCAGAGACTTTTATGTCCTCTCATTTACATTCTTACAACAACTCCTAAATACCCTAATTACCATGTGCAGAGACCTGTACCCTTTATTTATAATCATATTTATGTTACTACCCCAATGAAGATCTTTCCTTATATTAACACCCAGGTACTTACAATGATCCCCAAAAGGAACTTTCACGCCATCAATACAGTAATTAAAACTGAGAGGACTTTTCCTATTTATGAAATTCACAACCTGACTTTTAACCCATTTATCGTCATACCATTGCCTTCTGTCCATCTCGCAACATTATCGAGGTCATTTTGCAGTTGCTCACAATCTTGTAACTTATTTATTACCCTGTACAGAATAACGTCATCTGCAAATAGCCTTGTCTCTGATTCCATTTCTTTACTCATGTGCAGTTAGGAGCGCGCAGCTGTGAGCTCGAATCCGGGAGATAGTGGGTTCGAACCTCACTGTCGGCAGCCCTGAAGATGGTTTTCCGTGGTTTCCCATTTTCACACCAAGCAAGTGCTGGGGCTGTACCTTAATTAAGGCCACGGTGCTTCCTTCCCATTCCTAGGCCTTTTCTGTCCCATCGTCGCCATAAGACCTACCTGTGTCTGTTCGACATAAAGCAACTAGCAAAAAAAAATTACTCATATCATTGATATATATATAAGAAAACATAAAGGTCCAATTATACTGCCTTGGCGAATTCCCCTCTTAATTATTACAGGGTCAAATAAAGATTAGCCTACTCTAATTCTCTGAGTTCTATTTTCTAGAAATATAGCCACCCATTCAGTCACTCTTTTGTGTCTATCTCTTAATTATTACAGGGTCAAATAGAGATTCGCCTACTCTAATTCTCTGAGTTCTATTTTCTAGAAATATAGCCACCCATTCAGTCACTCTTTTGTGTCTATCACCCTTTCCTTTATATACAGAAGGTACGATAAATTTTAATACTACTTTAGTATTGGTCACCTCGTTTGTCTGAACATCATCCTTGTAACCAGCAATCTTTACATAGTGCTGACTGAATACTTCTGTCTTTTGTAGATCCTTGCATACACACTCCCCTTATTCATTAATGATTCCTGGAATGTCCTTCTTGGAACCTGTTTCTGCCTTAAAGTATCAATACATACACTTCCATTTTTCAGTAAAATCTGTATGACTACCAATTATGCTTGCCATCATGTTATCCTAGGTGACTTCTTTGCTAGATTCAATTTCCTAGTAAGTTCCTTCAGTTTCTCCTTACTTCCACAGCCATTTTTAAGTCTATTTCTTTTCTTAGTCTCTTTACCTCTCTGTTATAATATAGTGGATCTTTACCATTCCTTACCACCTTTAAAGTTACAAACCTGTTTTCACATTCCTCAACAATTGCTTTATACCCGTCCCAGAGTCTGTTTACATTTTTATTTACCATTTTCCACCAATCATAGTTACTTTTTAATACCTTCCTTTCTATCACATTAATTTTTATCTACGACAAAAACAGCTTCGTGATCACTAATACCATCTATTACTTTGGTTTCTCTATAGAGCTCATCTGGTTTTACTAGCACCACATCCAGAATATTCTTCCCTCTAGTTGGTTCCATCAAAACGGTGAGATAACATGCAGGCCATGCTGGTTTAACCAATACATGACTGTGGTGTTGATGACGGAAAGATTTGTTGTTTGTATAATAGTATATCAGCGAAGTAAGAGAGTATCTGAAGGAAATAGGCCTTACTATAGAAGACACCACAAATAAAATTGAATACAAAACTGAAGAATACAAACCTCCGCTTTACCCTTAGACAAAACAAACCAACAACACGCATATTTTCAACTAAGGAAAGGGCACGAAGATCGGAGCGTCTGAAGAAGTACTGGGAGGACCGCAAAGCCCGAACAATCCCTTCAAAGAGACCTGAACGACGGACTGACGAAAGTGATCCTATGTGGTCATAAAAGAAGAAGAAGTATATTGTAACACGTAAGTTACAAGTAGGGGCAATATGGAACATCCTCGTCATGCTAAAGAACACTGTTCTGTTATCATACATCGTCTTCATTTTCCATTTCCAGTTTCCCGGTTCGGGTTGTGAATCAAGGACCTCCATCGCTGCTGGTTCTCCACCACTCTTCTCCTTTTTAAAGTACATCTTCTGGTTTTCCTCCCCTCTTCTCTATGCATTCCCACACTGAATCTGTCCACCTCTTTCGGGGTCTTCCTCGTGGTCTCTTTTCTGTTAACTTCTCTGAAAAAGCTTTTTTTGACACTCTCTCTTCTCCCATATGCCCATACCACTTCAGTTTTGTTGTTACTATCTTGTCTTGAAGTTTCAAGATTCCTGTCCTTTTCCTTATCTCTTCATTTCTAATTCTGTCCTTTCTGGTCTTGCCCTTGATACCTTTTAGGAATTTCATCTCTGCTGCCTGTGTTCTACTCTCCTCTCGTTTTGTTGTAGTACACGATCCAACTGCATAGGTTAGTATGGGTTCATAATTGGTTTAACATAATACTTTCTTACATTTCTTCGGGACATCTTGGTTCCACAAATACCCCTTACACTCTGGTAGAAGCCGTTTGCTTGTTGTATTCTTTTCCCAATTTCCTCTGTTATTTTTCCATCTTCTGTGATCACACTTCCCAAGAACTTGAAATGTTTAACCACTTCCAAAATTTTACCATCCAGTTTTATCTTTCCTCTTCCTTCCTTCCTTCCTTCCTTCCTTCCTTCCTTCCTTCCTTCCTTCCTTCCTTCCTTCCTTCCTTCCTTCCTTCCTTCCTTCCCCTTGTCATCACTATTGTTTTACTTTTCTCTGTGCTTACTTTCATCCCAAATTTGTCTATCACTTGATTCCATACATCTACTTGTTTTTTCACTTCCGTTTCATCCTCACCCCGTATCACCATATCATCTGCAAACAACATGGCTTTTGTTGCCTGGCGTCCCAATCTCTGTTCAATGTTCTTATGAATTTCATCCATGACTATGACTGTTCTGTTGTGAACTGCCATAATTCAGAACGTTATAACGATCCTAGTGTTAAGATTCTCATGTTCAATACAAAAATGAAAGAAGACAAAAATGGATATTGGCAGTGAACTGAATGAAATATATATCGTGAAATACGGTAAAACCAGGAGTATAGTTCATACTTAATTGACTATAGAGAGACTTTAGTATTGTAAAGGTGGAAATTGCATCTGTCAAAGACACGCAGCTAACAAACAGCCACCAGCCACTTTCTTTCTTCATTTCAGTTGTATTGTCTTAGCTGAAAGTAATATATATATCAACAGTTCGTGACACCCCATGAATTTCATCAGGTGATGAGTATCCAGCTGCGTTTAAGAGAATAACATCTTACTTGAACTCTGTCATGTACACTCACACAAAGGAGATTCACATAATGTTTGTATAGAGTGCTGATGCACTGCAATTATTATATGGTTACTCAGATCTGCTAGTTCAGCTAATCAATATACAGTATATTTAATGAAAACAGGTAATGCAACTAAAAATGTAGTGTGTACAGAAACATTGTGACTTCATTCTTCTTCTTCCTAGCATTTTTCCTGCGACACTGCAGGGTCTGCTACTTTGCGCGCCGTTCTCCATTTGGTCCTGTTAAGGGCATCATCAGATCTGTCACCCATGGGTGGCCGTGAGATTTATAATGTTCAATAACAGACCAACTATATTGGTATTATAAATTTGCTAATTCGGGACAAATATCTCAGGTTCTCTATATCATCTGATGGCCAGGCAGGCTTCAGTTTTTGAAAATGAGACAAAGTTTCTCATAGTGCATTGGCACTGTAGGTGGCTCAAAGTAGCCTACACAGTGACCTTCACGGTATGCACTAGCCATGCATCTTGGTAGGTGTGCTATTTATCAACTGATGAGCCCAAATTAGCAATGTTGGCATCCAGGAATGAGTTAGCTAGAAAATGTATAATGTCCAATAATGGATCAACTATATAGGTTTTATACATTTACTCATTCAGGAAAAATCTTTCAGGTTCTCTATGGGAATCAACATCTATATCATGGTTATTTCTGACGGGGTTGAGTTTTGTAAGTCTTAACGACTTCATTGTAACCATCAAATGTCTCCCTTTCTGCAGAGGTATATTCTCAGAATATAGAAGGGTTTTGATGGTTTGTATATCTGTGTAGTACTTGGCCACTTGTGACAATATTTTTGTAATTCTCACTTAAAAAAAAAAAAATTCTGCATATTCCATCATTTCTCAACAACATTTCCAGTGTTCATCTATTCTTTGAATGGGCACAAAAGTAAATTCCATGCATGCGAAGCCATGGAAGTACAGCAAGATACCATAGCCAGACTGACTTCAGACAGTCCTAATTTTATGCTTTGTAGATGATTGTAGACAACCTTTATCTGCACGAGGTACACAAGATTCTTGACCAGAATGGCTCTAGCCTTTGAAATGAAGAAACCACTCGAACAGCAAATTCTTGTTTGTTAATCATGCTATTAATTGTTCATCTTTTCCATTTCAGGTGTAAGAAAACTTGTGAAATTGATGTTCATTCTTTTCCAGTAGTTTTGTTTTTTGTTTTGTTACAGTAATGGTCTTTGCTTTGGCATATTTGAAATGCTTTATGTAATATTCATTATGTTTCCAGGGCCACGATTTGTGTTGAATCCAGTAAAGATCTTTGATGGAAGCTTTGGAGGACAAACTTTATGGGACAATCCATTTTATGTAACGCCATCAAAGGTATGTTCTCACAATATAGAAGGGCTGTGATAGTTCGTGTGTCTGTGTAATATTTGGTCACTTGTGAAAAAGTCTTTGTAATTATTCTTGTGTTTTGATTCTGTTTGTATAGTATGCTGTTAGAATTCTATTTGATGGTTCTTCATAAGTTTTAAAAACAAGAGAGGGATTATAACTCATTTCTAGTTGGTTGGTTGAACGTAGTGTTCTACTGACTTGTCAGAGTAACACTCATAAAAATTTGACTAAGAAGCATAACTTCTGACCATCGGAATATTGTTAAAAATAACTGGTCTCTCATTAACTCTTTCCCGCGGATTGTGTAGTAAAGCATACTGGAGTCGCACATTGTCTCCTGCGGGTTGCATAGTAAAGCGTACTCAACTTTCAAACCGATTTCCTCTGCCATCTGTCTGCTAAACATATAACTTTTTGGAACCAGTGAATTCCCTACGCTTCCTAGATACAACTGGCATGCACGGAATCCTAAAATAAAGTGTTCTTTTATACGTTTTCTTAGATAGAACAGACAGCTGACTGAATGTAAACACATTGCAGCAACATGGCTGGTCATAACCAGTTGAGTGCGGAGGATATTTGTTACAAATTAGATCAATATGTTGACAAATGTAATGCTAGTGAGTTTGAAATTGTAGGTATGATAATAAAAATGGTATGGGAAGCAGTTGGGACAGGATATGAATCTGAGGGAAATCGGAATACGGCACAGGACAGGAAATGTTCATTCAGGTACCGTCTCCTTTTAAAATATTAGGCCTACTTGTAAAAAACGTAATTATCAGTTTTAATTCTTCAGTTAATTCTGTTTCGGGCTATGAGCATCTATTTAATTACATAATATTCCAACTAATGTCAATTTATCTTCCAATCCCATTCAGTGAAAAGTTGTTGATAGTTTGTATGTCCGAGAGGAAGTACGATTTGCTATTTAAATATCTTTGCCTAACTGATCCCGAAAATGAAATAAATTGGGAGATTCAGGGTGAATTCCTGTGTTCTCTGCATTGCCAAGAAAATAAGAGCCCCATCAGGTCCAGCAATTTAGACTGACTTCAAGAACAAGCAATTTAACATTATGCACCATATTGGATGCTTCTTGATGTATCATTCTGAACAGGGAGGAGAGGGTCTTGCATGTAATTAGGTGATCTCATTGTATCATTTTAGAATAACTATAGTGTATTTTCCATTGTTACAAAATTTGAAAGTGATATCTTATGTGGTTTTTACAGAATAAATTATGTAGTGAAGGTACTCCACAACTATACCTGACAAGCAAATTATTTCTCCCGACAGTGAGTCAAAGATAGTACGTGGGAAAGGTTTAAGATGTTTTTTTTTAAATGGTGATATCTGTTGGTTCTATTTTGATAAAAGTTGTGCACTTTGCTGCAGGTTATATTTAAAACTGCTGAAGGAATGTTCCAGTTAGCTCTTATTGATTGCAGACTCACCTTTTGTGCACATTGTTGTAAAGTTGGATCTTAAAGGGAACTGTCGATAAGTTCATGTAGAAACTGACAGTGCAATTTCGCTGAGAGGATGAGGAGACCATAAAATATGGATATACAAAAATTTAGCTACCATTTCGAACTGGAAGCTGTCTAAATCTTGATTCAAAATCCGTGTGGCAACGCAGCTACTGGACAACCCTTGCATCTTGATGGCTGGTGCGGTGCACAATGGAGTGGAGTTGCAGTTGTGCTGGACAGAGAAAGAGAGAGAGAGAGAGTGCCCGTGTGCCAAGGTCACTTTGTTAAGGAACAAAAGTGAAACAAATGATGTGCGTTAATCGCATGATAAATATTTTCAGCATCACGCACAACAAATATGCACTTTAACCCCTTGACACCGAAGCCTAACTTAATTTTGTTATAGCTTGTAAAGTTTTAAAGTTATTGAGATGGAAATGGTATATCGTTGAAGATGAAGATCTCTGCCTTCGTTGTATGTATGAATCAGCCCATATCAGTCTTTCTTTTCTGAACTGTTTGAGATACAGTAGAACTCCGTTATAGCGAGAATTCGTAACAATGAAAAATTTACTTGCTATAGCGGATTGTCGTTATACCCAATTTTTGTATGAAATTCGGAAAAACCCCCATACACATTAAAATCGGTATGAATCAGCTATCAGTTTGTTCAAAACTTGCATTTCTGCAGATGATATCCACACTATGGATTACTTGTTTGTTATTTTTCGTGGAAGTGTGTATTTAATTTCATTCTGAAAAAATTATAGTACCGTATTTCATTGCAAGTGACTAATCTCATGTTTTAATCCGTATTGAAATCTGTTGATATACAATAATAAAGTTTTATTATGAATCCACCTGTTCAATACATTATAATGTTGTCACATTTAAAATAACTTCATTAGTTAAAAAGTTATATATGGGACATGTTTCGCTCCCTTATAGAGCATCATCAGTCAAATCTGAATCTCGAATAATTGTTATTTATGTAAATAATGACTTAAGAACTATTAGAACATTTTTGACAAACTTAAAACTTACTCTATTGGAATATCATAAAATATAAAATCTTTGTATACATGGCTTAATTACATGTGCTTAATAGGAAGATACATTAAAATTATGGAAGAGAGAGTACTAAAATATAAAATAAAATAAAAATATATATATCGTGTCCAAAATCTTAGAAAGACGTGAAAATCAATCTTAGGAGCTAAATTTGAGGATTTTCTTGGCAATGAGATCTGGTAAAAAAAATTATTTATCCCTTGTGGATAAGAGTCTATAAAGATTCAAATTTATCGTCAATTTGATTATTGAACTTGTAACAGGATAAATGTTGGTCTTTCAACAGCATTCGCCGAGGTCATATGACAACAAGCATTTAAATTTCTTGAAGACAAACATTTATCCTGTTACAAGTTCAATCATCAAATTGACGATAAATTTGAATCTTTATAGACTCTTATCCACAAGGGATAAATAACTTTTTTTTTCTACCAGATCTCATTGCCAAGAAAATCCTCAAATTTAGCTCCTAAGATTGATTTTCATGTCTTTCTAAGATTTTGGACATGATATATATATTTTTATTTAATTTAATATTTTAGTACTCTCTCTTCCATAATGTATCTTCCTATTAAGCACATGTAATTAAGCCATGTATACAAAGATTTTATATTTTATGATATTCCAATAGAGTAAGTTTTAAGTTTGTCAAAAATGTTCTAATAGTTCTTAACACCTTAAGTGCCACATATGCAGTGAAAAAAATTCCATCCAGGCCATTCTTTCTTTTTTTACTATAGAGTATAAAATGGCGCATCTTATTGCAGAAAAGTACCTTTTAGTCATCTTGGGCCAAAATTGTAGTCATAACATTGTGTTTAAATTGTGGTGACACATTGGTCTCACGCGGCCAATGACAGTACCTTCCAGCTGTATAGGCCGCGTGAGACCAATGTGTCACCACGTATCCTAGCACAGTTTTCACCTTCCTGACACACTGGTATACGTCTGCGTCATTAGCTGATGAACTACTAAAGAATAAAACTCATATCTTTGGAACATTGAAATCTAACCGGAAGTATAATCCAACCGATGTTACTAAAAGCAAGTTAGCAAGAGGAGAGACAAGAGTCCGTGAAAGTATCACTGGTGTGGTTGTTCAGAAATCGCATGATAAAAGAGACGTGTTAATTTTGAGAACAAAACACACTGGTGAGACGGTCACTATTGAGAGGAATGCAAAAGTCACAGAGTGTTATAGAATATAACAAATGCAAACCGTACATTCATTTACCAGATCTTAAAAAGAGCTATAGTACTTCCCTGAGACGGGGAGTAAAATGGTACAGAAAAATGGCTATTGAGATATTGATCGACACAAGTATAGTAAATGCCATATATATTTCAAATCAACTTGGGAATGAGAGTATATCTGTTACCCAGTTCAAAGAGGACATTGTTGAACAGTTAACAGGTACCGGTATCAAAGATATTCATATTCCCCAAGTACCAAAAAATGGGTATTACTCCACCGACTGGATGATGTAGGCTGGCAGGGAAGACGAAAATGCAGTAAGTGTTATGAAGAGATCCATCGGGAATCAGGAAGGCAATATGCCATGAAGAACACTCAGCAGTCTAAGTTCAAATGATCAGCCTGTGAAAATTTCTTGTGTTTAGACTGTTTCTTCAAAGTGCACAAATTTGTAGTGTGATTATGAAACACAGTTTGAATTATATTTCTTCAGAAGGTTTCATTTGTTATACTTTAAATTCATATGCAAGAAGTGTACTACTTTGTGGTGTGATTGCGAATGAGACAAAGTTAAAAATATTTTTTCTAGAAAGTTCATGTAATTTTTATGCCCTATGTTTTCAATTCGTCTATAGACCCTGATATGAGACAATGAACAATGAGTACACTGTACAGTACAATCTTTTGTTATTTGTACACGACACGATCTGAAAACACTAAAAAATGTCATCATAATTTATTTGTGGTCGATATATTATAGTGACGTCCAGGCTACGTTGTGCCACATCGGACTCGCAAATGAACAGGCCAAGAATAGTTTCATGACGTACTGGCCACCTACGTTCATTTAACATACGTTTACATGTCAAGTGTGATGACAGTATGGCACCACGGGGCCTGAGACTTGGAGAGTGCGCGTGAGTCCACAGCGGACTCACGCGGCCCGACTGGCATTAAGCTCTGTGAGTCAACGTTGGTCTCACGTGGCACTCAAGGTGTTAAGTCATTATTTACGTAAATAACAATTATTCGAGATTCAGATTTGGCTGATGATGCTCTATAAGGGAGCGAAACATGTCCCATATATAACTTTTTAACTAATGAAGTTATTTTAAATGTGACAACATTATAATGTATTGAACAGGTGGATTCATAACAAAACTTTATTATTGTACCGTATTTCTCCAAATCCAAGACAAACCCCACTTTTTCCTTCAAAAAATTTAAATCAGGTTCAATAAATGCTCTGTAAAATCATATGAATGCCTTTGTTGTACAGTACACTTTTTTAGATGCCAAACATTGGCTTTCGTTATCCCCCTTTTTTTTTTTGCGGCAATACAATTATTCTTTATTTCCGCAGGTTTAATGACCACTAATTTAAAATTGGCATCATAATATCGAAGAGAACCCGTTGAAAATTTGCCAGCAATACCTATTCCATGCGTCTCTACAATACGACGATCCATCAGGAAAATATTCTTGCTGTCTATAAAACTGTTACTTTTACTCGGCGTCAGATATAACCGGCTACCATTACACACACGTCTCGCTTGCCGGGTTCGGCCAACTTCAGCCGCTGGCGATGTATAGGCCTAATCGCGGACATTGAAGGTCAACGAACAAGTTTATTGCACCATGGTATGGCCATTTTGCCCTTGAGCTTTTCGTGCACATACCTCACAATTCCATCTTCGACTTCTTTAAAGCGGCCTTGTTGCAGACCACTGAATGCATTTTTTTGTACAGCACTCATTTTTTTTAGCTATCTTTGTCTTCATGCTAACGTCAAATATTGGCTTTAGTTAGTCCTATACCGTATTTTCTTGCGGCTGCACAGTTTCCGAGTGTTTAATAACCATTAACTTAAAATTGGCATCATAATATCGACGAGAACTCGTTGATAATTTGCCGGCAATACCTGTTACACGTATCTCTACAATACGACTATCCATCTCGAATAGGTTCCTGCTGTCTATAAAACTTAAGTTTACTAAGCGTCAGGTACAGTAGATGAGTTATAACTCTGCCACTGAGTAGCCGTGGCCTTTCTAAGCATTCGAAGGCTTGCACGTTTTGATGCCATTCTGCAGATTTGAGAAAGGTTTTTGTACAGGCTAATAGAATGTAATTCTCTCTTCATTAGGTATTTCCCAAGATCCAGTGACGTTACACACAGGCACTGTACAACCGGTTGTCGCGGCTAGCAATGTATAATAAAGAGGCGGTCGTTTATTTTCAGCGAGTTTTTTGTGTGCGTGCAGGGGTGAAAAGAAGCAGCGTGGTTACCGCAGTAGTTGCCAGTGGTATTCGTTACTGTCAGGCCGCAAATGCTAGACAACCCTTGATTTTTCGCATTAGATTCTGACAAAAAAAAAAAAAACCACGTCGTTTTGTATTCGGAGAAATACGGTATCACTCCAGAGGCTTATGTGGCAAACATATCAGTTTTCTTCTTCAAACAGCGTCTCCTAACCTAACCGCATGTGTATCATGAAAACATATTTGAAACGCATGTAGAGAAATTATGTGTGAATAGCCTTTCCGAAATTTAACTGGACGCGAGAAAATATGAACTATCCTCTGAAATCCGTGATGTACTCTGCCATATCTTGAGGTGTATCACATTCTTACTTAATTTCAGTATATAATATTAAAATTAAGCGATCGTTTACTTCAGCCTTTATTTTTAACAGGTTGACAACTGCATTTATGCATTTATTACGAAAACTTGTTATCTTCTTTCATTTTGAGAACGGCAGTCGATGGGTATTACTAATCGACTCTAACATCGCCTTTGAATGTTTACGAGAGAGCTCGCAATGCACATAGTGAGAAAACTACTGTATACCATACCGAAGATGATTGATCGCATTTTGTGGCAAATGTTTCAGTTTTCTTATTCAAACAGCGTCACCTATCCCAACTTAACCTACTATACGTACGATGAAAACACGCTTCAAGCGCCAGTAGAGAAATTATAATCTTCTCGTTATATATTTACACGATAATAGCCTTTCCGTAATTTAACCAGAAGTGAGAAAATATAAACTAATCTCTGAAATCAATTATGCAGTCTGCCATATCTCAAGGTGTAGGCCTATCCCATTCTTACTTAATTGCAGTATTTTGCATTAAAATTAAGCGACTGTTTAGTCAGCCTTTAATTTTAACAAGTTGACAACTGCATTTATGCATTTATTAACAAATGTTGTCAGACACATTATTTACGCATTTATGATGAAATATGCCCTCTTTCATTTTGAATTTTTGTTATGGAACAGCAGTCGACGGGTATTACTAATCAACTCCGACATCGCCTTCGAATTCACAATTAAGTATTTATTTTATTTTATGTAATCGCCTTCGAATGTCGACGACAGTACTCGCTAGTGGAAATAGTGAGGAAATGATACCAAAGGTAATCGATCGCACGCAACATAAACGCTGGGGTGCATAAATATCGGTAGCGGAAAAAATCGTGCGTGCTTAACCACTCGTAATAACGGATGCTTCAGTGATAGGACTCTAGCTGTAACCGAAGGTTAATACACAGTTTAATGTAGGAATTTTGAAGGGACAGCAAAATATTGTTATAGCAGAGTTCTCGTTATATGCCATACTCGCTATAGCGGACTTCTACTGTAGTCCAATCTTTTTCCGCTTTATTGCATATAAACCAAATAAAAATAAGTGAGTTATTCCACATTTTCAATACAAATTAAATCGTGTTTATTATATAAACATTTAATGGGATTAGTTTCGATGTATTTAAAGGTCATCTTCAGCCATATTGTGTGTAGAACAAAGTATTTGAAACACAGTTGTTTTAAAGATGGTCTTAAAACATAGAAATTTGACACTATAAAAAATTGTTTATAGAATTTCCTGAAAACACATTTGTTGTAAGAGATTAGTTTACTTAGCTGTAGGAATATACAAGAAGAAGTTTTACCAAGGAAGATGTTCAATAAATTTCCAATGTCATTGAAATCATTTAACCCTTACCCCTCGAATTAAAGTTCTCTGTGTTGTCCCTACTACTCGTATTTTAAATGTAAATTAAATTAGATGGCAGTGTAGCCGTCAGCTGTCCAGTCACGCACACGAAAGCTCGAGCGATAGTAAACAAACATGGTCGCCATGTGCTCTTCTAGTCATATATATGTTGTATATGTCAGGCAACACACGAAACCACAGTACTTTTGCACCTCTGCTCCTAATGAATATATCTAATTGCCTTTCATGATGCCTAAATGTGAACTGACGATGGTCAGTTTGTGTACCCTAACCCAACATGTACCTGATACCTTTGTGAGAATATTCAGCTAATTTTGAATAAAAGCTAATGTTTTATACAATTCTTGATAGTACTTTTTGGGAATTATGCATTTTTACAAAATTATGCATGCGCAGGTTAAATACACATACACAGTAGCCTCTTCTTTACTTTGAACACTTGTCAGTCGATAAATTATTCTCTAATGAATCACTTAATGTGACTGCCAGTTGCTCTAAAGCCCTCAATATAAGTTAACATCTCAGCGGTCGAAGGGAATTTCATCATACACTTGGCTACCCACCGATTGATAACGTTCCCTTTCGACTAGTATGCTCACCTCAACATGTCAAACAAACTCTTCCCACAAATACCACATCAAAGAATATGGCCTTTCTTTTATATCAGCCTTATATGAGAATTCATTCCACCATTTTAATACAAAGAATATAAAATCTTTAACTTAATTCATATCTTCAAGCGCCTTTTCACTTTCATTTTTTAATGTCATTAATCTGCATGGATACCTTCAATATTTTTTTACATTATTTTCTTTATACACAACTATATAGAATTTCCTTTCCACTGCAATAACATATTTGTTCAACTCACATTTTACTAAGACAATACTTTGCATATATGCTCAGTTCTACATTTCGTTAAGATTATGAATGATTTTAAAGTGTATCTAGCGCGGCTGTGAGCTTGCATCCGGGAGATAGTAGGTTCGAATCCCACTATCGGCAGCCCTGAAGATGGTTTTCCGTGGTTTCCCATTTTCACACCAGGCAAATGCTGGGGCTGTACCTTAATTAAGGCCACGGCCGCTTCCTTCCAACTCCTAGGCCTTTCCTATCCCATCGTCGCCATAAGACCTATCTGTGTCGGTGCGACGTAAAGCCCCTAGCAAAAAAAAAAAAAAAAAAAAAAAAAGTGTATCTACGCTTCACAGTGATAAGAAGAATATAAGATGACTTCTTCTCCTCTACCACAACACTATGCATATATGCCCATTTCCACATATCATCAAGACTGTGAATTTTGAATTGTATCCATGTTCTTGAATACTATGAAGAATATTATAAGACTTCTTCTTCTTGTATGTTCCTACAGCTAAGTGAACTAATCTCTTACAACAGATGTGTTTTCAGGAAATTCTATAAACAATTTTTTCATAGTGTCAAACTTCTATGTTTTAAGACCATCTTTAAAACAACTGTGTTTCAAATACTTTGTTCTACACACGATATGGCTGAAGATAACCTTTAAATAGGTTGAAACTAGTCCCATTAAATGTTTATTTAATAAACACAATTTAATTTGTATTGAAAAGGTGGAATAACTCACTTATTATTTTTATTTGGTTTAATCAACCGTTTTGATGCCAGGTTCTAATATAGTGGTTGCGCTAAGAATGCCAAGACAATTTTAATGGAAATACACACACTAAAGAAGTAAATCCCTATTTATCCCTATTTAATTTTTTTTTTTTTTTTTTTTTTTGCATAGCACACAGGTGAATAGAGAACATATTAGTATGACTGTAATTGGAATAGAGTTTCATTTTGTTTATTTAAAAGTTTATGAATTTCTTATTTTTGAAATTTTCTTTTTCAAAATGTGACTTCTAGTTTTTACATTTATAGTATATCATTATGATTTAAAATAATCTGAGCTAAACTGTTGTAACAGTGAAGTTTTAAAGAGATCACTGCATTTTCGTACTGCTCATGTCTGAATCTCTTCCATCCACTGGGTAAAGCGGCACTCAAATGTTCCCAGTCAATGAGGGGTTAATTAAGGGATACATTGTTCTTACAGTTTTCCTTACTTGTTTGAAGGCAGTATTTCGCAGGCACTTCAAACTCGGGAGGTCTCTCCGTTGTGTAATTGGTAAATAATGGCGAATGGCTTTTAGTGCTGGGAGATCCCAGGAAGGTTCGGCTCGCCAGGTGCAGGTCTTTTGATTTGATGCCCGTAGGTGATGAGGATGAAATGATGGTGAAGACAACACATACACCCAGCCCCCGTGCCAGGGAAATTAACCAGTGATGGTTAAAATTCCCGACCCTGCCGGGAATTGAATCCGGGACCCCTGTGACCAAAGGCCAGGACACCAACCATTTATCCATGAAGCCGTACATATAATTGGTTGAGAACCACGACACAAATATTTAATCATGTCCTGGAACTGTGGGGAAGAAAATTGAAAAATGAATGAAAGATTTGCATTTTCTCTGATAGATATGAAATTGAAGTATTTACAAACTGGTACAATATCTGTTAAACAGCGATACAAAGCTTTCCATTGCCAGAAGGGTAACTTATCCAAGAGCTGTATTTGCCCTGTAGTGCCAGGAGGAATCTGGAGAATTTCTATACTGTTGTCTGGAAGAATCTCTTCAAGACCGCTTTTATCTCTATAAGTAGTCTAGGATTCGAACAGTAGCAAACTCTTGATTTCTGCGAATGGGAAGACTGCTTCTTTAAACCAATACTCTAATGCCTGTTTCCCATTTTTCCTGATTTTGTGGCTGTTACAGTTTTAGTTTCAGCATAAAATATTTCTTTGGAAACTTTCAGAGCAAAAGTTTGTGATGCCTCCTGATATACAGTGAATAATATCGGGAAAAGTGTTACGGCCATACCAACTGAGGCATAATTGTGTCTAAAGTAAAATTCTAAAAAGAATTTAATTTCATTACTTCATTTCATCACTTGGCATATTAGTGCACTAATTGATTGAACAACTGTTTCTGTATGTTTTTCACCAACAAACAATACGAGTCCTTTATGAGTCCTTTTTGTTCTAATTTTGTGCACAAAACCACTCTGATCTTCTTATTCTCTTAGTATTTTCCTGCTGGTTCAGGGGTCAATGTAGGTCACTAATGTCTTTGAGGGTTGAACCAGAAGTACTCCTGTAGCCTGTGGTAACTGAATGGGGAGGGCCCACGGAAAATAAATGGTGGTTGGTTCGTGTGAATGTTGTATAGACAAGAATTGTGTTTTTCCACACATTGAATCTATCAATACGGAAAATGAAATCTATATATATAAATAAGAGTTTTGTCTGTACATTGCTCAGAATTTGAAAAGAATGGTATTTCTGCATCAGTCTTGTCCACAGTAACAAGGAAATGCAGTTTTCACTTTTCCGTAATTTCTGTCTGTCTGTCTGTATGTATGTATGTACTCGCATCACTAGAAAACGGCTAAAGAGAATTTAATGAAAATTGGTATGCAAAGTCGGGGAATAAGTCGCTACAATCTAGGCCATAAATAATTTTATTCATGCTGATTGAAATGGTAGCTTAGGGGAAGGCCTAAAATTTAATTTTCAAATATTTATGTTATTAGTAGTCCTATCTTAAAAAAAATTGGTATGCAAAGTCGGGAAATAAGTCGCTACAATCTAGGCTAAAATAGTTTTATTCACGCTGAGTGAAATGGTAGTTTAGGGGAAGGCCTAAAATTTAATTCTGAAATATTTATATTATTAGTGGTCCTATCTCACTGAAAATTGGTATACAAAGTCGGGAAATAAGTCTCTACAATCTAGGCTGTAAATCATTTAATTCACGCTGGGTGAAATGGTAGTTTAGTAGAAGGCCTAAAATTTAATTCTCAAATAATTATATTATTAGTGGTCGTATCGATAAATACTACATAATCAGTGTTATAGAGAATTAAATTTCCGACCATTTATGTCTTATACATTTTTACCATACCGGCTATGATAACACAGATATTCATGAATTTTTATTTTTGTTGCTAAGTCCATATCAACGCCGAGCCATGAGAAAATGGGTTAACAGAATTTCATGAAAATCGGTATATAGAGTCGGGGAATAAGAAACTACAGTCCAAGCTATAAACAATTTTGTTCACCCTGGATGAAATTGTAGTTTAGGGGAAGATGCCTAAAATGTAATTTTTAAATACCTATGTTATTCGTCCTATCGAAAAGTACTACATAAAAATAGAGAATACATTTTCCGGTCATTTGTTTTCTTCAGTTATACCATACCGACTATGATGAGTGGTATTTCAGAGTCAGAAGAAAACTAAATATGAAAGCCTACAATATCGAAAGAGCATAACATTGATCAACAATAACATTACATTGAACATTGTTTGTTGTGATGTTCTTTGTCTCCTATGCTGCCTCTCAACTCGAATAGATGGGACTACTGTTGCGTACAGAGTATAATAGCCTGACTGAATATTGGCGGGATATAGCTGGGGAGTTAAGAAAGCTTTCTTCTTTAGCATGCCCTTCCTCTGGTTCATATATTTTCTGATACAGCTGGTACGTGACACACTGGTTCATCATAGTATTCCAGCTATTCGGTCCCTACTGTAACGTGCTGTTTTGAATGAGCAGTAGTCATACTTAAGGCAGAGGCTTACTTAGTAGAGTAGTAGTATGGCCTGGTCTAGAATAACAATTTAGGCCTATTCCAAATTATAGCACCACATTTCACTAAATAACTCAAATTTCAACCCTGAAAAGAGCCATTTCTTAAGAAAAGCTTCTTCCTCTTCATTTTTTAAATATTAAATTCTACATTCATTCTATTCCAAATTAGCAGTGAAGAGGGGGTTTCTCCTCTGGCTTGGAGGAAAAATTTGCCTCCAAGTCAGATAGATTTTTCCGCCGCCAGTGAGGTGAACTGATACTTTCCGACTCATCGGGTACTCCTAGGAAACAGATTAGTAAAAGGACATAGTTTTTGCCCTGGGAGTCGCCAGTGTTTTTACCCCCTCCCCGCCGAAAATGGACGAAGAGTGTTTACGGCTCACGCCTGTGTGCGGCTTAGTCATTTCAGCTCTGGAACTTTGGACTGTTAGACCGGCAGTGTAGTGCTGTTCGTTGAAAGTGAGAAAATGTGTGGTTTTTCATTTGATCAGTACTTCATATGAGAGCATTGCTTTTAATCGTTCCATTCCTACTAACGTCATTGTAATGCATGTTCATTTCAGTTGGGAAAACCACTAAGACAGTCTTTCTGAGGATGTAAAAAGGCAGGTGGAGAGTGAGTGCCTACCATTATAATGAAAGCTCGCCAACCTGATTGTGACTGATGGTAGGCAAACGGGTCTACCATTACAGTGAAAATTCCCTAACTCAGTCTTCATATGAGAAAAGATGATTGGTGACTTCCCCGTCACGTTTTTAGGGTAACGTTTAGAGCTTTGCAATTTAATACAATCTTGCTCACAACGTATACACTACCTAACCTAGAATGCTGTATACAGTGTAGAATTCCGTAGTGAAGCACGGGTATATCAGCTAGTTTATAAATAATAAAACGTGAATGTTGACGGAGTGGAAGGAGTACCTTTGGAAGTAGGTCTGTTTTTCTGTCTGTTGTGTAAAGAAGAACAAGGCACCGCTGGTATATGTGTTTTATTGACTGTGTGCACTCCACAGAGGGCATACGAAACAGAAAACATTATGCTCAGGTATTGGCCGGGAGTGAACGTTTTAAATTCAGAATCTTCATATCAGCATTTATTGTGTCATTCCAGTGCTGCTTTGGACGTCCCCGTGGATGTTGCCCATTCATTTCAAAGGAGTGGGTGAAATTGGCAACTGTTCCAGGTACAGCACGCAGGACGCTGGTGAATGGTGTTGTTTTTGACATGATACAGGAGTGTGATGCCCATCGACCAACAGAGCATACGCATTTCCATGTTGTGTAATTGGTGCTCGGTAGCTTTGTCCATAGGTTGACATTCAACATTGTATAAAGCGACCGGACTTGCTAACATCTGATATGATGTGTAAGATAGGACCTGCTGTCGGATTATCTTCTGGAATAGGACTTTTTCTTTTCCCTCTTCTTCTTGCACATATACATGGGATACAAATATAGTGATTTTTCTACTTTTGATTCTATATTTTTTCTTGAAGTGACTCAACCAACCTGTAGATGTGCTAAAAAGCCCACAGTCATAGGTCTTCATCACAAATATTCCACTTTAACCTTCATGCTTCTGCAAACCGAGAAAATGTTTTTTATACAGTAATTTACTGTGTTCAATGGGACTTACTGATGTAGATTCTAATTGGTTCTTCCACATGTAGGTGACTGCAGTGTCGCTTCACTGGATTGATGGGAACCAGATTTGGGGGTCAAACTCGGATCTGTAGCACCTCTTAAATATGACAGTAGTGTGCTGCCTTATCTTTTAGATAATGCAGGTAGGTGTTACTGCTTCCACTATCACTATTTCTCTCCAGACATGACTCTGGGACAATGCTGTCACCCATGGGACAATTTTCAATTAGTTCAATCAAATGTCGACCCATATCCCTTTGTTCCAAAGTTATTTCACGGGAAGAAGATAAATCTTTTTCATGGAAATAACGTAATGCATACGGTAGAACATTAGCAGTTTCATGACTACTCTTTCAAAGGAATGTGTTAACTGCCTGGTGAAGAAAGCTCAAGGTAACATACTTGCTTCAACTGGTCACCAGGGCTTTCCACGTCGATTTATATGCTGTTAGATGTTTCCATGTCAGTTTGAGGCATCTCGAAATGGCAGCATAACTTTTGCTTTTTTTCTTATGTGAAATTTCATTGTCGGTTTCGATATGAAATTGATAGTTCCCTTGTTAGCTACGTTGGGATGCATTGAATGCTTAAATACCTATCCTTAGATTTGTGGAGAGTGGAGATGTTACAGAACCCCTTTTAGAGAAACGTTACAGATCTTATGGTGGTGATTGAATAGAACAGGGCTAGGACTGGGAAGGAAGCTATCATGGACTTAATTAAGGCACAGCCCTAGCAATTGCATGGTGTGAAAATGGGAACCATGGAAAACCATCTGGGGGCTGCTGACATGGAGATTTGAACCCATTATCTTCAGAATGCAAACTAACAGAATTACCAAATTTGACCATTTTTGGTCCTGTATTGGTTCGTATTGACTGAGATAATCAAATAACACGGCAGGTTATTAATGGGTCCGCCCTGTGAATATTTGTTTTCACCAAAACATTAATCTACATTATTAATTAATTGTACGTGTTTAGAGAAATTTATACCATTCTCTTAATCGGTGATACCAAAAGAACCTGCAAAACATCCTTACTTATTAGGACCCAAGATGAAAATTACAATTATTGAACCTATATTGTTTCAAATCAAATGAAAGAGGCAGGCATGATACCCCTACACTGCTGGACCTGTTCGTGAAATTAATGTTCGAAAAAAAAAACACTGAAAAGTTTATGTAATGTAGCACCAATATGATGTGAAGAAAAATTAGAAGATTGTGAATGTATTAAAAGACTGTTGTGTTATTTGTTTGCAAGGTAACAGCTACCTGCCTTGAACTGTGTAGCCAACTCACTTAGTGGCACGCCACAATAACTACTGAATTACTGTATAATCCTAAATTCCACCTGCACATTTTTTTTTTTAAACAGAATTATTGCTCCTTAAATTTGGGTGCGGGTCATATTTAAGACTTTCGTACCTTGGTCTCATAATACATAAGACATGGCAACTGCGATTTCATGCTATGCGACTTTGCAATGGCTGTAATCTCGCTCTGTTGTTCACTTCCGCGTATCTGGAAGCACATGGTTTGGTAGTTAATTAATTGTGTTCTGAGTGAAGAAGCATCAGTGGTAACAAGTGATGAATTCAAGAAAGCATTTGCAGTTATTTACTGTGAATGAGAAACTTAAAGTTGTAAGGGAAGCTGAAACTATCGGAAATCGTGCTGCTGGCAGGAAATATGATCCTGATGAATCGTGCATTTGCGATTGGAGGAAGAAGGCGGAAATGTTATTAAAACGTAACTGATAGGTGTGAGCTAGGTTATGGTTAGAGCCCTGCATGGATGCGGACATCTGCAGATATCCACGAAATTAGTGTCTTGGCGGATACAAACTGTATAGCAGTGTGGATAATATTGCTGATAATTTCTAAATGATGACATTTATTGATTGTCACTCTGGTATACTCTTACTTTTGCTTGTGGTTAGGTGACCCTTGACAGTGGTATGGGAGAATGATGATGTATAAAGAGCCTTGAGACCATAAACCCATAAATCTGACCTAAGCCTAATTGACTCCTGCCCACAATTAATGGAAGGAAGGAACAAAGGTCAGTAGTCGAAACCGACTTTCAACCTATTAGGTCGTGTTACGCACATTTAGTACGTGTTGAAGAGATGTTAAGTACAGAACAAAAATGGCCAACTGGACACCAGTGGAAACCGAACCCACAACCTCCCGATTACGCGTCGGTTCCTCTACCAATTGAGCTATGGTGGCCTAGGCCATCTTTGTTCTGTTTGAAAGGATCTAAGCTACAGGTCTGGCACTACTGCCATCACTCTGTAGAGTGCGTTTAAGTCGCCCATTGAGGGCCAAGTCAATGAATATTGAATTTTCATGACCGCATTGTAATCGAAACCGACTTTCAACCTATTAGGTCATGTTACATACATTTTGGTACGTGTTGAAGAGATGTTAAGTACAGAACAAAAATGGCCAACCGGACACCAGTGGGATCAATATTCAAAGGTCAGTACGTCGGTAGTTCGGTAGTTGTTGCAAGAGATAATCCCTCAGAAACCTGTGACTGTAGGGATTCTGGTGCCAGGTCTATTGTATTATGTTAACAGATCTACCTGTTTCAATACTTTGGGTGTAATATACTTTAGTTAAATATTTTCAGTATCCGCAGATGCGGATGAAGGAAGTGTGGATGCAGATATTATTTTGTATATATGAGCAGGGCTCTAGTTATGGTGGTATCAACTGAAATGTGTCAACTTAAATTATTATAGATCGCAAAGGAACTTAAAAAGGAGGGTTTTAAACAAAGAGTGACATTTTTGATTCTTCCAATGTTCTTTTAAGTATGAAACATGTAATGTATGGTGTAATATTTATATTGAACTTGTGTGTTCAACAGACTGAAAAGCTTTTAAGTTACATATCTTTGACAGTTAAACTTCCATGGAATTTTTGGTCTCCTTTTTCCAGTCCATACCAGTATAATTTGTAGCCACCTCTGAGAGCCTGTCTTTCTCCATTTTCTTTTTCTTTTTTCACTCAGACCTAGTACAGATATATTTCTTCTTTCCATCACATGAGTTCTTCTGTCTTTCCAGTTAGGGTCAAGATATTCATGTTCCCAATTCGTACTTCCCTTTTCTGACAAATTTGTCTATCATCATACCTGATAGATCTGCTCAAGAGTTATGTCACATTAGGTAATAATTTTGGTCTGAGGCTCTTTTTGTGTTTAAGAGCAATAAAAGTCATCAACCACTGGCATGCTAGGCCTATCGTGGATCTTTGTATAAGTGTTTGGTTTTGCACTAGATGGTCGGTGCCTGACAAGCGTTTCCTCATGTTATTTAGATCTATGGTTTATGCACCAATACTCAGGAGACCAATTGCAGCAGGGTCTAAATGTAAAAATGTAATCTCTAAAGGACATAGTTTTCCATTATTTGAAGCATAAATTACTGTATAATATAGATGCCTGTGTTTGTATTTTGATTTAAAATTTAAATATCATTTGAAATATCACTAATAGGCTGCCTAATAAATAACAAGACCTGGGTATTGCCATTTAGGTCATGAATTTTGATGTTTGTACTTCCATTAAAATCATTGTTACTTTTTTTTTTTACAGCATCGGCAGTTACTGAAAAAGGCTGCAGCCGGGAAATACATCAGTAGAGTGGAGCATAAGGTTGCTCTGGAGGCCACAAAGCCAGAAGAAACCTACCAATTAAATAAAATGGATGAGATATTCAAGGGAGATCCTGTAGAAAGAGCTGCAGAAATTGAGCAGTCTACAAAGCAAACACAGTCACATGATCAAAGCAAAAAGAAAAAGAAGTTCAAAAGCAAGAACAAGAGGAATAGTGAAATGCTCAAAAAGAAGAAAAAGAAAAAAAGAAAAGATCAATAAAGCATATGCTAGAAGGAATATTCTAAGTGTTTTATTTCTTTTGTAAAATCCCATACTTTTGCTCTGTAAAATAAATTTGATAAAATTAATGTATTGAAAGTACCTTTGAGTCAGATGTGAACTATCCTGCCATTCACTTGCATTTTATGACAACTTTAGACAACAGCCTGAGAGCTGCTGAAATTATGAGATTGCAAAGCATAGAAAATCTCAAGGCATGTTTCTAAAAGGTACAGATTTTAAAAATTCACTGTAAACTGTGGAAGAAATTTTATGATATTATCTTGCACTCGGTTGCAGAGGTAGATGATATGACAAGATTTCAGTCGTTATGATTTGTTCTTTTCTTCAATTCAACATCAATGGTATATCTTTCTGATTATTTTCACTAGTTTGGCCTCTTCTCAGGCAAGGTACAATGAAACCTCTTGAAGCTGTGTACATGATAAACAAACAGTCGCAAATTGTCTTTTTTAGTGGTGGTCTCTTTAAAAGTACAAACTATTTACTACTACTACTACTACTACTACTACTACTACTACTACTACTACTATCTCTTAGCCAGTGGTTGGACGAGATTGGCCTTAAAGTCAATGCACACTGCTATGGTGCTGTTGGATCACAAATGTTCAACATAAAATGATTTTCTTGGCCTGGCAGTGGAGGACTTCATGTTTGGCATCAGGAAGCCTAAGCCTTAGGTTTTTTAGGTCATCCAATGAGTAGATGTTTGTCGTCAGAGTAATCAGTGAGGTAGTCGGCATTGGATATTCAGCATGCATAGACAAATCACCACAATCTCCGATCTTGAATTCATTCTTTGATTGTTGGCTTCTACACTTCAGTCTGATGGTTTAGTTAGAGAGCCCATCATGCAGAGAGACCTCCATTATTAGCCAGAGACTTGCATTTGGAGTAGTTCCAGTTTGCTGATGCCTGCTTTTAGTAATGTCCACGTTTCAGAACCATACGACAGAACTGGAAGATGAGCGAGTGAAAGATGCAGATTTTAGTTTTGATCACGATGTTAAGTTTATTCCACGAGCACTATTCAAGCAATCCAGAAGGCAGATGAAGCAAGATCAATCCTCCTGTAAACTTCAGCAGTTGATGCCACTTTTTTTTTTCTCCTGCACTAATGAACCAATATATTAGAATTTAATACTAGTACTACATCACAATATTCCGGATTTAAATGTAATGGTACCGGGCAAGTTGGCCGTGCGGTTAGGGGTGCTCAGCTGTGAGCTTGCATATGGGAGATAATGGGTTCGAACCCCACTGTTGGCAGCCCTGAAGATGGTTTCCGTGGTTTCCAATGTTCACACCAGGCTGTACCTTAATTAAGGCCACGGCCGCTTCCTTCCCACTCCTAGGCCTTCCCTGACCCATCATCGCCATAAGACCTATCTTTGTTGGTGCAATGTAAAGCAAGTAGCAAAAGAAAAATGTAATGGTTTTAGAGAATAACAGGACTTATGAATTGTAAGATATAATCTGCATGTACAGAAGGAACATTAGAGTACGTCACAAATTGTCCTCCTTCGGGTAATGCATTATTGAAATCTGAGTCACTTTCTTCAAACGTTAATTGACCACAATATTTCTGTATTCTTTCTGCACCTCAGATAACAAGTCTATCAGTTTCTGATTCCCATGTGTTCATAGGCATCTTGCGATACTTTGCAATGCTTTGTTAAGTGGGATCGGTTCTATGTCAGGTATGCCATCTTCACTTTGGCTTTATGCCAGGTTTGCTATCATCACTATCTGTTACCTTCCTTTTAATGACATTTAGGATCTGGATCAATTTCCACAGCTACTTCGTCCCAATATTTTCCAGCCTTGAAGCATGAAATTTGTTTGTTTATTGCAGAAATGGTATTAATAGTGATGGGCAACGCTCTCGCTCGAGAATCTCGAGTCCGATCCTCCTGTAATGCAAGCTGTGCGATATACCTGTAACTACGACTGTAAACTTGATAGTATATTATTGGCAGTTATTGCATAAAATAACGTTCTCATATGAAAATTTGTGAGCCAATACATTTTGTAAAAAGCCTGGAAAAGTACTGCATGTTCAACAATGAACCCGTTAATACCATCAACGAAAGTGAATGCAGAATGTCAGTATCTGTTCACGACTTATTTGTGGTGGACATCTTAGCTGAATAACCATGCATAATTTGTGAATAACTGTAGATAGGATGTACACCTACTTGGATACTAGAGGCGTGCATAGTTCGAACCTGAGACGGAGAAGATGTGCTTTGCTAGATACGCAACCACCATTACACTTGAGTGGAACGTGTAATCTAAAATGCCCGACTTTTCTCCAATATTCTTTCAGCTGGGGTGATGGGCAACGCTCTCGAGACAGATTCTCATGTGCTGCGAACTATGCGACGTCCCAGTAACTACGAGTGTAAGCTTGATAGTCATCATCAGCAGTTCTCATATGGAAACGTGTGCGACGATAAATTTTGTCAAATGCCTAGGAAAGCACTGCATGTTGAACTATGAGCTCCTTAATACCACAAAGAAAGTGAAAACAGAATGCCAGTAAACTGTTCACGAGTTATGTCAGGTGGACTTAGCTGAATAACCTGTATAATTTGTTAATAACTGTTATTAGGATGTAAACCTACCTGGAGCCTCACAGTCGTCGGCAATGTAGCTTCATGTGATTCAGACTGGGCCGGAGGTGTTCTGTGACTATTCCCCTTCATTTATATCATGTTTTTAAGTGTCGGATCATCCCAGAAGCATTTCTGCCGATGTATTTTACATGTTTTGAATAAGCAACACAGCAGCCTGTGCTATGTCACATCTCTTCAAAATAACCGACATCCACGACTTACATTGCGTTTCGGACATCGTCTTCGAGTTGTCGCGTACAACTAGACACAATTTCACATTGCACCGTCATATATTGAATTACCAAATTATGACGCGAATATTCTATAACATTGTAAGGAATTATTTCCTTCGTCACCAAAATATCAGTAAACAGAAGCAGTATACATATGTTATTGAATGTGGGGTCTGATAACGATGTACACCTACCTGTTGAAAGAATTGGAGCAAACTGAAGCATTTTTATTACAAATTGCACTCATGCGTAATGGTGGTTGCACATGTAGCAAGGTGAATCTTGCCCCGTCTCGAGCTCGAATACTGCACACCTCTAGTATCCAGGTACATGTACCTACAGTAGCCGTCAGGTTCTGTACTTAAACCACTCATTCTTGTTCCTACCAGTGCATACAATGCCAGAGTAATTATGTTATACTGCGTCAAAATAGACCTGGGTAGAAATGAATGCCCTAGTCGCTTGTTGACACGTATTTACGAAATTGGGAAGGCCCGTGGTTGGCTATCTGCATACTCAGCACAAGCAACATTCAGCTCCGACTATCTGTAGGCCTTGGACACGCTGCTCGCCGCACAATGCGGGAACAACACACTCGAGATCTCTCGAAATTTCTCGTGAGAAATAGTGCCTGCGCTAGTCTCAAGAAATCCCGAGAAATCTCGAGACCTCGTCTCAGACTGCCCATCACTAGGTATTAACACCTGCTGCACTACACAGTTTATTCAGCTCACTTATGCATACATTTTCAACTCTACTGTCTTGAGTGTCCGCAGTATCCAAAGGTTAAAAGCGGAAATGAATGTAGCACTTCATTATTGTTTCTGGTTGCACTTCGTTTCAGGCATTTTTTACGCAGCTTAAATCGTCAGCTATTTTTTTGCAGATTTAGTTAGTTCATTGCCCATTTTTGCCTCCAGGCAACGTGCTTCTTTCAAAGCTTTAAGAAGGTGCATACTAGTGCTCTTGAAGGACCTCGAGTGATTTGATATGTGAATTACGGGTAGTTCCGAATTTTCTCCACATAAATTAGCAAAAGGGCCTATATAATTGATCTTTGTTTGGTCCTTGGGTGCCATCTCCAATCACTCCTTAGCGATTCTCTGTTAGTCAAACCTCTTGACATGGCCAAACTAGTGATGGCCAACGCTCTCGCTCGATGCTCTCGAGACTGATGTCATGAATCTCGAGACTCTCAAGACCGATTCTCCTGCGTTGCAATCCATGTCACGTCCCAGAACTATGAGTGTAAACTTTATACCATAAGCAATGATTGCGTGAAATAACATTTTCACATGGAACCATATGAGTCGATAAATGGCCCCTATAGTACCATTAACGAAAGTGAAAACAGAATGTCAATATCTTAAACTGTTCACAACTTATTTGAAGTGGAAATCTTAGCTGAATAATCCTGTATAATTAGTAAATAATTGCAAATAGGATGTACATCTATCCGGATACTAGAGGCGCGCATTATTTGAACTTGAGACGGGGCAAGATGTGCATGGCTGCATATGCAACCACCATTACACATGAGTGGAATGTCTAATCTAAAATGTCCGATTTGTTCCAATTTTTTCGACAGGGATTATGGGCAACGCTCTCGAGATGATACTTCTGTGCTGCGAGCTGTGTGACGTCCCAGTAACTATGAGTGTAAGCTTGATAGTATATCATCAGCAGTTCTCATTTGGAAACGTGTGTGCCGATAAATTTTGTCGAAAGCCTGGAAATGTACTGCATGTTGAACTATGAGCCCCTTATTACCATTAACAAAAGTGAAAACAGAATATCAGTATATTAAACGGTTCAAGAGTTATTTCAGGTGGACATCTTAGCTGAATAACCCTTACGTTATAATTTGTTAATAACTGTAGATAGGACGTACACCTGCCTGAATACGTCACAATTTTTGTTGGCAGGGTAGCTTCTTGTGGTGCAGACCAAGCTAGAGGTGTTCTGTGACAATTGATGGTGGTGGTGATTATTTTTTTAAGAGGAAGTACAACTAGGCAACCATCCTCTATACAACACTATTTACCGAGCTCGATAGCTGCAGTCGCTTAAGTGCGGCCAGTATCCAGTAATCGGGAGATAGTGGATTCCAACCCCACTGTCGGCAGTCCTGAAGATGGTTTTCTGTGGTTTCCCATTTTCACACCAGGCAAATGCTGGGGCTGTACCTTAATTAAGGCCACGGCCGCTTCCTTCCCATTCCTAGGCCTTTCCCATCCCATTGTCGCCATAAGACATATCTCTGTCGGTGCGATGTGAAGCAAATAGGAAAACAAAAAAAACCCCACTATTCAGAGAGAAAGAATGGAAGGAATCCGACACTTCGAAAAATGCAGGTGTTGGCCAAAGGAAGACTAGGGCCAAGAAGGGCGTGAAAATGAAAAACACCCTAGGCCTCGAGCGCTGTAATACCATCGGGGTTGGAAAAGAACAATAGTTGACAGAGAGGTCAGATAGGATAGTAGGATAGATGAAAGTGAGGAGACTGGCACAAGTAAGTGGAAAATATCATGATTCAGCTGAGGGTCCCGTGGTCGCCAACCCATGCTTCCAAGTTAAGAGACACTTTTAGTCGCTTCTTACGACAGGCAGAGGATACCGTGGGTATTATACCGTCCCCACCCACAGGGGTTTTCTGTGACGATCTTCATAGATATTGTGCGTTTTTAAGCTGTAGTGGCGATTGGGAATTAGAAGTGAGGGGGAAAGAAACTGCACAGTCAACAAGAAGTAATGCGACGGGGGTGTGTGTGTGTGTGTGTGTGTGTGTGTGTGTGTGTGT
This sequence comes from Anabrus simplex, assembly GCF_040414725.1. Lineage (NCBI taxonomy): Eukaryota > Metazoa > Arthropoda > Insecta > Orthoptera > Tettigoniidae > Anabrus > Anabrus simplex. The sequence continues at coordinate 827,206,169 of NC_090265.1, forward strand.
GTGTGTGTGTGTGTGTGTACAAAACAATGAAAAAAATTGAAGTCTGTAACAATAGGAGATTTCCGGAATAAATGATCTCTTAATTTTAATGATATGTATTAAAATTAAGTAAGAATGTGATACACCTTAAAATACGGCGCCGAGTTGGTGGCTGATTTCAAAGATTAGTTCATTCAGTAGAACCTCGTTGGGATGTTTCTGCAGTGGACAAGGTAAGAGAATGTGTTAAGGGAGAAAACGTACTATTGAATACACAAGTAAAAACTATCCAACAGTTATACGTACAGTTAACACTCGATCTGTATTTTTTTATTTCTCAACATGAGTGCATTTTACGTCATGTATGTACGGGTACAGTAAAAGATAAAAGCTATCTACCATTTCTATGAAGATGAGATGAGAATATTAAAAGGCATAAAAAAGATGAGAAAACAAATACGAAAACCTTTTCTACCGGGGATTATTAAATAACAAGTGTTTTTAAAGGTATGTAAAACACCAGACCACTGGGGTAGCCAAGGGGGGGCCCCATGGGGGCCAGCACACCTCCCCCCCCTAATGTTTCCTAGAACTAGAGCGAGGATCAGCCGTTGTTTTACGTACGGTACGAACAACTTAAAAACTTATGCCGAAATGTTAAATTAGCATAGCGACAAAGAATGTACTAGCAAGGCTCAATAGGGCCATACATAATTTTCCATATTTGTACTGCTTGAATGAAAGGAAAACACTTAGGATTATGATGTGTGAGGATATTTCCCCATAGAGCACCGAGATAACGGGGGCCACGACCAGAAACAGTTGCAAACTTGCAACATCATGTCAGATTTTGCACATCGGTTCCAGGAAACAACAATATCCTAGGGATCCTGGGGTTGTACCGTGGTTGAGAGATGTGCTGTGTTTAAGTTGCAGCGTTGGGAAGACTATAAGAGGCTTGTGAGTTGCACGTTATTTCCTCAATTTGTGCCATATAAGTAACTTCTTTTTGAAGATGGACCGTTTTGTCATAATGAAGCCAAACTTCTTGTCTTCTTTCTTGATGCTCATGGGCTCTTGTATTTTTACCCAGTCACTACACTTTTAATATAGAAAAACACACGAGAAACTATATGATTCCATAAAGTCACACATGGGATAAAGCGGATTCACACGTAAAAAACACAAACTATTATGTAATGAGCAGTATTACTATGGGATACATAAGCCTCGTAGAGAAGGGATTGTACACACAGTTCAAATGGAAGCAGGAGCGAGAATGAAATTCACAAAGTCAATTGAGCATCATTGAGAAATTAAGAACCTGTATCTTGGCAGGGGAAGGGTCAGATAACAAACATGGAATACTAGTAGGAAAGGGAATTTTCATCCGTATGAGAGTATGGAGAAATTTACGGCGAGGATGTAAATAGACAGGACATTGGGAAAAAAAACATGATTAGAGTTGCCATCAGAATCACCACACACACAATAAGGCAAAGTAGCGAGCTGAAAACAATATTTATATTGGGGGCTAAGAGCATGATTGAACCGGAGGCGGATAATGTTAGTGATATGTCGTCATGAATATGTTCCCTTATAAAACCAAGGTTGTGAGGGGATGGATGGTTGAAGCTGATAATAGTAGTGGCCTTTGGAATGTGCTGATTGACTCCATTGACCTTGCCAAGCCCGGTAGGCAGTCTCCTGTAAACACGGGAAGTAATCCAGGGGAGGTATAGCTATTGGGAGGTGGGGAGGTGCAAAGTCGACTGGCTTCTTTACAATTTATTCTTTAGCAGTGGAATCAGCGAGTTCATTAGCTGCAATGTGAGAATGCCCTGGGATCCAGACAAGCGTTAAATATACTCCATCATGCTCAAGTTGTAAAAGTAAAGATTTAACAGGGTATACATACCAATTGAGAGAGGGGGAAGATGATGTTAGAGCATGTAAAACACTTTGAACATTGGTATAAATTGTAACTTTGGGGAAGGAATGTTGTTGGGTATACAGTAAGGTTTGTTGGATAGCAAATAATTCGGCCAAGAAAATGGAAAATGTTACTGGGAGGTGAAAACGTTCTATTGTGTGGGAGTGAGAAATGTAAAAAGCAGCACCAATGCCGTGGGAATGTTTAGAACCATCAGTATATATATTCACGCCACCTACGAAAGAAGTGAGGTGCGGATTTTTCCAATGAGGGACAAGGTAGACTGGAATTAGTCATGGATACGGAAAATAAAGACTTATTAGAATAAATTACATTAGGGATATACTGAAAACTATCAAAAGGAAAAGAATACATAGGGAGTGTAGATGTTTTAAGAAGCGAAGTTCGAAAATTATTAAAGCTAATATAAGCTGTGTATATAGCGGGAAATCGTCCAGTACGGGGAGGGCTTGCTTGATAATATTCATATAAGAGCTGTAGCTTCGGGAATAAAGGGGAGGAGGAAAAGGCAAGGCATTTTGGAGCAAATATTTCTGAGCAAGCATACACCGTCTAAGTACTAGGGGAAATTCACCTGCCTCTACTAATAATGCATTAGTAGGGGTAGTCTTGAGAGCTCCAAGGCAAAGTCGTAAAGCACGAAATTGAAGGGTATTAAGTAGCGTAAGGGATGTAAGCAAGGCTGAATGTATGATATGAGAACAACAGTCAAAATATGAGCGAATAGTCGCTTTATATAATGAGAGGGCGGTAACGGGATCCGCACCCCACTGGCGCCGTATAACAGTTTGTAAAACTTGAAGGTATCTATTAGCTTTTTGACGTAATGATGTAAGATGCCGTTGCCAAGTAAGCTTTTGGTCAAATATTATCCCAAGGTATTTAATGAAATACTATGTTCTTGAAAAGTGAGAGGGGAGTGATCATATGAACGCTTCTGTGTAAAGAGCATTGTGGCGCATTTATTGAGAGATAACCGGAGTCCATTATCATGAAACCACATGTATACCTCACTCACAACGTTACTCATAAGTGTGCGTGCCTCATCAATATAATTATGAGATGTGTATAAAACTATTGTCATCCGGATAAATGAGAACACGAACATGCAGCGAAATAAGGTGTTCAAGATCACTAATATGTAATGCAAAAAGAAGGCCACTTAATATATCTCCTTGAGGCAAGATGATCTTTCGATTTAATCTTCCAACCCACTTTAAGAGCCATTCTTTGAATATTAAAGCCAGTCATCCATCCATCCATGAGAGTTGATCATAGTCTACTGGAAATTGCTGCACATCTTTAAAGCATCATGGGTTATTGCGTTTGCCAATTACCAGAAGCCTTCTTTGTCGCCATTCATGTTTATGCAGCACAAGACAGTTAACAGTTTGCTTGATGTATGTCATCCTTTAGTACTTTCATTCTTGAACAAATAAGTATGCTTAGGCAAGGCACAATAATACAGACAAGACCACACTATATTAAACACACAATCCAAGAGTATTCGCGAATAATTTTTGACCACTCCTCTTCTGTCCATCTTTGTACTCAATGTTCTCTCATTTTTCCAGAGTTAAAATTATCCTTCTGTTGTTACAAAATCATCTTATTCCATTTCCTTAACAAGTCACATTAATGTCACATTAATTTTAGTCACATTAATGGTCCATCAACATGTGCATCTTGTTCGTGAACATTAGTGAACCAAAGTCTTAAAGCTGATTCAGTTTCATTGTTTTTGCCACCACAAAAGCTTTTACAGTTCAAGTTTTGCTTTTCTTTCCCAGCCTTCACAGTATTGCCTCGATTTTATTAACAATTTGCAGAGATGGTGTGAAATCTGTAAATGTACTGCTGCACTGCATTGACACATTCTAAGCAATTTGTTCAATAATTGAAAGTTTATCTTTAAGGTTTAAATCATTAGGTTTTTTTCTCCACACTAGCGATAATTACCCTGTAATAACTTAAACTTCACAATGTACAACCCGTGGAATTATTACTCAAAGGTGAAAGTCGAGTAAGTGAATGGCTGACAGCACCGCCTTCTACTTTGTCCTTCAGAATTTGTTAACACTACGACCAGAGGGTCAAAGAGTGCAGATAGTGTAACTCATTTTGTGAATGCAGTACAGCCACCTTTATTCTTAGACAAAGTTTTATGAAAGCAAAATTGAGATAAACTTAATTATTGATTACTATAAATTACATTTTTCATTTTTTAAATATTCGTGCGGACGGATCTTCATGAAAGTGATAAGAATATCTGAATGATAACATTTTACATGATCACAAATTGTGTGCACTCTATGTATAAGCTCTCCTTGAATTTGAATATACACCTTAAATCAGATTAAGGTATAATTTTAAAAACAAAAATAGTTTCTTGGTTCAAATAGGAGCTTTCATATACAAGTGTTAATATATGATCTGAATTGGTAGAACAGTGATCAACACTGACAACAGACCATGCATGTTCAAGCCTGTCAGTGTGCACGGGCAATTATTGAGCTGCTTCCTGTTACTCACACAAGATTTTGTTGGATATCAATGAAATGACTGAAAACATGTAAGGGTATTCCCTTAAGCCATTAAACAGTATATAAAACTATTGAATAGATCCATAATTGTTTTCGTCTTTGCCATAGAAACCCAGCTTACAAACACCTTTTAGTTGCCAGTGTATGCACACAGAAGACTAGAGCAATTTTTAAACCAACAAATTATTTAACTGTTCTAAAATAAAAGTTGCCAGTGTGGGAAGGCCTTAGAATAGAGATTTAACATAATCCCTGTCATGAGATGCAGGACAGAATAAAAATTAAACTGTATTTTCATGAGACTAGCTTCACTTCTTCCAGACATAACAATACATAATCTACACAAATATTTACTGTAACTAACATATTTCAACATGTAATCCCATAAAAATATATCTTTTTTTTTTTTTACACAGATTTTGTACATTGGTTAATATCAACATTATTTTGAATAGTTACACTTGTAGTTTGTATTACACTTTAACATGAAGATTAAAACATTTAGTTTCTGAATGCTTTCATGATACAGCAATTAACAGGATTTAAAGAATACATAATGTTATATTCTTAAAGATAGAACAAGTATGAAGGAAGAACATTAAGAATAGGGTGAAAACATGATCAAACTTTTCAGTTTTAATTTCACACTTTTGTTCCAATATTCTTTTTACATTTTAAAGGATTACTAATGTGTTTTGCATACAATGGAGAAGAGCTGAGTGGTGGGTCAAAGCTGGGATAGTTTTAGTATATTGGAAGTGTTATTCATTGTACTAAATGCTCCTTCTGAAGATTTTACAGTGACTATACAGCAAGTGCCCATTTCAGTCACAAATAAGCTTGAGAATAGTGCATAGCAGCTAATATGTTCAGATATGGTGAACATGTCAACAAGAAACATATACAACTAGATGTTCTTACACAAAAGAGAACCTAGTGACAGTAACATGATTCAGAGAAAATCTGAGAAAACTGGTGCACATTCATACATCTTATTTATTTACACTTATGAATCCACTGCATGACTGTAGTTGTAGGAGCAGGATTCACTTATGTTTTATTTAAATTATTTTATGATTAATGTATTAAGGATATCAAACTTCAGTAATTCACACTCGTAACTTATTATTCAATATGTTAACAAATGGTGCAACACCTCTGAACATGTAATGTGGATTAAAATGTCCATATCCATATTTACTATTATTGGAAGGGAATACAGATATTATAATTTGATCACAGCTAAGAATAATACAAATGTTGACTGATCAAAAATGAAACAATTCTTAGCATTATGTAATTATGTTGTGTAATTTCAATGAACCTTAGGCTTATCTGCATTAGCATACTTTCCATCTATAACTTATTTCCTTCCGTTGGAGCACAAATACTTCACAGCTCTCTCTGGCATAAGAAAGTGCTACTTTAAGTTTTTGTTCGATGTCATTATCCCTTTTAAAAATATCCAAACAGAGAGAGAGAAATATGAAAGGAACACATCGTGGGCATACAAGGAAAAGGCTATAAGTCCAAAAATGGCCAAAATGAGTTATTAGTGGCACTATGTACAACAATGTGTACTCTATCCACTGCAAAAAAACACTAAGTCCTACGTCTTACCATTTCCAACATACGGTAATAACCTGTAAGAAAGCAGTAAGTCCGTTTTAAAACAAAAGGCATTAAATGCACATAATGCTGCAAGTCCATTATTGATCATGCATCTCACATGTTGCATGATCCATGTGGCAGTGGCCTATAGTATTTAGTGCAGTTTAGTGACCGATTAATGTGTTCAATGTGCACTTAAAATAATATGAGTTTTAGTAGAAGAAGGAAATTGGTGCAGTTAGCATTGTAAAACGACGCTGAAGTAGTTGCTAGTAAGTAAATACTTTGATTCAGTTGTGTGCCACAACCAAATGGAGGAATAGACTACCATAATACAGTTTGGGGTTATGTTACTACTACGAATAATGGGGGATGGATACTTAATAGCTGAAATTAACTTTTAGGTTGCAGTAAACAGTATGTGCCATCAGAGGATTCACCAATCATAAGTGAACAAAATGCAGTATTGCAAGAATTACATGATGCTTTTGATAGCGATCTTTCAGATATTATGGATTTGGATTCTGATTACAAACTTGAATCCGAGGCCTGCAAAGGTACGTTCTGTAATTTCAGTACTTGACATCCCTTAAAGGTAATTTAATGTTGTACACCTATTAAATCACAGTGATTGTATTGTGTTGCAGATTACTCTATTACCTAAGCACCAAAGGAAGCAAAACTGTCAAATTTTCAATTTCTAAGATAATGAAGATTCCGCAACTCCTGTCGAGCCTATAATGGAAAAGAGAAGCAGGTGGAAGAAAAGTAATCCTAGCAAATGGAAACAAAATATAGAAAGGAATAAACATCCAGAGGGATTGCCATATAAAATAACACACTTGCAACGGGACGCCAGAATTCAAGACCTGTGGACTGTAAGTGCAGATTTAAGTGTACCAAACGTTTCTCTGAGAAACACCGAAAGGAAATCTGTTCAATCTTCTGGAAGTTGGACAATTATATACAACAGGAATAATTTATTCTCCGAAATGTCGTCAGCAGTACACCAAAAAGGAGGAAAGTTTGTCTGAACAATGGTAAACACTGTGAAGATTCTAAACAGTACCTCCTTGAACAAGAAGGAGAACAGTTAAGGGTTTGTCAGGATTTTTTTCCTGAAAACACTTCACATTAGCAACAAAGTAATTCTGACAGCTTTCAAGAATAGGAATTCTTGTGGTAGTTTCAATGGTGAAGATCAGAGAGGAAAACATACACCAGCCAACAAAACAAAACAAAACCGGAAGTTACCAAAGACATTAAACGTCACATTGAAAGTTTTCCAGTGGTAGAATCACATTATTCAAGGAAAATAACAAAATGTTTGTACTTGAATAGTGGACTGAGCATTGCAAAACTTTAGGGCTGCTTCAGACCCAAATTTTGAACTACGATATTTGATTTTCAGTCAGTACTGCAAATACCATCCTCAGATGTGAATCAACTGTATTACAGAAGAAAGATCTGCGTCTACAAGTTCACGGTTTATGAATACAGTTCAGTACAGAATTCCACTTACTGTTTGCATGGACTGAGTTAAAATGCAGGAGGGGTAGTAGAGAAAATGGTACATGTTTGTCTCAATATCTCCATTCCCTTCCTGAACATGTTACTGAGGTGTCCCTGTTTTCTGACACATGCAGGGGTCAGAACAGAAACCCGCACGTTGCAGCTATGATGCTCTGGATTGTGCAAACTAACGTATCTTCATGTTCTTGGAAAGTGGCCACACTTACATGGAGGTCGATTCTATGCACAGCGCCATAGAAAATGCCAAAAAGTTTGTCCCTGTGTTCAACATGCAGGACTGGCTTGCAATATTTCGAATTGCTCGAACAAAAAAGCTTCAGAATAGGAAGAACGTTCCTTACGTTGTGAAGGAATTGAAATATTCTGACTATTTGTCTTCTGAAATTAACAAAACGGATAGTCCAAAACAAATCAAAAGATGTTCATGGCAACATAGTGAAATGGCTCAAAGTTAAGTGTTTCAAGTACACAAAAGAAACTACTCCATGGGTACTACAATATAAGTATGACAATTCCGAAGAATACAGAGCAATTAACATTCTTGGAAAGGGACGACCACCTGCTTGTTTAAAGCAACTGCCAAAAGCCTACACACACCAATTTTCAATAAGTTGCGGAAAAAGAAAGATGATCTTAAGTTATGTCGACGTGGAATTATCCCTGAGGAGCTTCATGGTTGGTATAACACCCTACCAACATCTGACACATCAACTGACAGAATTCCAGAACCTGCAGTAGAAGATAGCGCAAGAGATGACTCTGAGGATGACTGTTAAAATCCTACGGATGTCCACGTAGCTTCCTGAGAACTAAACATGACGTAATGCGCTATCAATTATTGTGTTCATAACATTGGGTTAAAATTTACTCCATAGGGTACATAAATAATGAAGATATAGCCAAATATATAACTAGATAAAGACAAGAAAACCAGGCTTAAAATAAAAACAGATTTTTCAGAACTAATTGAACTTTAAAATATGTTTATCTCAAAACTATCATTTTGGACTTAGTGCCTTTTCCTTGTATGCCCACAACATAATAGGGCAAACACAACGACAGGTCAGTGCAGGAAAAGGGAGCAACAGAAATAGGAGATGAGGACAATCTACACATCTTCTTACACTGCTGTCTCCAAATAGATGGGGCTCTCTCCTCATCAAACCTAGTTCTTCTACATCCATCTCTTCCCAGCCCCAGACGAGCTTGTTTCCGTTTCCCAGCTTCATCATTGTTTATCTTTGTCTTATGTTTCTTCCCTTTCTCTGTACTTATCCGACTTTCTTCTATCCTACATCAAGAACGAAGATCTGTCGAGATGGCCCCTCGATGAGCGTTGACTTCCGCCCTCCTGATGAAGCTGGGAAGCAGAAACAAGCTTGTTGGGGGCTGAGAAGAAGAACTGGGTTTGATGAGGAGAGTGCCTATCTATTTGAAGACAGCAATGTATGAAGATGTGTAGATTATCCCTGTCCTTTTGTGTTTCCATGTTTGTCCTCGTCTCCTATTTCTGTTGCACCCTTTTCCGCACTGACCGACCTTTTAAAAATACATATAATCTGCTCAGTTTAGCATAAGGCTATCCAATCAAATTAATTCCTTTTACAGTTTGCTTTATGTTGCACCGACAGAGATCTTATGGTGACAACAAGATAGGGCTAGGAATAGGAAGGACGTGACCATGGCATTAATTAAGCTACAGTCCCAGCATTTGCCTGGTGTGAAAATGGGAAACCATGGAAAACCATCTTCAGGGCTGCCGACGGTGGGGTTTGAACCCACTATCTCCCAAATGCAAGCTGACAACTACATGACCCAAACCACACAGCGACTCACTCGGTAAATTATTCCTTCAGCCAAACACTGAAGTGTGCTGTCCCAAATGTTATTTATCCCTTGAAGAAGTCACAGAGATCTCTGATGTATCTTCATGAAAATTTCAGAATGGACAAAGCCATTTTAAGATGATATAGATGTTGATTCCCATAGGGAACCTGAAATATTTGTCCCGAATGAGTAAATTTATAATACCAATATAAATGGTCCATTATTGGACGTTATAAACTTTCCAGCTAATTCGTTACTGGTTGCCAGCATTTCACCCCAGACCTCACTGTCGGCAGCCCTGAAGATGGTTTTCCGTGGTTTCCAATTTTCATACCTGGCAAATGCTGGGGCTGTACCTTAATTAAGGCTACGGCTGCTTCCTTCCCATTCCTAGACTTTTCCTGTCCCATCGTCGCCATAAGACCTATCTGTGTCGCTGCGACGTTATGAAAAAAAAATTTTTCGCCCCAGTGTGCTAAGTTGGGCACATCAGTTAGTAAATAGCTCACCCAACAGATGCATGGCTAGTGCATACCGTGGAGGCCACTGCGTAGGCTATTTGGAGCCATTGGCAGTGCCAATGCACTACGAGGGCCCAACTTAGCATACGGGGGCAAAACGCTGGCAACCAGGAATGAGTTAGCTGGAAAGTTTATAATGTCCAATAACGGATCATTTATATTGGTATTATAAATTTATTCATTCGCGGCAAATATTTCAGGTTCCCTATGGGAGTCAACATCTATATCATCTGATGGCCAGGCAGGCATCAAATTTGGTAATGAGACAAAGTCTCTTATTGTGCACTGGCACTGCCGGTGGCTCCAAGTAGCCTACGTAGTGGCCTCCACGGTATGCACTTTGTAATTATGCAGATCTGGCTCAACACATACAAAAAATCTGCTGTAATTCATCTGACTTCTCTTAGGCTTACATTATTTAAAAATATTAGTTTGCAGCTTTTGATTGTCCATATGAAACAACTTTCATTTTCCCATTTTGATACATTCCCTGCTCCAAGACCACCAGCCAAACGTGTATCGTCAACATGTTAAGTTACCACTTTCATGCTATCCTATTTAGCACACTGGGGCGAAATGCTGGCAACCAGGAATGAGTTAGTAGGAAAATTGTTAATGTCCAATAATGGACCATTTATATTGGTATTATAAAGCCATTTTAAGTTAACAAACCTATTGGAAATCTATAGCTTTAGCTCCAAGAAAAAATTATCATAATTTTGTTTCTGAACATAAAGATTAGTAGGCAGATTTAAAAAAATTGACACTAAAGGGAGAAAAACATCAAATGAATTAAAATGCATCAACGCGTGTGTAGTAAACAGCATAAATATGACATAATAATGATCATGACAACTCTGTGATATTCCCATCACAGCAGCCATTTTCCTGATGTTACACGTTTGGAGAGAAAGTAGATTGATTCTGATGGCCCTATTTCTCCATTCATTCGAAACCAAACTGCTTCCTTATTAGGAATGCTCAAGTCTGTACATGGAATCTGTGAAGTATGGGTCTTACATAATGTCACTAGTCTCGAGATGGAAGCAGGAGAGTTGCATCGCTCTGAGGGCCCCACATACCATTTTGTAATTATGCAGATCTGGCTCAACACATACAAAAAATCTGCTGTAATTCATCTGACTTCTCTTAGGCTTACATTATTTAAAAATATTAGTTTGCAGCTTTTGATTGTCCATATGAAACAACTTTCATTTTCCCATTTTGATACATTCCCTGCTCCAAGACCACCAGCCAAACGTGTATCGTCAACATGTTAAGTTACCACTTTCATGCTATCCTGTTTGTGCTGACTACCCAATGGACCAGCCATCTATGATGCTGCCTGAACAGAAGGCTTTTCTTCTCACTGTCATTTCACAGATTCAGTGTGTGGACTCAAGTTAAAATTCTTAAATACACAAATACTAAGTTTGTAACAAGGAACATGTTACAAAAGTTGCCCAGATTATTTCCTCTCCTACAATTAGTCATACAATCATTTCATGCACAAGCTATGCATCTTGATAGGTGTGCTAGTTACCAACTGATGAGCCCAAATTGACACAATGGGGAAAAACCAAGAATGAGTTAGCTGGAAAATTTATAATTTACTATAATGATCCAATTATACTGGAAGTGATAATGGTTTGGGGACTTCTCAGGCAGTGGATGTTGACTGTTTATGCTGATAGTGATGTGAAAATGTGCATTGATCTTTGAAACATTGTAAAAAGGGGGAGATTGAATACAAAAAATTCAGGATACCTAATGGTTGAAGCTGGAAATTAACATTTCTATTTCTTGACATTGAGGGTGCCATTGCTTCATTCATAGAATATGAATTACTCAGTTTGAAAACTGAAAATTGATTTAATGTGTAATTTGGCCTTTCCAACTTCCTTTATTCTCCAAGACCATATTCAGCATTTAATTGCAACATATTCTTTAACTTTATTCTTCAGTATCTTCACAACAATTTCCTTATATATGTACAAGCCTTGTTCCATTGCTGTACGGGTCGGGTATGAAGTGTAATGAATCTTCATAGCAAGTTCTTACAATGGGATGCCCTTCCTGATGTGAACCTCCTCAAAGGAGCTGATGAGAAGAAAAAAATGATGTGATATATAATAGCAGGAAGGGAGAGGGTAAGACCTGGTGCCAGCACATAGCCTATTCCTGTCGAATCGAATAAAAGGGTCTGCTCAAGGCTTAATGTCCCCATCCGATGGACGAATCACCAAACAGCGGCATATACCCTCATTCCATATGAACACTGCAATGAGGTTCTGAACTGAATGCAAGCTTTTGGCACACAATCTAGTGATTATAAATTGTATACCACCACCTCTCCTACCGTGCTGGTCAACGGTCAACATTCTGATGGTAATATCTTTATTGACTAACGGGACTCAAACCAGCTAACCATGGTGTCAGACCATATAGACTTGATGCCTTAATGATCATGGTTGCCAGTTGGGCTTATGTATATAGATTTTATTTATTGACAATTTACATGCTTCTGAGGCTGAGAGAAGAAGGGAAAAAGGAGAGTGGGTGATGTAAAAAACATCAATAAGAAGCAACCATATAATTTTCCTGTTAAGAATTCAGTCAAAAATATAGGAAAACAAGAGAAACATCTCACAATTCAAAATTTATGTTGGATACTTTTGATGAGAAGGAATTTTGGACTAAGTGATATCTATACTTCATACGTAATCTCAACCGTACATTATCTGAGAGGGCACTTAATCTGTTTCTTAGTGTAAACTGTGTTATGCAATTCTCTGTTGGTCTAGTCAACCGAATATTTTGTTTCTCACTTTTTACAGTATGCAATTTAAATAAATGGTCAGCAGAAAATTAACTGTTACACAGGTTTCTGGATTTGATGGCAGATATTTCACAAGAAAGTCATACTTCTTGTGATATACATGTACTGTGGCAGCACATAAAACACAGATCTGAAAACTCAGTTCATTAAGTTAAAGAACCGAAAATAGATCAGAAAATTCAAACCTGGATAGAATTCCCAATGTGGGACAAAAAATGAACTTAAAACTATCTAAAAAAAAGACCCAAATATGGCCTCCCTCCATTACAATAAAACTGACAGTAGATAAAATGTATCATAAGAAAGTACTCAAAGTTAACAACCACAAACTTAAGGCTTTCAAAACTTTTAAATATCTTATAAAATTTGACAACTATTAAACAATTTCATGCATAACATGATTCTTACTTTGAACTGAAATAACATTTCTTTCTATCAATATTGCCATCAATATTCTCCAATGCTTACTAAGCAAGAAGCTTTATAGCCTGCATTATCATCAACAAATGCACAGTAAATAGTTTAACAATTTAGGTACTGTACATACTGCTTTGTAGTGGTATTATTTCTTGTTTGATGGTGTCTCTTTTTTTCCTTTTCATTTCCTTATATCTGTGTAACAGACAGCACAAGGCAAACCAAAACACAAACATTTTCAGATCCATCAACAGGATTAAAAAAAAAAGAAACTAAAAACAGAAAGATACCATAAAGGTATGACTTTAATTAAGGAACTATTTTTACATTAATTGCTTTTTCTTATTAGAATTTTCTACAGTCTGCAATGATTAAAAGAGAAGAAAACTTCCCAAACAAATTTACATGTCATATTTAAAAGTCATAATTTAAATAACAGGTCACATTTCATTTTCAGATGTAATGCATGCTACAATGCAAACTATGTATATGGTAGGTATTATACAATTTATGGTAATCATGAGTTTCAAGGAACATTACTCTGCTCACTCTCTGCAGGTGGTGATAAGATGGGCAGTGTAGGCATGTTCGTTCCAGAGTCGAGCAGGAACACACTTGATGAAGGTGGCTGGACTGGCACAGGGAACACTTGCTGCAAGCAGCAAGTAACATATTATTAGCAACTAAATAACACAGGAAGGAAGTAGCTATCACAACAAGCAAGAGGAATAGACCATATTATGTACCAGTATCATTTCGAGTAAAAAAACCACCAACAAACTGGAGAGCGTAGAAAAGTTTTATATGTATGGGAAGAAAAATGGAGGAAAGTGGAAGGAAGGGAACAGGATAGAAAGAAGTCAATATTCTTCAAGTGTAAAGGATAAAATAACAAATCAATTCATATCATGAGACACTGGAATATGAAAAGGTGCATCATATAGGGTAAACACAATGGGAAGTCAGTGCAGGAAGAGGCAGGAATAGATTTTCTTCAACTTGCTTTATGTCGCTCTCGCACAAATACCATCTGCGTCTCATGAGAAGTCACGGCAGCTTGAAGGTACAGCAAGTAACAGTTATTACACTCTAAGCTACAAACATTAGTTGTGACGGACAGCACAAGCTCTCTGTAAAGCAGATGCAAGTTCATTATTAAACTCTTCATTTTCCCATTCGTGAACCAATATTCATGATTTATGTTCTAGCATGGCTGAACAGATATATTCATGTTGACACTTTTATTGTGAGGAACACAATTATATTTGTATCAATTAGGGAATTCTACTTCAGCAATTTATATGGCAAAATTTTTAACATAGTGCCTGATATTGTTAAGCTTTTTTTAAAAATGCTATTTATTCAGGGCATCGACCTAAAAGGATCTTTTGCCCCTTCTTTGCACCATATGTTGTGAACCTGCGTGTATATGGAAATGGCGGAAGTGTAAAGTGTTGAATGTGAGGAAAGGAACATTAAGGACGACATAAACACCAGTCCCCAAGCCAGGGATATTAATCATTTACAATTAAAAACCCCTGACCCCCGGGAATCGAACCCGGGTCTACCGGGTGACAGGCAGATGCGTTGCACCCTACACCACAGGGCCGGACTATTTTTAAGCTTACTTTCACTTTTTTTAAACATTTAAATATGCATGGGCATAATGATTTTAACAGCATTTACATTTTTAAAATTTTAACAATTTAAAATCCTTGTATAAAACTATTAGTTTACCTAGCTTACTGAGGGGTGAACGCAGCGGCAAATATGGCCATATTTTCGGTGTCATTCTCATCACTGTCACTACCATCATTAACATCATTGCTGTCAGTTTCACTACTGTCACCTCCAAGATTTATAGCCAAACTGTCTATAATGTCCTCCATAATATAGTCTTTTTCCCAGCAGGAATCTTCTATTTCAGTGACCTTACGACAGAATACAGCCTAATATTCTATTTGACCTTCTCATTATTATTTTTAGAAACGTTAATTTAACAAATCATAAATCGATTTTTCATTCAATTCATGGCACCTTTCCGCAGCAATTACCCCTATTCCCACACCCTCAGCCCCACCATAAAAATAGCCCCTCCTCACTCCCCCCTCCCATTCCCTGTTCTCTACGATCTGCCTTAACCCCGTTTTTTCTCCTCCCTTCTTGATCTTCCCTACTCATGCTTCCATTCATATCAGTTATGCAATACATCCAACACACCACAGCGCAAGGTGAGTCACATATATATTTTCATTATTTTTTGCTATTCGATCGGTCTCCTTTTTTCAACAGCCCTTGTACTAATTTGGCTTTTATTATTATTATTACTTATTGGTCCAATTGTTTTTGCACTGAACTGCAAATCTTCACCACCTACTTCATAGAAATAATTTGACCTTCATGTGCAACTTTCGCCTTCAGTTTTTAGGGGCATCAAACTAGAAGCTCTTTGAACGGCACCAATGTAACATTTCTACATTATTCACTGCATGTGCATAACTTAATTTCTAAATGCCACTGCTACCATATAATGACTTATAGCTATCAGAACTTTGTATCCTATTGAATGATATGCAAATTTTAAAAATCTTCAGCATCCAGATTAATCAACTTGAATCATCCTTTAACGGCAGTTAAGTGCCTTATTTTAATGCATTTTATGCATGATTTAAAAATTTTATCACCACTGTGACTATTTTTCATCTTCAACTTTTAGTGTCAAACTACAGTCGAACCTGCCCTAACGGACACCCTTATTCAGCGAACACCTCCCTATACGGACAGTTTTCCTCGGAACTGATTTTATTTTACATAAGACAAGTGTTAAATTGGTCTCATTTAAGCGGACACCTCCATTTGACTTGTCCACTTGACTTAAGCGGACACTTTACATGTTGCAGGACGCCGGACCACATGTCATCCTTTCTTTTAAAACCATTCTTTAGACATAAGGAAATCTCTTTGGAATGTTTGTACTATTTCGAGTGCAAGAGGAGAGAAGGTACATAGGAATGCAGTTCTACCTAGTGGTGTAGAGGCCTATTCTGAGAATTCTAACTGCCCAGAAATTATGGCAGAGACTGTTGACTCACAAGTTACCTGGGGATTTTTTTCCCTTCTTGCATCATTCTATTGATAACTTGGATTATCGCTGATAAGGTAGAGCTCAGGTAGTCAACTTGAGAAGGAAAAGACAGTACAGGCGCTAATTAGCGAGACAGAAATACCGTAGCATTTCAGTTGTCTGTTAAACATGAGTAACAAGGGACGATCATGTTTAGATCTTGAGGCAAGACGAAATGTGATTATAGAAAGTGACAAAGGACTTTCAGTGAGAAAGCTTGCCAAAAAATTCAACTGCGGGAAAACTCAAACACTATTGTGAAAAATAGAACTGAAATTTTAAAGGAGTGGGAAGAAAATAGGAATCGAGGAGTGAAAAGAAAGCGGGAGTAAGTTTTTCAGAAGTGAACATTGCGGTATATGAGTGATTCAAGTGTGTTTGAGTGAAGAAACTGTGTGTGAGTGGACCAGTGTTACAAGAAAAAGCTAGAGAAATCGCAAATAATCTGAAAGTTGAGAATTTTGTAGCTAGCAATGGTTGGTTAGATTGTTTTAGAAAACGTCATAATGTTAGTTTCAAAACAGTCTGTGGAGAAGGTGGTGAGGTGTCTGCGACTGAAGTAGAGGATTGGAAAGATGGTTACTAGACATTTTGAATAGTTACGAACTGAAAGACATTTTGAATGTTGATGAAACTGGTCTGTTCTTTAGGGCGATCCCGAAGAAGTCACTAACTTTGCCGAATGAAAGTTGCAAGGGTGTAAAAATATCAAAAGAAAGAATCAACATCATGTTTTGTTGTGACGCACTCGGTGAAAAGGAAAATCCTCTAATAATCGGTAAATCCTCAAGACCCAGGTGCTTTAAAAACATGATTTTAAATTGTCTTTGTGTCGAATGGCATGTGAATAAAAACACATGGATGACGTCAGCAATATTCGAGAAGGGGCTCCTAGCTTTGGATTCCAAGATGAAGGCCAGAAACCGTAATGTGATCTTATTGCTAAATAATGCTAAGTGTCATCCAGAAATACAGCTTTCAAATGTAAAACTCTTGTTCCTTTCATCCAATACCACTTCTCATCTTCAGCCATTGGATCAAGGAATCATTCAAGCATTCAAATTAGACTATCATAAGAGGGTTTTACGGTCGTTAGTGGCACACATGGATAAAGAAGACTCAGCTTTTGATTTGATGAAGAAGATCAATGTTGGCGATACAGTTTCGTGGACAAAAGCAACCTGGAATGCAGTCAGCGACACCACAATCAGGAAATGCTTTGCAAAATGCAGCATCGCTAATTCTACAGCTGAAGAACAAGCAAAGATAGAGGTTCGAAATGAATATGACGAATTTCAGACTTTAGCAACGACAGCTGGATTGATGTATGATATTGAAGCCGAAGAAGAGAATATTCCTTGCTGTGACGATCTCAAGGGCGACTGGCAGTACCGACTCCAGGACGCACTTTACGGTAAGCTTTCTGTGTTATCAAGTTATACAGTAATTGTGTGTTGCACGTATCATAAGGTCCATGTTTGTTTGCACTTCAACTCCTCATTCATTTTCTTCTTGTGATAGACAGTTTTTAATTCTTTTAAGCTAATTTTTCAGCTTTAATTTAATTCACTGCACTTTGTAAATATTTCTAGCTATCCATAGCAGCCTTCATTAGTCGTACAAAAGGACCAATTTGAATAAAACTTATTGTTTTACAGAGCCCAAATCAGGAATGAAAAGTGACGATGACGGTGAGGCGGAAGATGAACGAGAAGTTCTGTCAATGAAGCAGGGACTAAATATGCTTAAACAGATAAAGAATTTGTGTGTCATGCTGGACCGCGTGTACGGCGAGAACACTATGGAACCATTTAACAGACTTTATTCCGTTTTTGAGAATATCGCAGTTAAGAAAATATGTGCTAAGTTTACACAGACGAAGCTTCATAATTACTTCACGAAGCTGTAATGTTTGAAAATGATGTAAAACCACTTATAATAACTCTATGAAATACCAACACAGAAATGACTTAGAATAATAAAAATAAAGATATGTATGCTTATATTTAAGGTGGATGTTCTTTACTGTTAAAATGTTTGATTATTTTTACAAACTTGTTTTAGCGGACACCTCTTGTAACAAACATTTTTCCTCGGAACCGACGGTGTCCACAGAAGGGAGTTTTGACTGTACAATATTTTTACGGCATACGTACATTGTTTATAGACCATTTGATATATTGTGCAATTTGTGTTATTGGTTGATGATGACCTTGACCTTAGGTCAAAACTAGTACCAAATGTTTCATTTGTAATGTAAACAGCATTGCAAAAATTTTTGTATTGAAAAGGTTGAACTGTTAAACTAAAACTTTTAATTTTCTATGGAATACAGCCCGGTTGTCTGGAGTCGCACTTTGTATACCTTTCTGGACCGGCTCCTGCAGCCTTTTCAGTGACATATCTCTAGTGGTGTTGTGTGATCGCACATAATTCATAACTTGCGCCAGGCAAGCTCGATATGCTGTATCGTTCATACATATATGGTGGCAATCTGAACACTGTGTGTCCGTAACTAGCCAAGAGTGTGTCAATACGATAAACCTTTTCTTTTGGACAGATTTGTTCTACCAGGGAGTAAAGTGTGTGTTTACAATTTTTCTCGTCACAAGGCACTACGTGTCTCCTAAAAAAATTTTTTTTGTTAGGGGCTTTACGTCGCACCGACGCAAATAGGTCTTATGGCGACGATGGGATAGGAAGGCCTAGGAGTTGGAAGGAAGCGGCCATGGCCTTATTTAAGGTACAGCCCCAGCATTTGCCTGGCGTGAAAATGGGAAACCACGGAAAACCATCTTCAGGGCTGTGTCTCCTTAAATAGTCCAGCATCTTGAGCTTCAGCGATCTCCTTGTTGGTGGTTTGTCAGCATGCTTCCCGTGGTATGGAACATTATCCATAGCCACAACACATGGTTTCTGCAGCTTGGCTAAGCTAGGAACAACTTCCTCCCGAACCCATCTCGAAATTTTCGGAGTTCATGTGACTGTGGTAGTCACCTGCAGCAGTCTCCGCCCTATAAATTAATTCACACCCTTCAACAAAGTCATTATCACTCCTGAGATGTACAACAATCAACCTGCTGCTAGCATTTACATTTGTTGTTACACCCACAATTTCTTTGTGTTGCCAACACTTCCGAAATATAAAGTTTCCATATACCCAAGTTTTATCTAGGGGAAAAAAAAAAAAAAAAAGGTTGGCCTACATTCCTCCCGTAATTTCCGCATTTTCTGTAGACAGGCACATGTCCAATGTATGATATTTTTCCTCTATATTAAGAGACTTCTACCTGAAGCACATCTTTTCCAATGAAATCCCATCGCTTTTAGAATATGCCTTAATGTAACCCCCCTGAAAATTAATTAATTTTTTCAAAACAGGCAAAAGCTTCCTACATGTGGGCACTGCATTCTGTTGAACATAAAATTCTTCAATGATATCTTTTATTACACAATAATCAAAATCGTTGACATTTGCATTTCACACTACAGGCTGTTTTCTCTTCTTTCTGGGTGTTGATAATGAGCCTCCATCTTTACACGAAGTGCATTTTACAGAAACGTCACAGTATTTTGCTGCCCTGTCAGTTGACTGACTTAGAGGGAAGTTAAGATGTTTCTCAGCGGCACTGTCGTCACAGCATTTAATAATTCGTGCAATTACATTTCTTTTCCAACTATGTATTATCTTCCCTCATGCACTTTTTGTTGACATTATGCAGTAATTATTAACTGGGTAACTAAAACATAATTGCGCTACCTGGCTGTGACACGTACGCTCCAGAATTCTCATGAGACAGCCAGGGGGCTTACGTAAGCTAGAGAGAGTAGGATATATAAGGCCAAGGTCAGGAACCACTCTCTTAGTGTGTTTGCTGCCTGGGAGACTAATTAACTTGGATCGAGTAGGTGCATTTCAGTCGCCTTGACAAAGAATACTGCAATGTACTTGAAACGTCGGTAAACTGTACGAAATGTACAGAAAATAACATGGTTCAACCCAGGAAAATAATAATAATAATAATAATAATAATAATAATAATAATAATTATTATTATTATTATCATTATCATTATTACCTGGCTGTGGCACGTACGCTCCAGAATAGTGATGGGACATTTTATTCATTTTACTGAATCGATTCATTTGATTCCGTTCACGTTACTGAATCTATACAGTGATCCAATTCACAGCACATTAGTCACCGCTCCCTGCATCTGTGTAGTATGTACTGGTAAGACAGCAGCAACAGCATTCAGTGCTCGCAGCTGCCATCTGGTCTTCATACTATGAACTGCTTTCTTAGAAAAAATGCTAGTCACTCTAATACATCGAAGGTTTCCAGCGACGCAGGGTGGGAAAGGTTAGGATTAGGAAGGCAGCAGCCATGGCCTGAATTAAGGTACAGTCCCAGCATTTCCTGGTGTGAAAATGGGGAAACTACGGAAAACCATCTTAACGGCTGCCGACGGTGGGATTCGAACCCACCATCCCCCGAATGCAAGCGCATAACTACGCGATACTAACCGCACAACAACTCGCTCAGTCATTTTTGAAAATATGTATTTTTCTATCAGCTGAGGATATTTTTTAAATCATCATATTTTGTATAGGCTACCCGAGTTGTACAGTAGCCTGCTGGTTTTCTGATTCAACATACTGTTTGTTAAGTTATTGCATCTATCCACATATGATTGAAGTCTTGTGCAACGATGTGACATATGAACTGAGAGAATACTGAGCCGTTCTTCCCAATATAAAACAGGTACTTTTGAGTGGTCACGAGCATGACTCATAGTCATAGGGCAGGCCAGAGTTGAGTTTAATTGTCAAATGTCAACTAAGTTATAATACTAAGATTCATTAAACTAATAAATAGTAGGCCTATAACCTAATAGCCTACCTACTTACTAGCTACTTCAGAATTATGTTTTGACTACCTTTTTAACACTGCAAATAAATCCATGTAATATTTAAACCTCCCTGTAAGAAGAGGACAGTGAATGCAAATGGGTATTATTTTCAAATGTGCCGAGCTCGAGAGTCCATTATAGCATACGATTCTTTCAGTGAACCATGGCTCGCTGTATGTCTCGCTGCAGCGGAAGCTCGGCTCTCCGCGTGTCCAGTGAGCCGATAAGGAGCCGTGTGTATCCTGTGTCTCACTGAGCCGTGCTCGTTCACGATTCTTTCGGTGTGCCACGGCTCACTGTATGTCTCGCTGCAGTGGAAGCTCGGCTCTCCACGTGTCCAGTGAGCCGAAGAGGAGCCGTGTGTATCTTGTGTCTTACTGAGCCGCGCTCGTTCACGATTCTTTCGATGTGCCATGATTCACTGTCTCGCTGCAGCGGAAGCTTGGCTCCCCGTCAACGTCCAGTGAGTGCGCCACTCAGCACTGTCCGCTGGGAGTAAGCTGAATCGTGTGCCGTGAGCTCGCCTTTCCTGTGAATCGATTCACGCGGACACTTGAATGAATCGATACACTGCTTCGATTATTAATAATCTTGACCATGATGGTCGGGATTGGATCCGTATTGACTTAGTAACAGTAAATATGTTGGAAGATGGTCCGCCTAGTCAATACTATTCATTTATTTACCTTTCACCTTAATATCTAGTACATGTTTCGAGAATATTATGCATTCTCTTCCTCAGCTAGTGGACACTGTAAATTCACATCATTATACGACGCTGTGTCCAATATTTTAATTTAAATAGACATCATTTTAACACCCATTAATGGTGGATATCGGCAGGACTTCAAGTTTTAATGCAATTTCATTCATTCCTAACTCAACTTTTTTGAATTACGCAAGGCAACTTCAAGGACACTGTGAATTCATATCATCACAAGACGTATTTAATTAGACATTACTATATGGTGTTTTTAATTTGTACTTGACAAAATGGGATTTTAATTCTATGTTTGTACTATCCAAATTTTTAAGTGTTACATTGTCATACTCATTGTTTTGAATTTTTAATGGGGGCCCCCCTATTTTAGTCAGGTCTTATTGTATACTGAATTTTAATCCACTAGCTGAGGAAGAGAATGCATAATATTCTCGAAACATGTACTAGATGTTAAGGTGAAAGGTAAATAAATGAATAGTATTGACTAGGCGGACCATCTTCCAACATATTTACTGACACTGCTTCGAATCATGCATTCAGTAGCCAAAACTACTCCAGAACTCTCATGAGACAGCCAGGGGGCTTACGTCAGCTAGAGAGAGTAGGATATATTATTATTATTATTATTATTATTATTATTATTATTATTTCGTTGAGGCTCCTTGGACCATGTGGTCCCTAACTCTGGCGAGCTTTCTTCTTAGCCCAGTATTCCTTCATCTTTGTGCTGCGGGTTGCTTTCCTTTCCTGAGTCAACTTCACTCCTACTCCAGCACGCAGTGTTTTAGCTGTTTGTGACTGGAGAGTGTCAGATGTTCTGATCAACATTCAAAATTTATCCCTGTTGAATATATCTCTGGGATCAATTTTTAAAAATTCTAGGTGTTTTCGAACCAGTTTTGTCCATTTAGCATTTGTTCCCTTCCCTCTAGAAAGGGTGTTGAAGATTCTTGAGGTCAGTCTCTTGTTGTCCATTCTGACTATGTGACTGTAGAAGATAAGTCTCCTCTTTCTCATGGCTGATGTTATGCTCTCTAAATGTTGGTAAAGCTCGTTGTTAGGCCTGATTTTGTATTCACCTCCCTCTTTAATGGGGCCCATAATTTTTCTCAGGAATTTTGTTCTTTCAGTTCCAAATTCCTGTGTTGTCCCTTTTTGACCGCGTTCAAGCATTCTGAGGCATACAGTACCAAAGGTCTTACTACGGTTTCATAGTGTCGAAGTTTGAGGCGAAGGGAAAGGGAAACATTCTTACAGAGAAGGAAAGCAATCTACAGTTTGGTACACCTGGCGTTCATGGCTAGATCTTCACTAATGTTCAAGGCTATCGATTCTCAGAGATATTTGTAAGAGTTCGTCTTCTTTATTACTGTATCCTCATGCGAGATTGAGTTGGGTGCATCTCTGATGTTGGTGATGAACTCAGTTTTGTTAATGGCAATCTTCAACCCTATTTTAGCTGCTATTTGACTGAGGGAAGGGAGTTGGTGTGTAGCTTCCTTCATACTTGATGCTGTAAGTGTGAGGTCATCTGTGAAGGCCAGGCAATTGATGTTTAACTTGTCTTTTTTGAAACTGATTCTCAACTCAGAGTTGTCTGGTAGTTTCCATCCATTCACGAATGACTTTCTCTAGCATGCAGTTGAAGAGAACAGGGAATAAACCATCCCTTTGCCTAACACCTGTTCTGATATCGAAGATTTTAGATAGTTCCCCCACTGAATTTTACCTCTGACTTAGTGTTTGTCAAAGTAGGCTTTACGAGATTCGGGGTCTTATTGAAAAAACAAAACAAAAAACAACCAACCTATAACCTGTTTTCCAGTCAGTGACCGGGTCAGGGATGTAATGAATGAATCATACATGGGCTCTTAGTACGATGGAGTCGCCACTCCCAAAGTGATGCATTAATGACTGATAGATGCTATGAAACGAGAATGGAGTGTGCTGCTGGAATGAAAGATGATGGGAAAACCAGAGTACCTGGTGGAGAAAAACCTGTCCCGTCTCCACTTTGTCCAGCACAAATCTCACACGGAGGGACCGGGATTTGAACCACGGTATCCAGTGGTGAGAGGCCGATGCGCTGCCGTCTGAGCCACGGAGGCTCTCAAGGTCTTACTATCTAGTCTCAATTCAGCAAGGGTCTGAAAGAGATATTGTTTATCTATGGAATCATAAGCTTTCTGGAAGTTGACAAAAATTGCCACAAAGTGTGAAGAGCTCATATTCTTGTAAGTGAGAATAATTTTGAGATTCAGGATCTGTTTCACACATGATCTTGATTTCCTAAATCCGGCTTGATACTCTCCAATGCGGGAATCCAATTGAGCTTCTAATCTTGAGAGAAGTATCTTGGAAAAGATCTTGTAAGTCACTGAGAGGAGTGAGATTTCTCTGTAGTTGTTTAAATCAGACTTGTCTCCCTTTATGTGCAGAGTAGGTGAGGTCCAATTACTAGGTAGTTTCTCTGTTATCCAGATGTCAGATATAATCTCATGAATACACTGAATGGAATCTTTGTCTGCATATTTCCACAATTCTGTGATGATACCATCTTCACCCACTGCTTTGTTGGACTTACGCTCGGAAATGACTTTCCGGATCTCCTCCTCCGTTGGTGTGAGGGAATTTGGGTTAAGAACATCCTTTATTTTACCAAGTAGTTTCTCTCTGGGTTCCTCTGAATTGAGGAGAATTAATGAATTGAATTAATTCCTGTTGTTCCTTGTGGCACATAGTGCATCAACAAAGCATTTCCATCTGGTCCTGTTGACAGCTAGCTTCTTTACCTCACTCCAGGTCTTGCCTTCTTCCATTGCTTCCTTGTGAACAGATCTTTGCCACGTTTGTTTGGGCCTCCCTCTCTTCCTTTTACCTTGTGGGTTCCATTCTTCATTCCCCTTCCTTAGTGTATGCCCGATCCATCTAAGTTGCTTTATCCGTCCTACTCCAGAGTTTATAGTTGAAGATTACTTCCGGCCAGTAGATGGTAAGAATCCTTCTCAAACAGCGATTACAAAGGTCTGCAACTTTGATGTAATTACACCAGTCACTTTCCAAGTCTCGGACCCATATAATAGAATAGACCTGACATTAATTCGGAAGATGTGGAATTTGGTCCTGATAGATATTCTCTTGTTCATCCACACCAGATAGAGCTGAACAAAGGCACCATTTGCTTTTTTTAATGCGCTGTGAGACATCTTGTGCAGCTCCCCCATCTTTGGCAACTAAACTGCCCTAGTAGGTGAAGCTATCCACATCCTCAATAGATTCACTATTGAAGACAAATGGGTCTGATTTGTTGGTGTTAATCCTTAGGGCCTTGGTCTTCTTTGAGTTGATCGTTAGTCCCACCTTTTTCCCTTCCCCTACCAAATCTTCGAGCTTTGCCTGCATTTTCCCATGTGCCTCAGACAGGAGAGAGAAATCGTCAGCAAATTCCAGATCTTCAAGTTCATTGACTAATCCCCACTGGATAATACAACGTTTCACATTTCGAGTCACGTTCTGCATTACCGCATCAATCACAACCAAGAACATAGTTGGAGACAGGATACACCCTTATTACAAGTAATGACAATCATTAAATCATATTCAATACAATAGGTGGAAGAGAAATTTCTTACATTTATCATAGGGATACACCCTTGACGAACTCCTGAACATACAGATATAGGCTCAGATACACGGCCCCCACGAATGACTCTACATGTGTCATCATGGTATGTTTCCCGAATGAGATTGACAATTTGTGCTGGCGCTCTGTAACGCTTCACTTCCTTACACATGGCTTCTCTGTTGATCGAGTCAAAAGCTTTCTCCAAGTCATCGAACACTGCGTAGAGGCGAGATGACCACTCGGCAGACTGCTCCAGAATTATCCTCAAGGTGTTTATTTGGTCAATGCATAAGCGATTTGGACGAAAGCGTGCCTGTTCTCGTCGGAGTTGCCTTACTCTTCAATTCTGTTCAGCAGAATCGTGGTGAAGACTTGCTAGGGATTGAGAGAAGTGTAATGCCCCTTCAGTTGTTACAATTAGACGTATCCCCCTTTTTTGGCATCTTCCAACAACCCACATTTCCAGTCTGCTGGCATTTCTCCAGTAACCTATACTTTCTCGAATAGAGGCTGCAATATATTGGCAGTGGTGTCCATATCAATCTTCATTCTACTGATGGAATGTTGTCAAAATCCTGCTGCCTTACCAATATAGAACTCTCTCTTGATTTCTTCTACTGTTGGAAAGCAGGTTTTAATCCTTGGGTCAGACAGAATCTCTTCTTCTTCTTCTTCTTCTTCTTCTTCTTCTTCTTCTTCTTCTTCTTCTTCTTCTTCTTCTTCTTCTTCTTCTTCTTCTTCTTCTTCTGCTTCTTCCTCCCCCCACATTTGACTGATCTTCTATGGAGCAGTTTAGAACTGCAGAAAAATGTTCCTGCTATTGTTTCAGTTGATCCTCCGGGTTAGTTAAGAGGGTTCCATCTTTGTTCCTGACTGGATAGTTTTTCTGTGTTTGCTTCCTTGCCAGAATTCTGGTGAAGGTATAGAGTTCTTTGAGATTACCATTGTTGATTGCCTTTTCTGCCTGTTGAGACAGGTCATCTGTCCAGTTCCTTTGATACCTCCTCACACTTCTCTTTACTTCCCCATCCTTTGCAGCATATTTTGATTGCAGTTCTGCCTTTCTTGCTCATGTTTTACATGTGTTCATTGCCTCCTTTCTCTCCTCTCTCACCCAATCCTTTTTCCTCCTATCCTTAAAACCCAGGATATTTTCACTTCTGTAAAGACATATTTAGGGCCGAATTCAAAGACAGCACTTAAGCGCCCCTTATAAGCCAGGTTTCATTCCATATTACCTACTTAAGTGTCCCACTTATTGCTATAAGTGGACCTCCCACAAACACTAAGTGACTCACTTACGTTGCAGCAAGATGGAGGATAATGATTTTGCTGAATATTTTGCATTTTATTCACAGAATGCTTTCCGTATACACAGTAGAGGTGAAAAATCCTGTTGAAATGTAATGTGATCAACAATTTAAAGAACGCTTTGTTTTAGAAAAGTGAGAGTTATGAATATTCTTGTTCCTCTGATTGAGAGAGTGAACATAACCTCTAGAGGACTCACTATCTCACCATTAATGAAGATACTGTTTTGAAATTTTATGCTACCTCTGAATTTCAGGTTGTTATTATTATCATCATCACCATCATCATTACTGGTATTTTGCTTAATTAATTGGAAAGGTGTTACAAGTTGATAAGTTATCAAGACTGTAGGCCTATGGAATAGTAAAGAACTATACTGAGTTATAAGAAAAATGAACGTGTTAATACTTGTGCTAATTGTATCAGGTTAGTCAACCAATCGTTTGCCGGATTATATCAGAAGTTTCTGAAATTATGGCATCACACATCAAAACATACTATTTAAATTTTATTCAGAAAGTAGTTAGGCCCATTACATTGTATTTTGCATTGTCCACAAGTTTTTCCCATGTCATTCATATTCTGATGGGAAACTGCATTGGTCTGCTTGTTCTGTATTATATGCATGTACTTTGACACTAGTTCTTGCAGGTGCCGTCTCAGCTCGCTATTTTGTTATACATTCCGATAACCAAATACAATATAGACGATCTTTTAGCCTCAAAATTGTCGCGATGTCCTTCGATAACTAAAACACAATAGATCATCCCACTATTCGATAGCCAGAACTACACGATCCAGGAAGCATGGGCATAATATACAGCACTGCCACATCTCCGGTAGATACTTACTGTATCACCGAGTGTGCTCTTTAAGTGCTGTCTATGAAATGTAAACTCATATAAGTGAATACTTATTATAAGTTATCCTTTATTACTTAAGGGTTCCAATTATGTATAAGTGCTGACTATGAATTTGGCCCTTAATCTTCACCCATTTTTTCTCAACAGTTTCAACCTCCACCTCGGTGAGTGCTTGAAATCAATTCTTTAGTTCTATCCTGAAAACTTCCTTCACCTTACCGTCATCCTTTAGCTTTCCAACATCATACCGCTTCCTTATCTATTCTGTCCTCTTCTGTGCCTGGATCTTCATCCTAAAGGTAGCCACAACAAGATGATGATCACTACCGATGCCTGCAACTCTCATTCCTCACATCCAACAGTGAATGCCTCCAACTTTGTCCAATCACCACATGATCTATCTGATTCTCTGTCCTATGAACCGGTGATACCCAGGTCACTTAACACGTTTAATGCAGATCACGCGCTGGGCGCGTGACGCTGCTTTATAAGCAGGTGCGGAGCATTCGCCTAGCGCGTCATGGGACGGTTGCTAGGAAATGTAAATTACAGGTTTCCCGCATGGTAAGAAAGGCTCTAATTGTCATCCCGCATATCGTGTAAGTCCAGTCTACTAGCAGATTCATCCGTAGCCATATTTGCGCATGCGTATTCCGTTTCCTGCGTATTTCCTCTCCAGAGTTGTTGTCATACGTCATCATTCATTTATGGGATCTTTGAGCAGCAAGACCACTTCAATGCGAGCTAAGACACTGCACTTTCTGTTTATTAATTCTTCAGGAGAATTACGAGTGGTTCCGCTTTTGAAATAAATAAATTCCACTACTGCAATATGTTCTGAACTTGTAATTGTCATTTATTCTTGCATCATATATGTGTATAACATGAAAGAACTTCTAATTGTCATTTATTCCTCATCACATTTATATGTAACTTGAAAGAACGTGCAGTAGTCATTTTTGACTGCGTTGTGATGCTTATGTTATTTTATTTATATTTTTTTCTGATGGCCAACAATGTGGTTCCTTCAACATCACGAGACCTACCCAATTAGCCAAAGTATTTCATTTTTGTTTGTCAAATTCTGTAATAGAGAAGTGTAAATATGAATATATTTATGTCTGTAACATACTTTATGCATTTGTTTGCTATCCGAGGTAAATAATGCACAGTAATCTACCGACGCGTGTGGCGTGTGATCCGTTTGGTGACCAGTATTACTTCTCGATTTCAACCACCGTGCGGGTCACGCTCCAGGCGTGTGAGTGGGATAAGTCCATGAGTTCGATAGAACTTGTCCTACCAACGTACAAAACTTCGATAATTACAACTTTTAAAGAGTCCCACACAAATATTTTGCTCAGGTTAGCGGGTATGTCACGCTCTGCTAATACGCAGTGAATGTGTTAATGGCAATCTTTATGTGGAAATACCAGACCACCAATAACCAGATCATGGCTGGCACAGAGGTCCAAGAGCTGCCCATTCTCATTTCGTTCTCCTAGGCCATGCCTTCCCTTGATGTGCTCAAGTCCTTCATTATCCTGGCCCACTTTTGCACTCAAATCTCCTCCAACTATAATAATCGCCTTTCTCTTCTGTTTCTTAATCGTGCTATATAGATGCATATACAGTAAAATGACTCTTTGTCTTCCTCTGCTGCCTCAGTGGGTGCAAAGCACATCATCATCACAACATTTCTGATATTGGTCTTGAAACGTGCCGCAAATATCCTTGCTGACACTGGATACCACTCCATGAGGCTCCTCAGCCTCCTTGTCCATCAATATACCCACACCTTCATAACTCACTCCATCGCCCTCAGGTCTTCCAGAATATATAAATGTAGCTCCATCATGGGTGGTCAATTCCCCAAACTCGCTCCATCTCACCTCGCTTAACCCTTACCCCTCATCTGTCAGGTGAGGCCTGACATTGCGATATTCCCTTTCCGGTTGTGTGGTCGGGCAAGGCCCGACAAGATATTGCATTGCCCACCACTCGCCTGCCAACAAAATACACGATGCTATACTGTACTGCTATCTTTTGGTTCAGTGTGGAACTTTGTAAAATCCAGATTACTATTTGACAGTCATTTAAAAATGTATTATTGAGATGGCAGTGTAGACGTCAGCTGTGTCCAGTTCAATCACACATGCGAAGGCTTGAACGCTAATAAACAAACATGGTCTCCATGTGCTCTCTTAGTCATAAACAGTTTACTGTTCAATGTTGTGTATGTCAGGTAATTCTACAAAACTGCAGTAATTTTGCATCTCTACTCCTTCCTTGTACCCTAAAGAATATATCTGATAGCATTTGATGGCACCTACAAGTTAACTGGCGATGGTCGACTTCTGTACCGTAACCCAACATGTAGCTGATGCAGGGCTGAACTTTTATGACACGTTCCTCACACGTAGAAGAAGAAAATGTATGTTATATGGAGATGGGTCCGGAAACGCTTTAATTCCATATTAGAACTCAATTTTCTATAACTCTACATAGTGCATTAATCACGGGGAACTCCACAGGAAAAGAGTGTACCAGAATACCACACAAAACTCTTTCTTACATGAAATGTTCAAAATTCCCTCCATTAGCATTGATACATGCATCAACCTGCCCTCGCACTGAATCCCGAACGCACTAGCTTCAACACACTAACTAATGTTGCAAAACTACTACGTAAGGCAATATTGGAAGGAACTGTTTTGGCCAGCAGTTAAATAAAAACAAAGTAATCAAGAAACATGTTTCACGTTTTTAATAGTCCCTTAACAGAGGATGCCGACGGCTGGCACAATTATAAATCAACAGATCGCAATTTCAAGAAATCACCGTTTACAGGCTACAAACCACCGTGAGGTATGAAACCAGAGACTAAATTAGAGTTTTTCAATTGCTTTTTAATGATAATTTGTTCAGTGAAATTACTAACAAAACCAATCGATATGCGATAACGATAGTAATAATAATTAAAATGTAAAATACTGTGTCTTAAATTCCACATATTGCTTTTATTTTCTCCATTATAGCTTGCTGTAAATGTATATAGCTTAAATACATTATTTAAGAGCAAGTGCTACCTCCAAAATCGTGAAAGATGAATACAGATTATATAAGATAGAAATTCACATTTAAAATATGAGTAGTAGAGACAACACAGAGAACTTTAATTCGAGGGGTAAGGATTAATCCTAAGATGTTCAGGCCACTTCCCCACAAAGTTCTCACATTCCACAATCCAATTTATGTTACCTCGATCAAGCCAAAATTCATCATCATCGGGTCAGTCCAGTTTCCTTTGTTGATGTTTCTGTAATGGTTTAATTTAAGGTTGTGCGAGTTACTGGCCCACAGCACCTGAGCCTGTTGGTGGGTCTGCCACCTGAAGCCTCCAGGCATGCTGTTTTCTGTTGGGGTTGTCTCCCTTAGCCTTTGAAGATCCCTCTTCACCACAAGGCAATGGTTTCCCTCTTCATTTAACCACAACAGGGAGGGTTACCTCCTCCGCCAGATTTGCTGTACTAAAGGTCTCCTCTTCCGCCTCAGCTGCCATTAAGGACTTCACCAGAGCCCCGTTAGCCATTACTTTACAGGGTTCCTGTAAGAAATTCACAGCTACCGTAGCGGTACTTCGCCCTTACAGGCTATCCCCTACTTCATACCGTTGCCCGTCCCCCATGATGCGAATGAGGGTTGGACTTATGGGGGACTCTGAATTGAGGAGGTTGTTGAAATATTCTGCTAAGGCAGATGTGCAATCCACATTGTTCACATTCTCTTCTCATCTGGTCCCCAGAGGTGAAGTGTAGGGGATGAGTACGGGGTTATTTGGGCTCTGAGGGTTTGGTAGAGGTCTCTTGAGTTGTTCCTTTGAAAGTTCTTTTCTGCCCGGTTGATAATGTCCTTATTGTGTTGCCTCTTAGCGTTTCTGATGATTCTGGTAGTGGATTTCTCAGTTGTTAAGAAGTTTGTGTAGTTAACATTGTTAATTCTGTTCCACTTGAGCCATGCTTGTCTTCTTTCTACAATTGTATTATCACATGCCGTGGTCCACCAAGGAAGTTTGTTTCTTCTGGTTGACGGAATGGTTTTTGTAGCTGCATCTAATATGGCCTTCTGCACATTATCATTATTATATGGAAATTTCAATAATTTGCCAGTATTAGTCACCTCCTCTGTCTGAACATACCCAACTACCTTTACATACTGCTGACTGAACACTTTTGCCTTCTGCAAGTCCTTATATATACACTCCCCTTGCTGATTAATGATCCCTGGAATGTCCTTCCTGCAACCATGTTTTACCTTAAAGCATCTGTACATATCATTCAATTGCTCCCTAAAATTCATATGATTACCAATTATGTTTGCCATCATGTTATCCTTGGCTGACATTTTGGCTAAATTTGATTTCCTAGTAAGCTCCCTCAAACTCTCCTTACTCCCGCAACCTTCCCAACCCTATTTCTTTCTAATCTGCACCTCTTTCTTAATCTCTTTATTTCCCTGTTATAATATAATGGGTTGTTACCATTCCTTACTACTTAAAAGTACATAACTGTTTACACACTCCTCAACAATTGCTTTAAACGCACCCCATAGGCTGTTTACATGTAAACAGCTTCTTAAAAATGTCCCCCATGCCTCTTATCAACCATATGGTACTGCTTAACAGTTCTTCTTTTATAACATCCCTTTCTATTTTTTTACAAAAACTTTAGTTTATTATCCACCTAATCTATACATAATTTATTCTCAACAGTACTAGTTTCGACCGTACATAGCGGTCATCCTCAGCTATTAATCATAAAATTAGAATCAGGACATAGTGACATCATAAACGAAAGGGGGGAAGGTTAAACCTCCTGAGTTAAGACTACAAATACAAACACATGAAATACACTAATGTACACATTTAAAAGTACAAACATTAGACATTTGATAAATGGTCAAGTGGATTTGGAATAAAAACTAGTAGGTCACATGATTAATGACACTTAAAATGATTTCAAAACTACACTTGTGTCGAAGAAAAGACGACGTAAAAAGCCATTGTCTGTTAGTAGTCCCATCATGGATCATAGTAAAATATGCATTACAAGAAAATATCACAGTATTGATGAAAATAAAATTGGTTAATTGTTAATGTGCCTGTCAACACTATCACTGAAGGAACAATCTTCTTTGGTTAAAATAAATTAAGATATCCCACTGTTATTAAATCAAGTCTATCCGTCCCCAAAGGGTGGTAATAGGGGGATATCCTTCGAGGTTACAGTGGTGCACCCAGCACAGCTGTCAGTGTCGAATATAGCTCTGAATTTATTGCGTCTTTTATTTTATATAATAGGTTTAAGTAGTGCACCAATTTTTATCCCTATCCAAACATCAATTTCTCACCTGACATACAGTGAAACGGCGTTAGTGCATTCCTCATTAACATGTTTTCCCGCTTAGCACGTCGTAAATTCAAAGTCCTGATTCTCATCGTATTAAATCTATATGAAAATACTTCACTTCGCGTCCCAAATTTTTGCTATTACCGCTTAGTACGATCACATATTTCCTAACCTTGAAAATGTTATTTATAATTCCTTGTAAAACAAGCATGATTTCCAGCTCGGGTAAGATCCGTCACCACAGTTGCGTAATTACAGAAAAAGGCCTTTAATTCCTGAACTTCATACGATAAGTTACACGTTCGGGGAGCAAGCCGTTAGCTTCAGGAATGCTCAGTTTTGCTTGCTGGTTAGCAGCAAGATTGCTGAATAACACAGTGAGAGTATTTGTGCTTGTATTTCATATTCCATTCAGCAGTTAAAAATGTATTTTATGTTGAGTGGTACAGTGAAGTGCAGCAAATATTTGTTGCATGATACGGTAGCCTATAACTGGATTACAAACATAATTATGTAAAATTGACTAGCGTGGTACATACAGTAAAAACTCGTTAATTTGATGTCGTTGGGATGCAAAAATCGGACTTCGAATTACGTGATTTTGAATTAACCGCCAACTCTTAATTCAGAAATGCCAACCCTTGCCGCATCAAAAAATATTTTACGACCTGTACTGCAAGCAATTAACCTTGATTCAAAGTTTAAACCTCTGAAATGCCCTGGAAAAAAACTATTTCAAAAATGTATCCAACAAGGTACATTTACAGTATTCAAATTCACAATACAAGTATTCACTTGGATAACTCACTGACAAACATAACCTTACACAACATAAGAAGACAAAAGCATGATTCAAAGACTAGGAGAAATCTAAGCTGGCTCCCCTGAGCAAGTCCTTTACATTGTATTACTGAACTGAATGCATTTTAGATGTCCTGTACTTGACGGAAAGTACCAGATGCCATTAAAACGTGATTTATCAAACTTTCCTATGACGAAGGGAGAAAGTCTCTCACTTCCGTCTGCATTCGAACACGGTATAGTGACTCACCTATACTTGTATGATTTCCCGCCATGGTACTTATCTTGTAATTCAGAAATGCGAACCCTTGCTGCGTCACAAAGTATTCTAAGACGCATTAATGCATGCAATCACCTTGATTCACAGTTCAAACCTTTCAAATGCCTTGGAAAAATCTATTCCCGAAATATATTCAACAAGGTGCATTTATATTATTCAAATAATACACGTGAATAAATCACTGGCAAACATAACCTCATGCATCAAAAGAAAAAAACGCACGATTCAAAGACGAGGACAAATTATGTTGGCTCCCTTCTGCAAGTCCTTTATTCATTGGATTACTGTACTGAATGCATTTTAATGTCCTGTACTTGCACGGAAAGTGCCCAACGCCCTTAAAACATCGTGGTTTATCGAACTTCCCTATGACGAGGGAAAGAAGTCTCTCACTTCCGTGTGCATTCCAACACAGTGCAATGACCCTCCTTGTACGATTTCCCGACTGGCACTTCCCTCCTATAAAACCGTAAGTGCGTTTGGGCTCAGCATTAAAAAACAAAACAAAAGCAGTTTCATTGGCATTGACAATATTCGGTGCATACGAATTGATTATACGAGCCACGCTTTTTTGCCAACTGTCGGCATTGCCGGTGTTCGCGGATTCTGCTTCTCCGCACACTGCCTGCTAAGTGATATTATGGTGTTCCTTAAAACAGTGAATACAAAAGAATTACGATTTAACTCGAACTTAGCAAATATGAAGCACACTGTAGACACACCGAAGAGAGTGAAAATACTGAAATCTACCTCAGCACGTTCCGGAAGACGCATTCTATCATGACGCGGATATATTTTGAATTTAAATTACTCTGAAAAATCTATTTTAATATAAAGGCAGTTTGAATTTAAAGTCTGAATTTCGGTAATGCGACCAACATTATTCTTCGAATTATGAATTATCCGTATTTCGAATTAAACAATTTAAATAGCATGCAAAATCAAACCTCACGTTTCCGGGAACGAGAGCTTCTTCGAATTAGGCGGGACTCTGAATTAACCGATTTAGAATTATTGAATTTCTACTGTATTTGTCTTGCGATAGCCTAGTTATTGGTACGGAAAAAGTCATGAAATTCCTTACTAATGAAGACAAAACTAAAATCTTTCAGAAAGTGGACTGGCCTGTGCATCTTTAAGCGCACAGATGTTGTGAATGTTGAACTAGCACCTTTGAGTTTCGACTCGATCATTGGAATTGATCAAAGTTTTCCAAAGTGGTGGTCAAAATCAATCCTCCCGATTCCTAATAGTCGCACATGGTTGAGTGTAACCTCCAATTCATTGTCTAAGAGTGTGACAAGGAAATAATGTTTTATAACCCACTGCTCAGAAATAAAAGGCTTCTACTAACATTTGTTTTAGAAAGAGTGTGATCTGCAATAATACTTGGGATATTTTTATTGGCCCCCATCCTATGTTTTCATATTTGTTATTTGGTGTTTTTCACACCTTTCATTGCACTTATTTTATAAGCCCCAGCAGAATAGGTATTCATACTTATTCTCTCATGTTTTTCACACCTATGAATACTTTTCTCTCATATTTAGAAATGATAGACCCATGGATACAAAATGTAAAATGCCCTCATTAAAGTAAATGAAATATTAACCCTTTCCCACGGAATATCTTTGACTCACTGTCGGGAGAAACCTCGCGTAATAATTTGCTTGTCAGGTATAGTTGTGGAGTACCTCCACTAAATACTTTTTTCGTTAAAAACCACTTAAGATATCACTTTCAAATTTTGTAAAAATGTAAAATACACTATAGTTATTCTAAAATGATACAATGAGATCACCTAATTACATGCAAGACCCCCCCACTGTTTAGAATGATACATTAGGAAGCATCCAATAAGGTGCATAATGTTAAATTGCTTGTTCTTGAAGTCAGTCTAAATTGCTGGACATGATGAGGCCCTTATTTTC
The DNA here is from genome assembly GCF_040414725.1 of Anabrus simplex. Lineage (NCBI taxonomy): Eukaryota > Metazoa > Arthropoda > Insecta > Orthoptera > Tettigoniidae > Anabrus > Anabrus simplex. The sequence continues at coordinate 827,242,370 of NC_090265.1, forward strand.
TTGGTAATACAGAGAACGCAGGAATTCACCCTGAATCTCCCAATTTATTTCATTTTCGGGATAAGTCCGATGAAGATATTTAGATAGCAAATCGTGCTTCCTCTCGGACATACAAACTATAAACAATTTTTGACTGAATGGGATTGGAAGATAAATTGACATTAGTTAGAATAGGCTATTATGTACTTAAGTAGAGGCTCATAGTCCGAAACAGAATTAACTGAAGAATTAAAATTGATAATTATGTTTTTTACAAGTAGGCCTATTAATTTAAAAGGAGACGGTACTTGAATGAACATTTCCTGTCCTGTGCCGTATTTTGATTTCTCTCAGATTCATATCCTGTCCCAAATGCTTCCCATACCATTTTTATTGTAATACCTACAACTTAAAACTTACTACCATTGCATTTGTCGACATATTGATCTAATTTGTAACAAATATCCTCCACATTCAACTCATTATGAGCAGCCATGTTGCTGCAATGTGTTTACATTCAGTCAGGTGTCTGTTCTATCTAAGAAACCGTATAAAAGAACACTTAATTTTAGGATTCCGTGCATGCCAGTAGTATCTAGGAAGCGTAGGGATTTCACTGGTTCCAAAACGTTATATGTTTAGCAGACAGATGGCAGAGGAAGTCGGTTTGAAAGTCGAGTACGCTTTACTACGCAACCCGCGGGAGACAATGTGCGACTCCAGTACGCTTTACTACGCAATCCGCGGGAAAGAGTTAATGTTCATTAAATTCCACCTATTCAATACATAAAAAGTAATTTTTATTAAGAATGTAAACTTATTAAGTAAATTATAGGGACATGTTTCGCCCCCTTTTTTTAAAAGGGCATCTTCAGCCTTAATCTCAAACCTGAAAGATAATAAATCAGGATCCTGATTGCTCTTAATTGCAGTTTTATCAAGAAAAATTACAAATTACAAATGCGAGGATGTTGTAGGCATATGCGTCAAAAAATGAGCGAGAGGGATGACAGTAGTTAAAATATTCTTATAATAAAGCCTTACAACCAGTCCTAATTTATATACTTTTATGAATGTCCTTATCGAAAAATGTGGTAATAAGTTGCATATTAATAGTTCTATAACAACACAATTATTGCTGCATTGAATTGAACCTTGTTAAAAGGTGCCCTGTATTGGTTGAGGGCATAAGAAATAAGCTTGGAGCTTAAACAGCTTAATCTTTAGAATAATAATGAAGGAAAGTGTTCTTGATTATTCTAAACAGAGTTTAAATAAAATTTAAGTCTGCTAACTTCTTAAATTACGTTGTAGGAGCGAGGAAAAATGCTTGATGGTTAAGTAGCCATAATTATAAAGTTCTATAAGAACACAGTTAATTTTGCGTTGAACTGAACTTTTTAAAAGGTGCTCTGTAAAGGTTGAAGGTGTAAGAAATAAATTTAGAGCTTAAACAGTTTAATCTTTAGAAATAATTACGAGGAAAAGTATTTTTGATCACTCCAAGTGGGTTTTAAAATAAAATTTAAAGTTGCTAGTTTGTTGTTAATCTCGTGTGATGAGATACCGTAAGTCTGCAGTCTTCTTAAACCACGTTATAGGAGTGAGGATGAGTGCTCGAAGGTAAGTAGCTGTATTTATATTAGCTAGAAGGTGCGACTGCGGCTTCTTATACAGAGAGTCGAAAGGGACATGTAGTTTAATGTCTGTAACAGGAGGTAAGTTAAGCATTAAGGAATGAAAATTGAAGGAAAGGCGAGTTCAAAGAAAAAAATATGTGTGTAAATTCACTTACCCCTTTGTCAGTTATGATGTTAATTGGTTAAAGAAAAGGCGAGTTAAAGAAAAACTTTGTATGTAATTTCATTTATGTTTTCAAATGTTATAATGTTAAACAGTTGCTATGGTACCGTTGAAATATCGGACACTTGCGCTTCTGGTGTTATATCGATGTGAGATCAGGGGTGGTGGGTGTGGTTGGTGTGGTGGAGAGCGGGGGGGGGGTGTGTGTGTGTTGGCAGGGCGTTAAGTTTATGTGTTATTGGTTGTGGTGGGTTTGTGGGGGCGGACAGGGTTGGAGTTGTGTTTTTAAAATAGTAGGGGTCCTGGAAAATGATAATTTAAGATTATTAAGAATGTTGTTTTGTTTTAAATTGAGTGATTTCAATAATTTTGGTAATATTTCATATAATGGGTTTTTTCGCTTCAATTATATCATTGAGGTTTAGAATTTTGTTATAATATTAGTCTAAAAATATATAGATGTTTTCTAATTCATTCATCAATTTCCCTTTACCTACTTTTTAAATAATTGTGAGGTCTTGATCTATAATAGTGAAATGATGTTCTGTTTCTTTCATACGGGAACACATAGCTGAAAACGCATTGGGTTTGATGGCATTAAAATGTTCTAAGTACCTAGTGTGAAAACTTCAGCCTGTTTTTCCCGTTTTTTCACATTGTGTGCTAGCGAGCTGTATATGCCTCAACCTGAATAAATTTTGCTGTTTGAATTGACTGTGTTGTGATTGAAGAATAATTTTTGGTTAGTGTTGGTTGTTCTAAAGCCTATGCATGTGTTTTGGTTTTTTATGGGTTCGAGACCTAGTAAATGTCTGGATTGTCGTAAGTGAAGGTAATAAACTTGTTTTTTTTGTTTTTTGTTTTTGTTTTTTTCGGTCTGTAAGGGATGAGTTTTGCTACTAATTTGAATTTGATCTTGTTGATTAAACTGTTAACTGTTTCTGGTTTATACCAATTAATCTTCGCTAAATCTTTTATATAATTGAGTTCTGCTTTTAGGTTTTTAGGTGAGAGGGATTTTTAAGGCTCTGTAAATTAAGCTGTGAAAGGTAGCCAGTTTATGGGAGTTGGGATGTATTGAAGTATTTTTGATTGTTGTTGAGGTGAGAGTAGGTTTTCTATAAATTTGGAAGTCAAAGCTATCTTTATTACATGTTACTGTGATATCTAGGAAATTTAAGGATCTGTTGATTTCGTCTTCCTTGGTAAATTTAGTATTTTGGTCTAGGTTGTTTAAAAAAATTAAAATATCATTACTGCTATTAAGTCCTTTATTAATAATTACGAATGTGTCATCCACGTACCGAAGCCACAAGTTAAGGTCTTTTATATTTGATGAAATTTTATGATGTTCTAAAGAATCTAAATAGATGTTGGCTATGAAGCCAGATAAGGGATCTCGCATAGCTAGGCCATCTTGATGGTAAATTTTAGCATTAAAAGTAAAATAGTTGTTTTTGAGAACAAAGTTTAGGATTCTTAAGAAGTCTTCTAATTCAAGCTTGCTAAGTTTGCTATGTTAAGTGAGGTTGTCTTTGATAATATTTACCGTTTCTTTGACCAGCATATTAGAATACATGTTAGTAATATAAAAAAAACCACATAATGTGGTTGGATAATAAGGTGTTCAATCACAAAACAGTCAATTCAAACAGCAACATTTATTCAGGTTCAGGCATACACAGGCTCGCTTGCACACAGAGTGGCATCTCAGACATTGGAAAAACAGGCCGAAGTTTTCACACTAGGTACTTTGAACATTTTAATGCCATCAAACCCAACGAGTTTTCAGCCATGTGTTCCCATATGAAAGAAACAGGACATCATTTCACTACTATAGATCAAGACCTCACAATTATTTAAAAAGTAGTTAAAGGGAAATTGATGAATGAATTAGAAAACATCTATATATTTTTAGACCAATATTATAACAAAAATCAAAAGTGAAGAAACCCATTATATGAAATATCACCAAAATTATTGCAATCACTAAATTTAAAACAAAACAACATTCTATCTTGGATTATCATCTTCCAGGACCCCTACTATTTTAAAAAACACAACTCCTACCTTGCCTGCCCCCATAAATCCACCGCAACCAATAGCACATAAACTGAACGCCCTGCTTACTCCCCCCCCGCCCACCACACCCACTTCCCCTAATCTCACATCGATATAACATCAGAAGCGCAAGTGTCAGGCATTTCAATGCTACCATAGCAACTGATTAACATAATAGTCGAAAAGATAAATGAAATTACATACAATGTTTTTCTTTAACTCGCCTTTTCTTTAACCAATTAACATCATAACTGACAAAGGGGTAAGTGAATTTACACACATACTTTTTTCTTTGAACTCACCTTTCCTTCAATTTTCATTCCTTAATACTTAACTCTCCTCTTGTTACAGGCATTAAACCACATTTCCCTTTCGACTCTTGTATAAGAAGCCACAGTCGTACCTTCTAGCTAATATAAATACAGCTACTTACCTTCGAGCACTCATCCTCACTCGTACAACGTGGTTTAACCCTCCAAGTGCTGATGGTTTCACTCTTTTTTTTTTTTTTGCTAGTTGCTTTAAGTCGCACCGACACAGATAGGTCTTATGGCGACGATGGGACAGGAAATGGCTAGGAGTGGGAAGGAAGCGGCCGTGGCCTTAATTAAGGTGTGAAAATGGGAAACCACGGAAAACCATTTTCAGGGTTGCCGATAGTGGGGTTCGAACCTACTATCTCCCGAATACTTGATACTGGCCGCACTTAAGTGACTGCAGCTATCTAGCTCGGTAAGGTTTCACTCTTAAGTGCTGAACATTCTTAAGGCAGCGTGCAGATACATTTTAAAAAGATTATAATAAATACAAATTCGAAACTACATATGTCATATTATATATCAATTTGTTCAGGAAGAATTAGAGAATAAGATAATAGTAGGATGTTTTACTTACAAGTATCCAGTAAAAGTATAATGGATGATTAGTCATACTTTTTAAAAAAATTAAAAAATATTCCAATTTTTGAGGTTGGTAACAAGCACTACATTATCTGAAATTAAATTCCAAGATATACAAAATGTGCCAAATTTGTGCCAAATTTCATTACACGTACAACGATATATAATAATAGAAACTTCAATGAATAATAAAAAAGTCACAGGTGAAAAGACTCTGAGAGAGTCTGTTGTGGTGGGCCATTAGGTCTAGATGTGCCTGGTAGGGTTCGCACGTTTGGATTGTCTACATCACTACTTGACGCATCACTATAGTCACGGGTATCTAAATTAGGGTCATATTCTTCCCCACTTCCAGAAGAAAAGTCGTCTAATGACAGATCATCAGGAAAATCTTCTACATTACCAATGTCGTCTTCACTTTCATCACTCCCAAGCTCCTCCAATACTTCTCTAATTGCAATAGAACCACTTAGTTCACTCATGTTTATATTATAATAATCACTAAATAAAATAAACCAATTAAAATAGAGTAAATCAGCCATACAATAATCACAAATCAGCTAGCAACCTTTAAACGCGTGAAGCAACAGCGCAGTTTGAGCAGACGTAAACAAAGACCAGTTCACAGCTGACAAGATTGCCGCTTACTGCTGTATTTCCCCAACCAAAGACCAACTTGCACTTCCTACCAGATAGAAAATTTCATTTCGCAGTGAGAATATTCCTATAATAGATTGTTATACCGATTTTAGGAGTTGTTATATCGATTTTACGAATCGTCTCAGCGAGACGATAGCACTTCAGCCGGGATCCGAATCATCTTGTAGTGAGACTATAGCACTTCAAGGGTTAAGAAGACTGTAGATTTATCTCATCACACGAGATTAACAACACACTAGCAACTTTAAATTTTATTTTAAACCCCACTTGGAGTGATCAAAAATACTTTTCTCATCATTATTTCCAAAGATTAAGCTGTTTAAGCTCTAAATTTATTTCTTAAGCCCTGAACCTTTACAGAGTGCCTTTAAAAAAAGTTCAATTCAATGCAGAATTAACTCTATTTTTACAGAACACTATAATTACGGCTACTTAACCATCAAGTATTTTTCCTCGCTCCTACAACGTAATTTAAGAAGGCAGCAGACTTATATTTTATTTAAACTCTGTTTAGAGTAATCAATAACACTTTCCTTCATTATTATTCTAAAGATTAAGCTGTTTAAGCTCTATGCTTATTTCTTATGCCCTCAACCAATACAGGGCCACCTTTTAACAAGGTTCAATTCAACGCAGCAATAATTGTGTTGTTATAGAATTACTAATATGCAACTTGTTACCACATTTTTAGACAAGGACATTTATAAAAGTATATAAATTATGACTGTTTGTAAGGCTTTATTATAAGAATATTTTAACTACTGTCATCCCTCTCGCCCTTTTTTTGACGCATGTGCTACATCATTTATAATTTGTAATTTTCCTTTAAAAAACTACCATTAAGGGCAATCAGAATCCTGATTTATTATCTTTCAGGTTTGAGATTAAGGCTGAAGATGCCCTTAAGAAAGGGAGAAACATGTCCCTATAATTTACTTAATTTTTAATTCTTAATTAAAACTAATCTTTATGTATTGAATAGGTGGAATTTAATAAACATTAATATTTCATTGACTTTAATGTACAATTCAATACGGACCATGTGAGAGTTATAACGTGTAAATCCTCTCATGTCGAAACAAATCGTATCTAGTGTTTCCATATCCCTGTTGGATAGTTTTTATTCGTATATTCGGCAGCAAGTTTTCTCACTTAACACGTTCATTTTTATTGTCCCCTGCAGAAAAGTTTTAATGAGGTTTTACTGTATATAAAAGGATGTTAGTGTATAGAACCATTTATAAGCAATATTTCTTAAGGCATTGCATACTGCATGAAACATTTGTTCTGTGCAAAATAGTACAGTTCTACCTTTCACTTTGTTTTCACAATTGAGAAGAAAAGTTCATTTTTCATGTGATTCACAAATACTCAGTAAAACTTACCCCAGTTTGTTGAACATCTTGATAGAAATAGTGAGGTGGAATCACCCTTGTAACTGGTGGTGAGGTAGACGTTTCTGTTCCACTTCCTGTATTGCAGTTATCTTGAATGTTATATGCTGAATAGAATGGAACAGGTGATACAGAGCTAGTGGTCTGAAGGTACACCTGTGGATGAGTTGAAGCAGGACGACGTTCTGCAGCAAGCTGGAGATTAGCAGGCTCAGGTAGTGGCGGCGATGGTACTGGCTGAGACATGCCTATAGGAGTCGACATCATCTGTGAACAGGAAATTAGTAAAGCCATACCTTAAATCCTGAAGGAGGTGATGGATTACACACATAAATGATGGTGATCATAAAGACAGCAATAGCACAAATTTTATTGAAAAAATTGTACTTCTGAATAGGTTTCTCCTTGCTTTTACAGGTGTGGATACAGATGTACCCAAATTACAAAACTGTAATCAAAGTCATCTATGAACCATCTAATATTTTATGCTTAGGATTTATAATGGCATTTAACAGCACATGCAGGACTTAAGTCGTCATCATCATTATCATCATCATCATCATCACCAAAGATCTGGAAATCCAACAATATCACTCAGTGTCTTATGAAATAACCAACATGTACCCAAATATCCCCACCCATAAGACCATAGATCTGATAGAAACAAATTTTAAAAAAACAAGGCAGATTAAGCATCTTAGAGATAGAAGAAATCACAAATACTGTGAAACCTCGTTAGTGCATTCCTCATTAACATGTTTTCCCGCTTAGCACGTCGTAAATTCGAAATCCTGATTCTTATTTTCGCTATTACTGCTTAGTACGAACATATTTTCCTAGCCCTGAAAATGCTATTTGTCATCCCTTGTGAAGCAAACGTGATTTCCAACTCAGGTAAGTAAGAGCCGTCACAACAGTTTTGTGCTTACGGAAAAAGCGAGTCTATTTGTGCTTTTTTTTTTTTTTTTTGCTTCACATCGCACAGACAAAGATAGGTCTTATGGCGACGATGGGACATGAAAGGCCTAAGAATGGGAAGCAAGCGGCCATGGCCTTAATTAAGGTACAGCCCCAGCATTTGCCTGGTGTGAAAATGAGAAACCATGGAAAAACCATCTGCAGGGCTGCCGACAGTGGGATTCGAACCCACTATCTCCCAGATGCGAGCTCACAGCTGCGTGCCCCTAACCGCACGACATTTGTGCTTGTATTCCATTCAGAAGTTAGAAATGTATTTTGTGTTGAGTGGTACAGTGAAGTTTTTCGCGTGATACAGTAGCCTATATCTGGATTAGGAACATAATTGTATGAAACTGACTAGCGTGGTGCAGATTTGTCTTGTGATAGCCTAGGTATGGATACAGAAAAAGTGAAATTCCTTTCTAATGAAGAAAGTGGACTGGCATCTGCATCTTTAAGCGTGCAAAGGTCGCGAATGTTGAACTCGCACCTTCGAGTTTCGTTTCTATCGATTCAACTCGGTCGAAGTTTTTCAACATGGTGGCTAAACTCATTCTGTCGCAGTCACACATGGCGGAGTATAACCTCCAAGTCATTGTCTAAGAGTGTGACTAGAAAATGTTTTATAATCCACTGCTCCGAAATAAAAGGCTTCTACTAACGTTTGTTTTAGGAAGAGTGGGATCTGCAATAATACTTGCATACTTTTATTGGCCCCCACGCATATATTTTCACACCGTTCAGTGTACTTGTTATTTAATAAGCCCCAGCAGAAAAGGTTTTTATGATTGTTCTCTCGTGTTTTTCATACCTTTTAATACTTTCCTCTCATCTTGAGAAATGATATAGTTTTCACTGTACCCGCGCATACACGACGTAAAATGCCTTCACGTCAGAAAAAATCGTATCAAGTGTTTTCATATCCCTGTTGGGTAGTTTTTATTTGTATATTCAGTAGTATGTTTTCTCGCTTAACACGTTCATTTCTGTTGTCTCCTGCAGAAATGTCTTAACGAGGTTTTACTGTGTACTGTATTAAAGTTTGCCTTCAATAATAATTATTTTAACTCTCATGACACCATCTATAAACAGCAGGGGCTTCCAATGGGATCACTGGCCTCAGGAATTTTAGCAGAAATCCATCTAGACTATTTTAAACATACAAAATTTAGTAAAATGAACAGCATATTTTTTTGGGTACAGATTTGTGGATGATGATATTATCTTAGACCAAATTAACTAACTGAATCAACACATAAAATTTACCATGGAAACAAAAGTGAACCAAACTCTAAATTATCTCGATGTATCTGTACCAGACATGATAACCACCTGTCTTACAATATATACCAAAAGCCAACTCAAACATCAAATACCATAAAATATGATTCCACCCAACATTCAACATTCCCCTCTCCACTGACAAAAAAGAAAAGAAAAAAAGAATACAATCCTTACAATAGCTAAAAATAATGGATACAGTAGAGAATCCATAAATAAAATCATCCCCAAAATCAAACACCAACCAAAGTCCAAATTAATTAGAGAATTTACGTCCACGATAGATCACACAACCTTTGCTTTTTAAAATGTCAGTATCCATCACATCACCAACATATTCAAGATGTAATCTATGAATAGCCTTCAGAATTTCACATAACAATTCAACTCTTTTTCACAACACTAAATCTCTCCATAAAAGTAAAAAAATACAATCAATCAGGCATCTATAGATTGGAATGTGTCAACTGTGAAGCAAGTTAATGTTGGGCAAATAGGTAGGAGCTGTAACACCCATTACGCTGAACATACTAATGCCATAAAACACAACCATTTCTTCTCTATGGAGCAATGCATGGTTGACTCCAAACACAACTTTTCCAATATCCAAGGCTACAAGAAAATTCTCAAAACAATATCCAAAGGTACCATGTTCAACATTATTCGGGAATATCACATACATATAACATACATCTGGATCAATATATTGTGACCGTATAGTCACAGGAATAATTATTTCGAATTATATATTTAAGAAGTTAGTAGGCTTGTAGCTTCCTTTGTGTGGAGGCTGGCAGTAGCGTCATATTGCATAACACTTCGCGACATACAGGCGCCTAGATCTCCCAGGGGGTGGCTTAGAAAAACTCCCGAACTGCGCGCGTATCATGGAAAAAGGGGAAGAAGAATACAATTTTGCTGACTCCATATTGAAAAAAAATGCCAACGCACAGCGATGCCAAAGCGATGGGGCGATTTCAGGGGTATTTTCAGCTCAATAAAGGCTAAACTAACCAGAAAACATACGGCAGAGTAATAAGAGGAATATTGGATGAATGGCAAAAGTGAAAATCAAGGTAAAATAATCTCACCTACGAAAATGCATCTTCATAAGGTTACGTAACCTCCTCGGCGTACCCACGCCCACAGGGTCGCCAAATGCTCATAGCGAGTACTACCCCCACCCCGATTGTATTGGAATTAATTACTACAAATCCACCGATCATCCTGAGTTCCGCATTATAGCGTGTATTTCGGAGTAGTTGGCCACACAAGTTGCCGCATCGCTGGGATTCGTAAGCTTTGTGGATCTGGAAAACTGAAATGTGTAGGAGGGAGATGTCTCCCCAAGCATTCCCCACCCTAGGAAGCCTTTATATTTGCCTGCACATGAGGGTGGACGCCAGTCTACGAGGAGTCTACGAGGTGACCACACGGCCGATTTTTGGTCTGATTTCCCTCTCTTTGTGTGAAAAAGTTCTGTAAGCGGGAGTGTGAACAGTCGGATTTCAGTGCGAATCTGCAGTAAAAATCTGTACTGTGTAAACATGATGTGCGCATCTATTGTTTGATCGCGGTGCGACACGAAGGATTGTGAGTGGCATAAATTTGCACCGAGAACGGTGAAACAATGAATTGCCGTCTGTCGGACGTGGAACGTTGTTTTTCAATCAGTATCCCGTAGTGGAGGCAGAGAGCCTCTTAATTATAATCTATGTTAGAAACTGTGTAATCGGCAGGCGAATGAATAGTGATGGTACGAAGAATTAGTGGTTATCACATAAACAAAATTGTATCAACGTTTATCGTGCTTCAGAACAGCGTAATTTGAGGAGCGCGCTGAACAAAGCATACCAGACAGGGTTGAGAATAAACATAAGTAGCCCACTTTGGGATAATGCGGGAGGTTAAACTGTTCTGGTAATGAAACAATGAGCTCGGAATTGCATATGTTAGATTAGGATAGATTTGATGCGTCCTGTACCAGGGTATCGTATGCATTCATAGCTTTCATTCTGGTTAGAAGAAAGGAAAATTTGCCTGTGACGTGAGTGGAGGAAGTTTTGTGAAAACAGTGTAAACAGTGTCATTTCAGTGTTCAAACCCCAACGCTATGGATTATTCCAGGAGCATCATGGAACGTCTTGAACCAGCGATCTCCCACTTCAGCAGGATGGGTTAAGACCTACAAGGCAGCCCTCCTCGGGGCTCGAGCGACGGACGATGGACAACGGACCAACATGTTGAGTACAAAATTATGATCTTATGATATTGATATTCCCTGTAGATAAATCATGTCAGAATATAGGAATAGCATGGGATGATTTTACATTGAATAATTATAGTAAGATTAGAGTGGTCGGTATTTTTATTTTAGTTTAACCTTTTAAAGTTGTTTGGGAAGGAAACAAATTAGGAATAGAGTATGAATTTCCCATCTAGTTGTCTTTATTGCACGAGCATGATTATATCCTTGTTTTATGAGTACTGTCAGAGGAGACGGGGGGAAAAGGCTAATTAATTTCGTTGAGGTAATAAAGGAGCCTTCGTTCTTGGAGAGATATATGAAAGAAGTCAGGTTAAGATGACGCAAGAATCTTTGCCATATATCCTGTGAACCAGATAAAGTTGGATAGATAAAGTACTCGTTTTAATGTAAAGTAGTTGTATTTTATGCATGATAACTTAAGGCGCTGCTGTCTAATATGTGTGTGAAGAGTCATGGCACCGAGGTACAAATGTCCACCCTCACCAACGCTAGCTAGGGCCCCTGTTAAAGAAAATATTTTTTTTTTGTGTGATTGCTTAAATACCTTTTTGGTAGTCCATTTTATTTCATTTAAATTAATCAGTTTGGTCGGATAATCTTATGCCGATCTATTAAAGAATTATAACTTCATGTCAGGTACATAGTCCGTATTATTATTATTATTATTATTATTATTATTACTATTATTATTATTATTATTATCATTATGGTGATTATTATGACTATTGTTATTAGTAAATTCTGTGAGGTTATTAAACTCTAGTTTGCTAGCCCATGGATTGTGGTAGTTTTACTATGAGAGGCACGAGGATGGAACTCCGGACTCCGATATAAGAGAGAGAGAGAGAGAGAGAGAGAGTAAAATCATGTAACGGCCCAAAGGTTGAGAGATTGGTCCGATGAAGAATACCTCAGCGGGTTAGAGCATAATTCTATGCACCTGTTTGTATTTGTTATTTTTGTTCGCGTGAATAAATTGGCCCACTGAATAGGCTTTTGTAAACGTACTAATGTTGGGTTTTAAAGAAAGAAGTATGTGGCCGGCGTGAGGGCGGTTGACAAGGAAATTTATGGCATCCTTCCCCGGGGGGGGTCGGAGCTCGCTTGTCGTGCCGAACCAGGCCTGCTAAAGGACAAATGCATGGCCGTCTTTCTCAAGGAAATGTTTTATGTTAATCGATTACCACAATCTAATAAGGCTAAGAAAGAATGAATGCAGGAACGCTTAATTCATACACATGTAGAAGCGATAGATAGGGTCTTGATTTTCCAGGTTCCCCGACTCGAGAGACCTGTTGGTCTCCTGTTCGTACCTCGGACATGACAAAGGGGAGTCAGTCACACAAACGACGGCTAATGGTAAACCAGATGCAGCTACCATGTATGGGAAATGTTATAATATGTGTTTTCTCTTCCAGGTGTGATAATAGTGTAAATAGGGAGGTTGTAACACCGTGAAGTTGTTTATCATTTTATGATTTTTTTAATGTCTTTAAATATTATATTTCTCGTGTTATGTTCGATGTAGGTGGCCACTCTAATCTTAGAGTAAATTAGTGTAACTTGCTGTGTTTTAAATATGTAATTTGGGAATTAATCCCGGGAATATTTATATCCGTAAGGTCATAGTTGTCTTATAATTTTTTTTTGTTAAAAGTTAGGTTCATTATAATAGTGTTTACCGTACTCAGCAAGTAAAATAATCGTGTCCGTAAATTCGAAACCAAGTTTATCAACCAAGAGTGTAGTAAACGCAACTCAAATTTCTCCGAGTTGTTTGAAGTTATATGTGAACACCCAGGTGCTTAATCCGAATAGGTGATAGTTTTTGTGTTATAATATTCAACAGCGTAATGTCAATAGACCACATAATGAATCTTATAATGATGTGGATCAAAATTTCACTTGTGTGAGAGCCCGGACATGGTTGTCCGTGGCTGGTATTAAAATTCAATGGATGTAATTTGACGTTGAAGTTCAAGGTTGTAGATTGTAAATATGTTCAACGGGAGTGAATTAAATAGTCAGAAAATTTATTCGTGCCTAATTCTCGCCGATAATTAGCATCCAGAACCTCTTCCGTTCATGTTATGCCTTTAAGTTAGTTGTAAGGTATTTTATTCTCTATATGCCGCGAACGGTCTTCGGCCCTGAGGAGTCCGTGTTCAGACCTCAGGAACGGGAGAGTAGCTTTGATCTGGCTGAGTCATATGGCCGATAACCTCTCATGTGAGTGGATTAAGTATACAATCCCAATGAGGGGAAAGCGGCACAGACCAAAAAGATCCCTTGACTATCGACTTCCGTGGAGCATGGTCCCATGTGTTCGTGACCCAACAGGGTCACCTCTTTGTTGGCACATGGTACCATGAGCTATGGGGGATGGTGGGAAAGGTCCCAATATCAACCCAAATCACAATCTCAATGAAATCACAGGACTAACATTCTTTATTGCCCTAATCATAAACCATTATTTGAAGGACATCATTAAATATCAATAGAAACACGTACACAGAACCCCTCAAGAGACACCTCTTCCCCTTCACTCTACCCCTCCCACCCCACACTTCCAACAACAGCCCTCGCTGAACAAGGAGCAATACACAGAGCACATCCAATGGAAGTACAAGCAACCAGCTCGGGAAACAAAAGAGTAAGACACACAATAAACTAATACAAATTTCACAGACATTCTCTAACACTACATATTACTTTTTCATTCTAGATATCCAGTATTACACAAACAGATGTCAACAGCTCACAAATAAATTAATTCAACTTATTTACGGATGTTCTCTCCTAACTACAAATGCAACACTTATAACATGGCAAGAACTTTCATACCAATGTGCATCTGTTCTTTTATTTCAGCCCTGCCCACTTTTTGCTCAATATGGCGGCGTCACTAATTTTAAATTCATTTTATCACAGACTCTGTTCAATCATCTGACCAATTTGAGTATATTTAACTGACACACAAATCTTTTATAGTTTTCTCACCAAATTGTGACAAAAATTATTGCAACACAACCTATGCATGTGAATTTTAAATGTAATATTGTTATAAGCAGTACATAATAATGTGATAATTAATCTTAAACGATCTCAGATATGTAATGACTCACAAAGACATTCAACAGGGTCACAAGCAACCAGCTCGAGGTATGAAGGGTAAGTCACACAATTAACTCTAATACTTCCTACATATTTCATAGACATTCTCTAACACTACATATTTTATTTTTTATTCTAGATATCCCATATTACACAATCCAATATCAACAGCTCACAACTAGTTAACCTTAGAACTGCGGACTGTCTTTCTGGAAGACGGTGCACTGTTTCGTCAAGTGCGATCGTCTTTCTGACAGACAGTGTCATTCTTCCGCTGTAGATTTATAACAGGACACCAGATGCACTAATATAGGTGCCAGATGAATACTGATACTTTTATCTTCACTTTCAAAAGTCTTCGAAAAACAAGCAATGTTCTGGAGGGGTTTATTTAGCTGTAGAAAAGAAAGTACTTTGATATGTTCTTAGAATCAAGATGGCAGCCCGCTTTGTTGAAGATTCTGAAATCAAGCGCTTGATTTTCAAAGAGTTTAGTGACAGTACTGACGGCGACAGTCATTATGGTGTTAATTCTGATGAGGAAATCATTCCTGAAAGTAACGAAAGTGACAGCGAAGTACAAGGTGCCTCGGAAGTAAAGGGAAATTTCGAAAACCGGAATGATGTTCAAGTCGGTGTAGGTTATGTTGTTATTATTAGCAGTACGCCAATATTTGAAGAAGCCAATGAAGGGATAAGTGTGAACTGTTGATATTTTTTTAGATTGTTATAAGGAATTTGATCACACCACAGGAAAAAATGAAACCGACCTAAGAAAACTAAGATAATCTCTAGTTTTGAAATTCGTGAAAAAAACTCAAAATCCGTTTCGAAAAAAAATTGAGTTTTGCTTAGCATTCTAAATGAAAAGTGAAGAACTGTGGGGGAATACATAAGAACATAACTTGTTTTTTTTCAGTATATTATGTTTTAGGAATAAATTATCTGTCGGAAATTATTTTCTTAGTGCAAAATATTTCAACAATTCCCTTTGTTCAAAAACATTTTTTTAAAATTTTACGATAGCTAGAAATTGTAACAATGTGTTTTCTTTTTGTCATCTTCGTGTAGATCAGTCTTTTTAGATTTCTATTGATGTATAATATGGATTTATTAGGATTAATATGTGATTACAGGCATGGCTTAATTTTCATGGTGGGTACTGAGGAAACTAACTGCAGCTTTTGACAGATAAACCTGCAGCAGTTCTAGGGTTAAATTATACCAACTTATTTAAGGGAGGTTCTCTCCTAACTGCAAATGCAATACTCATAAGAAGACGACACATCAACAGATAGCAAGAACTTCCATACCCCCAGTGTACATCGGTTTCTAAAGTCGAACAATTTCAGCCCTGTTTTACTGAATGTGAAAGCGTCACTGATTTGAATCGATGTTTTATCAAAGACTCTGTTCAAACACTTTACCAATTTGTGTACATCTGTCTGGCACGGCAGATCCTGTACAGTTTTCTCACCTAATGGTGACAAGTGCTATTTTGATTATTAACATTTAGACACAGATCTGTGCATGTGAATTTTGATTCAACAATGTTCTGTATAAACAGCTACAACTAGTATGTGGATGTGTGAAAGTGAATCTTGAACGAACTCGGATATGCGATGAGAATGTTAACACATGTTATCACCATAGTTTAGAACTATACATATCTTAAATAGTGTACTATTTTTAATTTAATGTATTGATATCTTGATACATTTATGTTCATGATACATTTAGCAGCTGAAGATGATCCCAACAGAGGATCAAAACTAGTCCTACACTCATAATGTACTTTTAAACGTAAATACATAGAATTAACACTACACAAGTATGGATTAGGTGGAGAACCCCAAACCTACAATATTGTGAAATGTTGAACTACCGATACAGAAATTAAATTGATAACATAGGTCATTGATACCAGTTGGGAATTTGATGTTCTTCGGTAATGTTTTGTGTTTAAATATAACGTATGGAGGTAGTTTACAGCTGTCAGCACTAATGGCCAACATCACTGTACAACATAACTTTTCGTTGCTGGTAGTTTTAACCAGAACACTTGCTGCTCCTTTCTCAGAAATAGTAGTGTTCCTTGGTATGTTTGGAGTTTGGTCAGCATTGCTGAGTTGTGAGAGAAGATAAAAGTTCTGCTGCCTTAACCTGATCACATGTCTGTGAAACTAACTTTAGGCATTTTTGGCACAGAGACCTTTTCTGCCGTAATGACAGGTCATTACGCCACATAAACTGAGTAACACACCTGCGACTTGCCTTGAATAAGTTTCCCAGAATATCGTGGGATCATACAATTTCCTGTGCTTTCAGTTGTAACATTTCATGAAAAACACTGTAGCCACTGTTCTGCATCTCTCTCACCCATTCCAGTAACGGTTCCTCAACACTCTGGAACTTGCCCTGTTTTGGACCATGAAATGCACCTTGTTGTTTTCTCAAATTTCTCATTTGTTCTTCATGAACAGAAAACTCACAACCTGCTGCTCTGTTATAATTTTCTTCTGAAAATTTTGCAATGTTTAGCTTGAATGAAGCCATGTAACTGTTGACTTTCCCCATGAGAAATATTTACTAACAAGCTCCACATGGTTGAGTTCACACAGCGCGAAAGTTGGCCCTTTCTGTTTGCTACTACAGATGCACATTCTTGCAACAAGTGCACGAATTGGATGTGTGGCTCTTAATTGGTGCAAAAAATATATGCAAATATTCGGTCAAAATATTAGGGGTGCAGCTGATATGTGAGTAAATACGGTACTACCATCACTTTACCAGCAAACAATGTTATCAATGTAGTGTGGCCTGTCACGACCGTGAGTCGCGACGCGCCCCCTTTCATGTCTCAGTGCCGAGCGAACGGACTTGAGTGAGTCTCGAATCCGCGACCTCCGAGACAGGATATTGAGTATTGATCTAGAGTTTTTATGATCATGTAACAGTGGTAAGAAGTTATAGTGTTTCAAATGTTGAGTGATAATTTTATTAAGTGGAAGAGAGTTATAAGTATTCAAAGCATAAGACTTCATACAAGTTCTACTTGGAGCAAGCTGGTGCAACACAAAGTGGGTTTATGTGTAATGTTATGGAATGGTCAGCTACACGGCATCAGTGAAAATCAGACGCAAAAGAAAGTTCTGTAAGTGTTTCTAGAAGCAAATCGAAGCAAATATCGCGTAGATTGTTGACGCAGCAAGAAACAAATTGTTCACGTGAATTCTATGTTACTTCCCCTCAGTTAGTGGGAGGAACACATGAACCAATCAGACTTAAAAACGTCTTACTTCTACGGGAGTAGAGGGGAAAGCTTCGAGAGGTTTTCAACAGTAAATATAGGGAATGATACTTCGACATATCGCGGGGAGAATCTGACTGACATCTGTACAAACAACATGTGTGTGGCTGTACGCCACAAAGGGAGAGGAACTGTCCAACTTCCGTGCTAGTAATGTGTGGGTGGACAGCAGTGCAGATCTTGTAGGTTATGTATGTAGCAAGTTGCTTTACGTCACACCGACACAGACAGGTCTTATGGCGACGATAGGACAGGAAGGAGCTAGGAGTGGGAAGGAAGTGGTTGTGGCCTTAATTAGGTACAGCTCCAGCATTTGCCTGGCGTGAAAATGGGAAACCACGGAAAACCATCTTCAGGGCTGCCGACAGTGGGGCTCGAACCCACTATCTCCCGAATACTGGATACTGATTACATAAAATCAGCTTCATGGTCCGTATCGCACTTCAATAGATTCACAATTAAGTATTTATTTTCCACCTAGTCGATACAATGCTTAAGGCAATTTTTAATGGTCAAAAGTGGTACATGTTTCGTATATTATCAACATCTTCAGCCACATAACACTGTTTAGATGAAAAATATATAAAATTGACAAAGTAATGCTTTAGAGGAAGTGTCCTTAAAATTAACATAATTATGGAATGGTCAGCTACACGGCATCAGTGAAAATCAGACACAAAAGAAAGTTCTGTAAGTGTTTCTAGAAGCAAATCGAAGCAAATATCGCGTAGATTGTTGACGCAGCAAGAAACAAAACATAATTATGTTAATTTTAAGGACACTTCCTCTAAAGCATTACTTTGTCAATTTTATATATTTTTCATCTAAACAGTGTTATGTAGCTGAAGATGTTGATAATATACGAAACATGTACCACTTTTGACCATTAAAAATTGCCTTAAGCAATCATTGTATCGACTAGGTGGAAAATAAATAAATACTTAATTGTGAATCTACTGGATACTGGCCGCAATTAAGCGCCTGCAGCTATCGAGCTCGGTATATGTACGTAGCAGTGAGCCACAGAGCCAGTTAAGTGTGGCTTAGCAAACGGTCTAGAAATTGCAAAGGGTTACGTGAGGCAGAGAAGGAATCACTGTGTACAGCATAGTTGGCAGACTGCTAGTACAAGGACTCAGACCGGCAATAACATGAACTTCGAACTGTTTGTCAGGAGGGCCGAGTATCATAGCGAGCCTATCCTATCCATAAACCAAATCTGGTAGTCAGAACTGTTTGGGAGAAAGACTATTCTGGTCAACGACGGAGTTAGAGGGTGTTGTGTTTGAATCCCAGAGCTACACATTCGCGTGAACTAAGCATCGCATCACTCAACGCGACTATGGTATCGTGGGCGCAGAGAAGAAGTCAAGAGAGAAGATGACCCAGAAGACTGAAGAAATCTTCAATCAAAAGCTAAGTAACTACCAAGTTTGTATGGTACGATCTTAATGTATTATAGAATGCAATTGAACTGGATAGTCAAAGACTTTGAGAGGGGCTATCTAACCAAGAACTAAAAGTGCGTCTGTACAAAGATTTTCAGGTTTCTTAATTGTATAATGTGTAAATATGTAATGTGTGCCTATCTATTCAATACAGGTGAAGGGAAAAGTGTGTGTGTGTAAAGGTAATCTTATTACTTTAAGATTAAGCTCCTGAAAATCCAAACCCAAGTCCCCAACCTGTTGAATCCTCTGGATCACAACAGGCCTGTACATGCTGGGGATGCCAGCTGATAGAGTCTCAGGAGAATACATCTATGTCACAACAGGGAAACATGTCAGGAACTTGTACAAGACATACAATAACAGTCCTGTATATCTAGTCATACAGATGATAAAGAAATGTAGTAAATAAGATCTTTTGGAATATGAGGGTGTGCTGAAATTGTAAAATGTTGATTTTTCTTCTTCTTATTTACAATTTGCTTTACGTCACACCAACACACTTAGTTCCGAATCTGTTAAAGTGCGATACGGACCACGAAGCTGATTTTATGTAATACAAATAGGTCTTACGGCGACTATAGCATAGGAAAGGTCTAGGAGTGGGAAGGAAGCGTCCGTGGCCTTAATTAAGGTACAGCCCCAGCATTTGCCTGGTGTGAAAATGGAAAACTACGGAAAAACATCTTCAGGGCTGCCGACAGTGGGGTTCGAACCCACTATCTCCCGTATGCAAGCTCACAGCTGCACGCCTCTAACCGCACGGCCAACTAGCCCGGTAATGTTGACCTTTCAACTACTCTTCAGGATGGGGGCCCGTACATCTATTGCAGTGAGAAAGCTGTCCGACTTGTTGGCTGAATGGTCAGCATACTGGCCTTTGGTTCAGAGGGTCCTGGGTTCGATTCCCGGCTGGGTCGGGGATTTTTAACCTTCATTGGTTAATTCCAATGGCCCGGGGGCTGTGTGTTTGTGCTGTCCCCAACATCCCTGCAATTCACACACCAGACATAACACTATCCTCCACCACAATAACACGCAGTTACCTACACATGGCAGATGCCGCCTACCCTCATCGGAGGGTCTGCCTTACAAGGGCTGCATTCGGCTAGAAATAGCCGCACAAAATTATTATTAATTATTATTAGTGAGAAAGCTAGCTTGTAGCAATACCACAGGCTTACCTCTTGTTCAGATTGTTGTTATAAAGGATCTACACAGTTTTGACCCCTATGCCTGTCACTGTATACAGATATTATATTACTGTAATAATATGAAGATGTTTGGGTTAACAAGGTTTTAACCAAAATGCACAAATGTTTAATCTACGGTAGAGCAAAAGAAAACTCCCAGTAATTATTTTTAATAAATATGGATCCCTCTTGTGAATCAGTGACAAAATGTCAGCCTTCACATCCCAGGATTGCAGGTTCAAACCCGTCAGAGATAGTCAAATCCTTGAAGGGTGGAAAAAAGTCCATTTGACACTCCATGCTGTATAAATTTGCATGTAAAAGATCTCTGGTGAAACACTTATCAAATTGAAATGCTTGCACACATTGCATAGGATTATTATTTTGAAAATAATAAATACAAAAGATTTTGTTTTGCATTTACTTTATGTTTCACCAACAGGGACAGATCTTAGACTGATGATGGGATAGAAAAGGGAAGGGAGCGACTGGGACCTTATTCAGGTACAGCCCCAGCAATTGCCTGCTGTGAAAACAGGGAACCACATAGAAAAGTTTTTGTGGTGATAGTAATGATGATGGACTTCTAAACTACATATTTATCAACATCAAATGATGTAAATTGATGTCTAATGAGTGATGACTTACTTGGTGACCCATCCGGGAAAAGATTGGAGTTGAAATATTACGGCTAGTGACAACAGGAGGTGAAGGAGGTTGCAAAATGATGCTTGAAGCAACAGGCTCTGGTTGCGGAGATGTAACAGTCTCAGGTGGCGTACTTAGCTCTGCTTGTTCTTCTGACCTGCCACCAACTCTGGACTGGGCTTCCACTATGAAATACAAAGTGTCATCAGTAACAGATAAGAAAAATAAGAAAAGCAAGTAATATTGAATTCAAAAGCTGTCTTATTACTACTTGCAAAGCAGAATATATAATTAATTTAGAAAACAAAAGTACAGTAGAACCTTGATTATCTGTCTTAATTAGTTGGGAAAAAAAAAGAGCGGTTAATCTGTATCGCCAATTTTAATGGACTTTAAACTACGCAAATGATATCATAAAATATATTAAATCCTCTTAAAAACCAAAATATTTACAGGTAGTCAATGCAACAAAAATAATAAATACTGTACTGGATTTACTCGTATATTAGACCCCCTCGCGTATTAGGGCTTTTTGAGACAAAGAAAATGAAAAAAATAAATCTTGCATACAAGAACCCACAACGTAATTCGTCCGAGAACAACAATGATTCCGCTTCAAAGCGGCTACAAGCCTTATGCAGCTCTGATGACATCACACAAATTTGTGAATAGTTTTGTCTGTATGACCCATACAATGAAAATACGTGTCTAAGTCAAGCGGTACATCTGTGTTTCATAGTTAAGAAATGTCCGCCTCCATAGCACAGGCCTAGAATGTCCGCCAGTGTAATGGTTAGCATAATTAGCTGCCATTCTCGGGAACCTGAGTTTGATTCCCGGTACCGTATTGCCAGAGATTTACGAATGGCAGGAAGGTTGATTTGTGGTAAAAATTGTACATGCAACTCCCTTCCACTGTCTAAAAAAGAGCTGCACCACCTTGGAATGAGGAAATGAGTTTACTTTAGTTAAGAAATATTCATGGTTGTTGCTAGGCCTATTAATATAGGCAGACAAAGTGATTGTTTAATATCTCGTAACTGAGGCCAATATAGGTTTTTTGGGAGAGAAGTAGGTTTAAAACTTGATAAACAATCCAATATCAATTATTTTACTCGCCAACGTATCTAACCAATAATAATAATATTGATTTTTTTATGTCCCCACTTACTTTCAACGATTTTTGGAGATGCCAAACAAAACATACTAGGGTATGCATTAATAAAAAAATGGGAGACAACAAACGTACAAAATTAAACATTATGATAATAAAACGCATTACCACCACACATGCAGATATCCATAAATGAGGCAATCTTTCCTGTTATCAATCAATCAATCAATCAATCAATCAATCAATCAATCAATCAATCAATCAATCAATCAATCAATCAATCAATCACTACTGATCTGCATTTAGGGCAGTCACTCAGGTGGCAGATTCCCTATCTGTTGTTTTCCTAGCCTTTTCTTAAATGATTGCAAATAAATTGGAAATCTATTGAACATCTTCCTTGGTAAGTTATTCCAATCCCTAACTCCCCTTCCTATGAACGAATATTTGTCCCAATTTGTCCTCTTGAATTCCAACTTTATCTTCATATTGTAATCTTTCCTACTTTTAAAGACACCAGTCAAACTTATTCGTCTACTAATGTCATTCCACACCATCTCTCCACTGACAGCTCGGAACATACCACTTACATGTAACTAATCTCATGTTTAGACCCGTATTGAAATTTGCTATAATTTGCTTACAAATTTGTATTTTTTATTTTTCTATTCCATCTTTTCAATACAATTGATTCTGTGTTGATAGAAGTTCACATTACTACAACACTACATTAAAAGGGACATGTTTCGCTTGGTTTCAAGCATTCTCAGCCTTTGTAATTTGTCTCATTGTTAATTTGCTTGTAACTAATTTGTACTTAATTATGATTCTAAAAACTATGTGGTAAAAGTACGTAAACATAGGCATTTGTAAACACAATGGACAGTTTAACAATTTAAAATGACAGTGCTAAAATTGGGATATTCATTAATTCTAATAACAATGACGTCCAAAATACAGTAATATCTTCACAATAATGAGATTTGGCTAAAATTCTCAAGTTCTTTGTTTTTTAAAAACAATTGTTAGTTGACGTATTGTATTAAAATTTGAGTCGTAAATTCTGTTAAAACTAATAGTGTCTAAAGCTTAAAATCTTAAATGCGTTGGAAATATTCTGCTTCATGTGTTGATTTGAGGCATGCTTCTGTAATCTATTAGCTGTAGACTGTGAAATGCAACTATTGGTCGTTTCCCCAAACTAGTCTTGATTTGATGAGCAGATTTTACATTGGAAGTAGATCGTTTTTATGAGAGCTTAGTCAAAAGGGACCTCAATCTGAGAATCTTGAGGTGTTGATATGTTTTCTTTTTCTCCTAATCTACAGTACTATGAGTGAGTCTCTTTCATATACTCATCTAAGTTAGTCCTTGCTTACTTCCTTATCCAGGTTAACAAGATATTGATTAGAAATAGGATATTTCATGTATAAAGTACCTGAAGGATGAGACTTGAAGAGTTCCTCTTTCAATGTGGGTAAGAAGACATTGATACGATCCCATGTTACAGTCCACAGCTGGGAGTACCCATCAGGTGTAGTAAACACTCCTGCAGAGTCCATAACAAGAAGCATGTTCTTCAGTGACTCCGGGATCGCTTCATACTACAAATGACAGAGACTATCATTAGAACAGAGGAAGTAGATTTTCTACTTCGAAACAATTAGGAAACACAGTGAAATAGAACATAACAGATACATCTGCCCAAAACAGTAAACAACTCTTCCTTTCCTTACGTTATTCCCTCACAATCGCCGGGTCCGTATCAAAATATTAACAACTAGTTCCATAAAATAAATAGGTTGATTTTTTAATACACTCATGCTCAAAAATTAAAGATAATGCTGATACGTGGTGAAACAACGCTATGGTGGGCGGTTTGCGGTTTTAAATCACCTCGGGGTATGCCCATGTGGTGCATTTGACCTGCGGTCGTCGCACGGTGGTGCTGGCAGCAGTCCAAATATGCAGAGGTGTATTGGTGCATGTCAGAGTATGGTGCAGCGAGTAAGTGTGCAGATGTTTTCAGACATGCTAATGGTGACTGTGTGGTGAAAATGGCTCAACGAACACATATTGATGATGTTATGAGGGGTAGAATAATAGGGCGACTGGAGGCTGGTCAAACACAGCAGGTCATAGCACGGGCCCTCCGTGTTCCACAAAGTGTGATCTCAAGATTATGGCAACAATTCCAACAGACAGGAAACGTGTCCAGGTGCTACAGTATGGGACGTCCGCAGTGTACAACACCACAAGAAGACCGGTATCTCACCATCAGTGCCCGCAGATGGCCACGGAGTACTGCAGGTAGCCTTGCTCGGGACTTTGCCACAGCCACTGGAACACTTGTCTCCAGAAACACAGTCTACAGAGGACTGAACAGACATGGTTTATTCGCCCCGAGACCTGCAAGGTGCATTCCACTGACCCCTGTTCACAGGAGAGACCGTAAAGCCTGGTGTCAAGAACACAGTACATGGTCATTGGAACAGTGGTCCCAGGTTATGTTCATGGACGAGTCCAGGTATAGTCTGAACAGTGAATCTCGCCGGGTTCTCATCTGGCGTGAACCAGGATCCAGATACCAACCACGTAATGTCTTTGAAAGGGACCTGTATGGAGGTAGGGGTTTGATGGTGTGGGGTGGGATTATGATTGGTGCATGTACACCCCTGCATGTCTTTGACAGAGGAACTGTAACAGGTCAGGTGTATCGGGACATCATTTTGCACCAGTATGTCCGCCTTTTCAAGGGTGCAGTGGGTCCCACCTTCCTCTTGATGGACGACCCCACCGAGCTGCCATCGTGGAGGAGTACCGTGAAAAAGAAGATATCCGGTGAATGGAGTGGCCTGCTTGTTCTCCAGACCTAAAGCCCATCCAGCACGTCTGGGATGCTCTCGGTCGATGTAGCGCTGCACGTCTTCAAACACCTAGGACACTTCAGGAGCTCTGACAGGCACTGGTGCAGAATGGGAGGCTATACCCCAGCATCTGCTTGACCACCTGATCCAGAGTATGCCAACCCGTTGTGCGGCCTGTGTACGTGTGCATGGTGATCATATCCCATATTGATATCGGGGTACGTGCGCAGGAAACAGCAGCATTTTGTAGCACGTGTTTTGGGACGGTTTTCTCAACTTATCACCAATAGCGTGGTCTTACAGATATGTTTCGTTTGTGTTCACTATGTGCCTATGCCATTAGCGCCAGTTTTGTGTAGTGCCACGTTGTGTAGCACCACAATATGCAATTATCCTTTATTTATGAGCATAAGTGTAGTAGCAACTATTTATTCTCTAGATACATAGCATACATACAAGGTTCTAAGTTTTGCAGGCCTTCGACGTAGCCACCAGCATTACGTATGTGTTCCCCGCTCCCCTTTCGATACCATCAGCACCATCAGGTGTGAAGAGAGCAATAGACTGCCTGTAAAATGTCTTCAACTGTTCAAAATCTAATCCCACATAGTTGTTCCTTCACCTTAGGGATTAGATCGAAGTCGTAGGGACTTAAATCTGAAGATAATGTGGGGTTGTACAACACTTCCAAACCCCAGCGATTGAAGAAATCGGACAGTGCTCCTGCTGCATGCGCCTTTATATTGTCGTGAGGAATGATGGATGGGTTATGCATAAAGCATAGTAGTTTCCTTCTCAATGCTGCTTGCAGGCTGTTGCAGAAACTAACAGTAGCTCTCTGCATTAACGGTCTGCCTTGGAGAAACAATATGCTTTACAATAACACCATCCCAATCACAGACAAAAGTCACCATAACTTTCACACTGGTGACAAGCTGCTGAACTGTTGTTCTTCGCGGTGATCTGTAATGACATCACTCGGTCGACTGACGTTTCAGCTTTGGTTTGTAAGACCTGGCCCAGGTCTCATCAACGGTAATGATCCAGCGTAGGAAGGGCTCATAGCACTGCGAGTATGAGCAACGTCATATTATAGCCATTTCCGTTAAATCATGTGGATCCAATCTTGAGGTAATTATTTGCATTCCCAGCCAGTCCTTCAGGATGTGAATCATAGTCAAAGGTGCCAGTCTGGTATCTTGGGCTAACTCATGAACTGTGGAGTTCTGATCCGTCTCAATTATTGTGGACACAGTCTGCAAGTCACTGGCACTTACTGGTAGATGACCAGACCGAGATATGCCTGGCACATTTTCATGTTCTCCTCAGCAAGCTCTTATTCACCTTGCTACTGTTCGGTAAGGTAATGCAGATGCACCGCAAGCCTCTTGCAGTCCTTTGTGACATTGTTGTGCATTGCAACCTCTAGCACATTCAATATTTATCCAGCTTCTCTGCTGTTCCTTCAAAAACATTGTGACTGTATTTTGCAGGACATCATCCACCAATTGATCACATACAAACAAGCAGAATCTAACAATGTTATGTGCGTATCATTCAAAACTTTTAGTGCCATGAGCCCATATTGTATATTCAGACTTGATCTGATTCTTTTAAACATTCATTTATTTCAAAAATTAAGTTCCCAGAAGGGAACCATAATTTAATTTTACCGATTGCAAATGTTGAAGTATTCAAGCTCTTTAGGCCTCTTCAGTCATGAAATTACCACTACTCTGCCCCAGTGTAGCAGTGGGCTTATCAGTTATTTACTTTTGCAGGTATAAGCATATTTTGGTATAACTTGGAATATAATGTATTTTAATTTACTTGATATTATCAAATGATGTTCAGAATACTGCTTTAAATTTTTTTGATCTTTTCAACAAGTTTTTTTTGCATTAATTTTTATATTAGAACAGTTTCCTTTATTGCACATAGTATTTAATAAAAAATAGGAATTTTGTGTATTATATTGTTCTATATGCCCCTATCCAACTCTGGTAAGATACAGTGTGCAGACTGTACTGTCTCTCCTCGGATGCGCTATATCAAGTACATTACTTTCATTGCCCTGTCTCAGTCTCATCCTTGGCATGCATCCTTTCAGTGGGCTTCAGGCCTGGTGAGGAAAGGAATGGGAAACTACCTCATTCCTCATTTCCCAAGTACACTTCTTCAGTGACACCCAGGCAAATTAAGACAACTCATGATGGATCTGTTGAGATTCCAACCAGGCTCGGGCTGAGGACTCAACATACAAATGTTCTACTGTATGTTAAAGAGTTCATTTCTGAGCAGAATTATTAGTGTAACAAAGTGAATTTTCTAGAATTCTTGCATAAATGCATTACCAGTATTAGTATTATTATTGCTATTAGGTCAAAATAAGCTTACAATATTTACTTTACGAAGCATTAAAAATTAAAACGATCTCTTATGTAATGACTTTATTTACTGCTTTCCACCTTCTTGTCTTGCTTTCTACAACTTTCTTTTAACCACCTTTAACATATTTTCCCCCCTGATAATGAAGCATTTTATTCATAATTTCCTAGGTCCCTACTGGTGAGGAACATTTGGCCACCTACAAAGATCTTACAAACATCTAAATATTCCATACACAACTCTTGAGCTGTGAAGAACCACCAATGGAAAAGCAGACAATGAAAAAAGAAAAAATCAACTCACCAGCAAATCACTCTTGTCCGCATGCATATATTTGTCCATGAAGTCCAGGATAGTAAGCCACAGTGCTGTGAAGGTTGGCAGAGACTGTAATGGTGTCAGGTGATGGAGAAAGACCTACAAAATAACATTAACTTTAATTCTTCAAAGGCACTAAATGGTTTTTCATGTGTTGTACGATATGTCTAGAAAATGGCAAGGTCAAAGTGCTGGGGAAGGGTTTTATTGGAAGAATACAAACTGAGAATATAGCAAAAATTGAAAATGAAAAATGGGACAGGTTCAGCAAACTTAGAGAGACAGCAAAAAAAGTTGGAATAAAATGCACATGTGAAATAAAACAGGATTGGGTAACTGAAGAAATGCTGGACAAAATGGAAAAATGTTAACACTACAGAAGGAAGAAAGATGTATAGAAAATTAAATAATGAACTAAAAGGCCAGATAAAAGTGGATGTGAAACCTGAAGCAAAATAGAATGGCTGGAAAGATAAGGTAAATTTGACCTGATGTCCAAAGATGCAATGGAGGACATTCAAGGAAATAAGGAAAGGAAGTAGAATGAATGAGACTGAAAGAGTACATAGAATGGTTATATGATTGGAATAGTAGATGAGATGAGAACAGTATAAATCTGGAGAAAAATGAAATGAAGATCAGATTGGTTCCAGTATACTGGAAGAGGAAAAAGAAGCACCCATTAACCCAATCGCATCATTTGATGACCCTAGCTCGTCATAGTTATTCGTGGCATATGAATCAAATGACGAGCTCTCCTCACGGCGATGCACAGCTGTACATCAATCCATGTAGTTCAGTTACTAACCCACAGACGCCACTTGTATGCATTCTGAGCTGAAGTTTACACATGTGGCTTCGGTTTTTTCCCTTTCAGCAGGTTCTCACACACTTCCGGAACAAGAGATAAGAGAATCTTTTTTCATATAATTTCGCTCTTGTCAGTTGCCATAATGGCGTCAAGCAGATGTGCTGGTGTTGATGAAGAAGGAATACGGAAGCTAATAAATAGTGTTTTAGAGAGTGATATTGAAGGCAGTGATGTTTGTGACGACGAAATAGACCCTGCAGTACTTAGTTTGAGTACTAGCGATGCATATAATAGTTCTGATGACATGGAAAGTGATGCAAATAACGACGATGTGCCGAGTCTTTCGAAATGAGCTCGTACCTCAGCACAGACTAACTTGACTGACTGGAACTGGACAAAAAGTGACAATAAACCTGTTATACATAAGTTTAGTGAATACAGTGGGGTTAGTGAAAACTAACTGAAAAAGTTTGAAACACAGCCACTATCTGAACTCTCAGTTTTTTGTGAATACACGAACCCTTTGTTTGACAAAATATCTGTCGAGACAAATTCATATGCAGCAAAACAGTTGAGCAATCCTGACAGAAAAAAGTTGAAAGACGATGACAAATGGTTTGAGACTACACCCGACGAAATTAGGGCATATTTTGCGTTAATTATACTAATGTCACAAGTGCGAAAGTCAAGAATACAGTTATAATGGAGTAAAAACAGGTGTATAAACACTCCTCTTTTTCGTGAAACCATGAGCAGGGGAAGATTTATTATAATTTCACGATTTTTACATTTTGTTGATGATGAACAAGTCGATAGTAGTGACAAACTAAGAAAGATTACGCCTATAATACAACATTTCTGCTCCAAATTTTCAGAATTATATTTACCTTCATAAGACATTGCTCTAGATGAAAGTCTAATGAAATTCAGAGGCCGCCTTTCATATGTCCAGTGTAATAGGTCTAAACATTCTAGGTTTGGAATAAAAATTTACAAAATTTGTGAATCAAGTTCTGGCTACCGTCTATCTTTCAAAATTTATGTAGGTGATGATGTAACGGATCCAAGTCTGCCAGGAAGTACAAATGTTGTGCTCAACATGTGTGAACCCTTGTTAGGCAGAGGACATACATTGTTTTTAGATAACTGGTATTCTTCCCCAGATTTATTCAAAAGGCTACACGACAAGCAGATGAATGTAACTCGAACTGTTAGACAGAACCGAAAAGACATGCCTCGCGATATCAGTAAGACGAAACTAAAACGTGGAGAGTATGAGACGTGGGCTGCCAACAGTATGTTGTGTGTGAAGTGGAAAGATAACAAGGATATTTGCTTTGTCACCACTAAACACAAATCAGCTGACATGACAGGGACAGGCAAACTCAGACGAAAGAGAGGACAAACCCCGAGGGAAGAAGTGATAAAGCCCAAGTGTGGCCTTGAATATCAGAAGGGGATGGGTGGTGTTGACCTTCAGGATCAGGTTACAGCTCTGTTCCCCGTCATGCGACGCACAGTGAAAGGGTATAGGAAAATATTCTTTTACCTCCTAGATATGTGTATTTTCAATTCCTTCACTGTGTATCACAAGATCGCTGCTAACAGAAAGACGAGCTACACGGACTTCCGAACTAGCATTGCACAGCAGCTACTAGAGACTGTTCAGTTGCCGGAGTACTCTGTTCGAGGTCGACCTTCAGCGAGCACCACCCCAACCAGATTACAAGCTCAATCATGGGCCCACTTTCCCATGCGTATTCCCCCTACAGAGAAAAAATCAAAAGTCACGAGAAGGTGTGTTGTGTGCTACAGCCGGGGTAAAAGAAGCGAAAGTTGCTGGCAGTGCAAAAAATGTGGCGTAGCTCTTCACTTAGAAGAATGTTTTGTGGTGTACCACACCCAGCAGACGTACTAAAATAGCAGCATTGGTAAGTTTATTACTTCCTTATCATGCATGCAAATTTTCAGAAAGGAATATTTACTGGTTGGTTTTGTATGATTTTCTAAATAATAGTGTGATGACGACAGCCGTAGAGTGGTATTTAAATGTGATTTCTTAGTGAACTCCTATGGTATTTAAATGTGAGGCGAATGGGTTAAGGAAATGAAGAATGGAAAGGCAGTTGTAGATGAAATTCCAAGTTGAACAACTCAAGGTCCTGCAGGAGAAGGGAAAAGAAATATTTGTAAAGCGATGATGATGATGATTGTTGTTTAAAGGGGCCTAACATCGAGGTCATCGGCCCCTAATGGTACGAAATGAGATGAAATGGAATGACAAATTAAAAGCCCAAAATTCTCCACTGACCAGAATTCAAAACACGAGGACGAAGAATGAATGGATGGATGGATATGAATATAAAACAATCAGTGGATGCCACCTGCAATACCTTACATTTATAGAAACTGACGGAAAAACAATATGATTACTGACCAAGGGACTGCTGCTAGAGCATAATACTGAATCAAGGATGCTTGCAGTCTGAAGAGGTCCAAAATCCAAGTTATTGGCCCCTCATAACGGTACTTATCGCTAGGAAAGTAGAACCATGGTATCTGTCATATTGCTATTTGTTTTACGTCGCACTGACACAGATAGGTCTTATGGCCCCAGCATTTGCCTGGTGTGAAAATGGGAAACCACGGAAAACCATCTTCAGGGCTGCTGACAGTGGGGTTCGAACCCACTATCTCCCGAATACTGGATACTGGCAGCACTTGAGCGACTGCAGCTATCGAGCTCGGTCCGTCATATTGCGGTACTAATCAAAAGTAGCAGAGACTCGTGGTATATAACACATTATAGTACTACTCACAGGTTATGAAATTCGACATATAATACAGACCTATGGTTTTTCTCACATTGCGGCGCCATTTACAGGCAACGGAACCCTATGGTGTTCATCACATAAGAGTACTAACCACAGTCACCTTCCCCTATCCCATGGTGTTCCTCATATAGTGGGTACTAATCATAGGGAAGGCAGAACCATGGTAGCTATCATCCCATGGTCCTGCTCATATGGTGGTACTAATCACAGGTACTGCAAAAGCCGACCGCACGGTGCTCCTGTGTGTTACTAATCACAAACCTATTTCGTACCTAATATAGCGGTACTACGCGCACGTAAAAGCGATCCTTGGTGTTCTCCGCGTGGTGGTACTAATCACAAGTAGTTTCATAGTTCTAATACAATCATCCCTTGGTCGCCCCTTTTAGTCGCCTCTCACGACAGGCAAGGGATACCGTGGGTGTATTATTCGTCTGCCTCCCCCACCCACAGCGGGTAGTGTGTTTGGTCCGCGAGAGGTATTTTATTTCCCTCAAGTCCGCCGGCAAGCCGGTTAGGACCCCCCTATCTGCCACCTGGGACGTGCCACGTGGGAGCATCACCTCTCCCCCTGCTACGCCTGCGTAGTAGGTTCGTGGTATTTGTAAAGCTTTGTCAAGAAATATACTTAAAAGGAAAATAGTGGAAAGACTTTCTTGAAACTATAATAATACCAATAGAAAAGAGGAAAAATACTAAGAAATGTGAAGAACACAGAGCACAAAGCTTAATATCTTATGTGGCTAAAATACCATTATGAGCAATTAACAAACGGAAGGATTTACAGCTGAATGGAGAATTACACTGGAGAAGAGCAATATAGATTTTGGTGTGAGGTAGGCATAAGGGATGCCATAGGTTTACTGAAAGTTATAGGAGAAAGGTACACAAAGAAGATTGCGGTATAACCCTGATTTTGTGTGACCTCGATTTAGTGTAAACCTGCATTGAAGAGAAGAAATTTCAAGTCCTGAAAATTATTCCATAAAAGCAATGCAATTTTATATTTGATTTAATGTAATTCACATTATGGCAAAACCTACATTTAATGTAGTTAAAATTCTCAAATAATTTCTATTCAATATGGTTATGGGACATAAGAACCTATGAAAAAGCAGTCATAAGCTTGCTATGGATGATTCAAGGCAGAAGAGGAATTTAGAGAGTGGGCACTTCGGGTTAAAGTGAGATGCCAGATACAGGTACACATCCAACTGAGGCTGCTGAAGTACAGTAGAATAGAAAAACCCATAGCCTGTTTCCAGTCATTTGACCGGGTCAGGAATGAATGAATGAATGAATGAATGAATGAATGAATGAATGAATGAAGCCCCATCTAGCGGCAAGGATAGGAACTATGCTGGCTGCCGAAGCCTGTCACACTCCTCTGGGGCAATGATTAATGAATGACAGATGAAATGATATTGGAGAGCGTTGCTGGAATGAAATATGACAGGGAAAACCAGAGTACCCGGAGAAAAACCTGTCTCGCCTCTGCTTTGTCCAGCACAAATCTCACATAGAGCAAACAGGATTTGAACCACGGAACCCAGCGGTGAGAGGCCGGCGTGCTGCCGCCTGAGCCACGGAGGCTCAGTAGAAGAGAACCCTATTGTAATGACAATATTATTACGCCCTTCAAAAATTCCTATATTAATCTGTGCAATATCCTGCAGTTACAAAGAGAACCCTTCATCCGTTATTATGGGCAAATTCGGGCGTATTAGTTTTACCGTTACCGGTATCCATATTCATATAGTTCAGCGTTTATATTGAATGCGATTGGTTATCTCCCATACTGATTCCTCACTACCTGGATGAGCAAGCTCTCCCCGACATTCAGTATGAAAATAATCACTCGTAATTCAAAGGTGCTGCAGACGTCGATTAATAATACCCACAACTCTGACTGGTGAAAACAAACATTGGAAGAACATATTTTTGCAATAAGTGCACTGACAGCAGTTAACTCTTTAGAAATAAAGGCTGCAGTAAACAATTGCTTAATTTTAATACTAGTACTGAAATAAAATAAGAATGTGATATTTTTCGTTCTCAAGATACAGTGGTGTGCATAACTAATCTGGTTAAATTCCAGAAAGGCTGATCCCATGCATATTTATAGTAAAAAGGTTATCATTACTCTACAGGGAGCTTTGAAATATGTTTTCATAATATGTATGTGGTAAACCTGGGTTAGTAAGAAAATGGAAACGTTTGCCACCAGCCTCTGGAGTGAAGCTATTGCAATTTTTAAGAATGAAATTGAATATGAGTGTTCAGACTATTAGCATTACAAAATACCATGTTGATGAGTAGGCTGCTGTTTAAAAAACCATCCACAAAATAATTTGAACGAAACGATTGCTGTTTTATACTGATTTTAACCCATTGCCTTGCAATGACGGAAATATCCGTCATTGTCCGCGGGTTGCCATAAATGCAATGACGGAAATTTCCGTCCACCCTCTTTATTGCTTTGTTGAGGTTTCCAAGGATACATATTGATATTTCTTTGCAATCCCAACATGTCTATGAGATGTTGGTAATCGTATTTCAGCTATCTTTGCCCTTCAGCTACGTATTTCACTGCCAAAGAGTCTAAATACGAGAGTAAATTGCCCTGTAACGCTTTAGTGAAGGTAAAGTCAACGTCATGGCTGGGTCGGATGAAGCTCGAATATTACGTTTTTTGGAGGAAAGCGATGTCAGTGACAGTTTTCTCGATGAAAGTCTGACACATCCCACTCTGATGAGTCTAGTGTCAGACCTAAGCCGAAACGCTGGTTAACCCTCCGTTACACGCGCCGCGGAATGAGAGTCCGCACTTTATTATTCTTTGGTATCATAGGCCGAAAATGCAAGGCAGAACGGGCTGCCTTCTTGTAGCTTCCTTCTGCAACAATACAAAGGCCGTGACGGCATGAGAATGTCTGAGTAATCGCCGAGCTGTTGATTACGGAAGTTTATATTGTCAACTGCAGACTTGCGGAGTCTGAGTCCGCAGGCGTGTATTGGTGAGTTGTTAATCTTACTCACTCTTTTCGTAAGTCGTCCATTCTTCCGTTATTATTTATTATAAAATTATATACTTTTATTACCTACAAGTGTAGTAGTGGGCTCATTTTGATATATATTCTACTTGTGATTATTTACAGTGGGATAAACACGATATTTAAAAATGAGCTAAGAATAATTATTTTGCGTCCTCTTTTCACATGGTGCGATTTATCCCGAGAGTTATAGATCAAATCGAGCAGTCATTGGATGACGATGAAGTTGGTGCAAATTATGATAGTGATCGGGACATCGTAAACGATAGTGATCATAATTCTGAGAGCAAACAGTCCACGTACGAAGAGGACGTGACTGAATGTGAACAGCATGGAATATATGTTGGAAAGGACGGGGCCGAGTGGAATCATCGCCCTGCAATAGAAGGGTCGGGCAACCTGAACATAACATTATAAAACGCTTGCCTGGAGTATTAGGAGTTGCCATGAATACTGAGACGCCAGTTGAAGCTCTGCAATTGTTCTTTACCGACGAAATGCTACAAGAAATCTTAACATGCACAAATGGCTATATATACTCTTGTGCCATACAAGTCAAGGAAAGACAACGTTGTATTAGTTCTATCTACTTTTCATGAAGACCATTCTATTGATGACGATTCAGATGGATCAAAACCCTCAATAATTACCTTCTATGACGACACGAAGTATGAAATGCACTTACTCCATGGCAAGGACATTACGACGTCGTGACTTCTTCCGTGCGATATACGTCAATTAATAGAATGTAACGATTATAATTTCATTCAAGGAGTAAATTAATAACCAATTATTGTTAATTTACAATTAGTTTTGCTAAGTCCCGTGATTTGCAGTTGATAACTTCTAATTTATCCTAAAGGACTGAAATGTTCTTGTAAATGTAGATTATATATACATTTATCAATATAAATACAATCAAAATAAAGTA